>NC_092749.1:108066948-108374448 GCF_047496795.1 Chiloscyllium punctatum
GGTTGAGTGGTTGACAGGACACTCGGCCTTCAACATCAGGCCACAGAAGTGAGTAGGAAATTGTTTGGGTGGGTAGATGATGAGAGGTGAGCATGGGGAGTGATGAAGTGTGAGGTGGGGTGATGATGTGGGGTGGTGTATGTGAGTGGGGAGGATGATGAGAGATGATGGGAGGGCTGATGAGAGATGCGTGGTGGTGGAATGCTTTGAGTCAGAAGAGGCAGAGATACAGTTCTGGAGCAAGATTTGGGGGAGATCACTGACCAGAAGCAAAAATCAGAGGCCAGATCAGGGTAACTATTAGTTGAATATTAGAAGTATGAATGCAAATTAATTGATAAGATCAGAGACCGTGTAAAATTGGAGGCCCGTTTGAGGAAGATTGGAGGCCCAAGGAGAGGATAAGAAGGATTGTGGGGTAAGAGGGAACTGGAATGTTGGTGGTGTGAGTTGCCAATCCAGATCCAAGCCAGTCAGTGTATAGAAGCTTATTGACTACTCAGTCTCACAGCAGCTTCCACCTGCCAGTGCCATGTGTGCTCACTGTACATGTGTGCAGACAATTAATAGCCAACATCTGTTTATTCTAAACCTTAAATAAAGACATTAAAATGAAACAATGTAATTAACCAAACATTACAACAGTGAAGGGTTGGGGTGAGTGGTGATTTGGTAATGTCTGATCATGGGGTGGGTTAATCAGGTAGATTGGATGCAAAAAGTTCTGGCTCCATTTAATCTTTGAGTTTTCCAAGATGTAGGAAACCTTTCTGGTCCAGATTAAATTTAATATAATATTGTTATACACTCATAACCTGATAAAATTTAAATTGCCAATGAATCCCATGATTTGGTTTCTCGTCTTTCCCCAACTCTCCTCCCACTCCCACATGATTGAAGTGGATAGTATAGGGTCAGATTCAGATTTTTAATATTTTAACACTGTATCCGACACAAACTTGTTCCTTATAGCAGTTAAAATTTGTGAGAAGCATTTCATGATCTGAAGCAATTGTTTGATATTAGTGGGTTGATAATGAAGAGACTACTTTGTGAATGCAATCTAATATGCAGTCATTTGTATTGACCTGACATGATTTTTACATTCAGATTTCCTGTTGTTGCTGAGTTTTGATGGAATTGATGCACCTCAGTGAAGACTTCACTTGAAAGGTCAACAGTGAAGTGAAATTATATTGATAATTTCAATTCCAGCTTTCCTCCAAAAAAAGTAAATGGGTGTGGGTAGAATAGGAGTTAGAATGTATGATAGAAAATATAATATTGACAGATAAGTATTGATTTAAATATTTTAAAACATGCTGTTTAAAGGTCACTGATTGTATACTTATGAGTTTCTTGATATAACTTAGATATTTAATTTGTTAACCTGTATAGGTGAACATTAAATTTTTGTTTCAGCATTTCTGATGGGAAATTTCCAGAAAAATAAATTAGAAAATATATACATCTTCATGATATGATTGGACATTATTCTTGTTTATCAGACTAATAATTTTATGACATGGAAACAAAGTTATGATGGTACAACTGGATGAATATGAGCTTTGCAACATACTCAGAGAGGGGATGATCTGGCCTTTTTGAGGTAATCCACAAATTGCAGAAAACGGAGAAGTATTCATAGAATTACAGTATTATTAAAGTGCCAAAAGAGTCCAATCAGTCCATCAGCTCTTTAAATAATCATTTCACTTAATGATATTTACCTGCTTTCTCCCTATAATCCTGAACATCTTTTCTTTTCAAATAACAGTCTAATACTCTTTCCATAATCTGCCTCCAACATACTATCAGTGTTACTGTTTCTTCATAGAGTGGCATCACAGGCTCAATACTGCACTGTCATATCATTTAAAGGTTTCCTGGCAAGTTAATGTGAGGGGTAAGATGATGATTATCATCAACTCTAGTATTTGAAGGGAGACTTCAATAATGGACCTGGAGTAGGGTGCAGAAAACATTGACTTGGCAGGATGGAGTTCACAATCATTGGAAGACTGCATTTCATTTTGATGATACTTCTCTGGATGTGCTACTGTAATGATTTACTGAGAAATAATCTTCCTCACTGATGGGAGGAAGAAGCCTGCAGGTGAAATCAAGAAGGTGAGCCTTAGGTTGTCCATGAGGCCAGTAGATAGAGTGTCTTGCCAGACTCATGGATTCAAGGATGAAAGTGATTTAATGATCTAAGCAGGATGGCAATGATAAGGACAATGGCACATTCAAAAGCATCCTGGAGTGTGTATTACTTCAACCCTCTCATTCTGCCTTTTCAAACCTACTCCACCACATCACCCTACTCTTATGTTGCAGGTACACCCATCCCTCTCCTATCTAGGTGCTTTTTTATGGACACATCCACGATTAACACTCCTTATACAATGGCATATTTCACATTATCATCATCAACAAATATCCTCTTCATTTGTTCACTGTATTCATATTACTCTCTCTCTCTCTCCTTTCCCCTCTTGGAGAAGACAGCACAGAAAATGAGGGATGAGACAGAGAACTGGGGGTGGCCTGCTAGCCATCTTGCCATTGATAGCTGCTGAGGGGGAGGTGCCAGGCAACAGTGAAATCTCAGCCTGCTTGGCTCAGAACACAGAATTAAATGTCTGACAGCCTCATGGCATGCAATACTCACTCATGTTAATTTGGTGCCAGCAGCCAGTGAAATATAGGGCATGTGCGTAATGATCACTTAAAGTGTCATTAGCTTGACAGCTCAAACTCGTATCTTTAATCACTTAAAAGGGCCTTTAAGTGTCTCTGAGGAGATGGCCGGGGAAGATGAGGACAGTGCCTGAAGAGATCATTTCCCTGTGACGGTACACCATTATACAGGCCTGTACCAGCTCAAACACTCACACTTCTCTGATAAGGCAGATTGTTGGGTTTCATCTAATGACTCCCACATCACAAATGAGCATGAGCAGAGGTTACAGATGGGGGGAGTCAGGGTTGGACGATGCAGGATGCTTAAAGTCTACTCACCTCAATAAACAGAATAGTCTTAAAGCAGCAGCAAAGCAGATGTGGTAACTGGCAGTTTGTTCACCCACAGCATGTATAGATATTGAAAGAATCCATCTTCCTTATGAGTGGCATGATGTTTCAGGCCTTTATTGTGCACATAGATGAGTCATCTTCATGTTCGTGAAATGTTATAGACAAGTTCATGTTGACCTTCACACATTGCTTGCACATTCTGACAATCATCTTAAACAGAATGGCTGATAGCAGTGACCTTTTATTTTACCACAGCAACAAAATATCCCACTCTCATTGCTAGCAGGCAAGGGCATTTGGGCCACCAGAAGAATGATGGTGAAATATAACAGGGAAATGTGAGCTGTGCTCAAAGCACTTCCATTTCACACCCAATTTTCCTTGGCTTGTCAGTGCCTCAGATGCTACCTTGTGTTCATAGGGCTGGGTCTGCTCTTGTACAGGCAGAGTAGCCATTGGCCCCTCAAGGGCCTGAAACCCCCAAGGAAGTCAGCCGAGAGCAATTCAGTGGTCAGACCATCCTATCTCGTACTCTGCTCAAGCTACAGGAATTGCATCATGCAGAAGTGTTGGGAAGAAGAATGCAGATCTCTGAATGCACAAGAATATCACATTGCAATGTTACACAATGACTGGTAAGTTGCTGTTCGGTCTTGCAGCCACATAAATACTATTTCTTCCCATTTATGTTGGCTTCCCCACTTTCGTTTGCATCTGGCTTTTGACTCTTAATTAATGATTAATAAATAAATAACGCTGAGCACCAGTGGGGCTGGGAAAAATGTGCAGTTGTTTCTAGGATGGCTTTGTCTTAATGTCATAGCATGGCTGCGGCATGGCAAAAGTGATTTTTACACATGTTGTCAGATGGGTGGACTGGGGAGGTAAAATGCATCTTGCATTAGCGACAGTATTCTAAGAATCCTATCCAGCAATGAACATTGGTGCTGGTGGTTTTGGTGCATCATATTCTAACTCCTCCTCACAATTATTTGAAGAGGCACTATGCTCTGGACCATCTTCCTCCTTTGGGCCCAACCAAGTTCCCTTGCAATTTGGTGCAGAGGGCAGTGCCCTATGGCCATTGTGGAGACCCTGATTGCTCCCTATTGAAGGATGCCTCAAGTTTAGATTAGATTAGATTTCCAACAGTGTGAAAATAGGCCCTTTGGCCCAACAAGTCCACACCGACCCTCCGAAGAGTAACCCACCCCCCGACTTATACACCTTACACTATTATTTAGCATGGCCAATTGACCTGACCTGCACATTTTTGGAATGTAGGAGGAAACCCACGCAGACACAGGGAGAATGTGCAAACTCCATGCAGACAGTCACCCGAGACTGGAATTGAACTTGGGACTCTGGTGCTGTGAGGCAGCAGGGCTAACCACTGAGCCACTATGCCGCCCCTAAAAGATGCATCCTTTTGACCTGAAAAGCATCCTCAGCATTTTCATGTCTTGCCCAATAGTGCATATGACTTTTTGAATTGTTTTCACTTTTTCTCTTGTGGTCTCATTGATTAGGTTCTTCATGGGTGTCATCCACCTTTTCAACAGGTACCTCTTGGCCCTGAGCAAATACTTGATAGTTGCGCTGTTAGTTGTGAAGGGAGGATGAGTTGCTTCAGGACTATATGGCCATGAATTTTACACACACTTCCATAAAGATCCCTTTACCATTGTACATTGATGGAGCTGGGGAGTTCATGTGGTTGATGAGTACTCCTGGGAGTTGAGAGATTGCTTCAATTGCAGAAATCAATGATGCCCTGTAGTTGTGCCAAGCCAGCGAGAACTGCAACCTTGAGTGCCCAGTCATTCTGACTGGCACCATCACAGGAAAAGTGTACGTAACTTCTGGTTCTGGCAGACAAGCCATCATTGGCCTCTCAAATGCATTTGTGTGCCAGCTACCGTACGATCCTCCAATTGTCTCTGGTGAAGTCCTGGAAAGATCCAGAGGCACAAACATTGAAGCTAGAGGTGTTGTAGATGGTAAAGTATGGCCACCAGACCAACGGGGAAGCAGGTGCCAATCTAACAAATGTAACTTAAGACCCTGAGCCTTCTTGAGAAGCTACTGTTCCCATGTGTTGAGGAGGTTTACCCTCTACCCGCATATTCTTTTTAACAGGTTCTGCCTCCTGTGAACTGCACCTGTCTGCTGATTCACCTTTTCCTGTGGAGCTGCAGGACTGTGAGCAACCAACTGTCACTGCTTCTGGTGCTTTTGCTCCGTTGCTAGAGACCACCTTGGTTCTTGCATGAAGACCAAAGCAAAACAGCTCAAGTTGTCCCTTGATTGATCTGACAGCTGAGAGCTTCTGAGCGCAGATCAGACACAAAGTCCTCGAAAGTGTAGGTGACCCCTTCTGAAATGCGTACAGTCAAGGGTGTCAACTCTTTTGTTTTTCTCCTGCACATTTTTCATGCTCATTCGAAATGTTAGTGTTGGAAAATATAAAATCTCTCTTTCTATTTGCACAGTATTAACCACTGGAAGTCACAGATGTAAATTTTCTCCACGCTGTCATAGGTGTGTGAAGCTCAACTTCAGACAACCTCTCAGCCAACATTGTGAACTTTCCATTTCATTGCACCTATCCTTATGGTTTGTCTGAATGCAGTTACTGATTTCATGCTAACTGCATTTCCGACATAACAGAAATTAGCTTTGCTATTGGGAAACATATCTTTAGAAGGTGCTGTAGCAAATGTTTGTCTCAGTGCATAATTGCTACATATTCAATTCAATTTGAATTTGGCTATTTTTGTCAGTGTGACTGGAGAAATGTTATCTGACTTGCACATCTCACAGTCACAGTCTGCCATGTTTTGAAATGTCCTTCCTGGAGAGACTGTGCTTTGGTGGTAGACTGGCTTACTACTAAATAGTAGGTATAGCCAGTATGTTCTTTGTTTCAGTGTGAGGTATATTAGTGATGAGCAAGTGAACAACTTTATTATCACAGATCATCACAGATTGGTGCAGAGTTCTTGAAGGAACAACATTACAAGATCATAAGAACCATAGAATGTAGGGGCAGAAGAAGGCCATTCAGCCCATCAGTTCTGTTCTGACTTTCAATGAGGTTATGACTGATCTGATAATCATATATTCCACTTTCTTGCCTTAGCTTTATAACCCTTGATTCGTTTCCTGACTAAATGTTTATCTATCAGGGAATAATTATATTTGTATGAATGCTTTCACTTCTCAACACTGCTATCCTTAAGGAGAAAGTGAGGATTGCAGATGCTGGAGACCAGAGTCAACAGTGTGGTACTGGAAAAGCACAGCTATGCTAACATTGATGAAGGGTTTATGCTCAAAACATTGACTCTCCTGCTCCTTGGATGCTGTCTGACTGGCTGTGCTTTTTCAGCACCACACTTTTTGACACTGATATCCTTAAGGCTACTTAAATTAAATTTGTAGTTTTTTGCATTTTTGTCCAAAATCCTGGACAGCTTTTTTGGGAATTAACCCACGTCCAATCAAAATGGAGCTGGGAATTTCCAAATATGTTGTTTCTTAACAGCTTGTGGAGAGTTAGTTTAAACTATATTTATCATAGAATCCCTACAGTGTAGAGACAGACCATTAGGTCCAACAAGTCCACACCAACCCTTTGAAGAGTAACCCATCCAGATCCATTTCCCTATCCCATTACTCTATGTTTACCCCAATTAATGCACCTAACCTACACATCCCTGAACACTACGGGCAATTTGGCATGGCCATTTCACCTAACCTGCTCATCTTTGGGCTGTGGGAGGAAACTGGAGCACCCTGAGGAAACCCACACAGACACGGGAAGAATGTGCAAACTCCACAAAGACAGTCGCCCAAGGCTGGAATCGAACCCAGGTCCCTGGTGCTATGAGGCAGTAATGTGAACCACTGAAACACCATGCCACCCTCATGCTATGGACCAGATCAGACCCCCTTCAAATATATGAAGAAGATAGTCTGGACCCTAACGTTTCCTTTTATAAAGGCAAGGGTAAAGGTTACACTATTCAGCTTTAAGCAAAGTACACTTTATTCCTATTCCACAGTTAAAATACAAACTAAAGAAATAAGAATTGATCTAACTTTAACTCTATCAGAAAATTTAACAGAATAATAGATAATTTAACTACTAACCTAAAATTATTCCAATATAGTAACAACCCATAACCAACGCTTGACAAAGGCAAATTCTGTAAAATAGATTGGCTCATGTGCAATGTTTCTCCAGTCCAGGAGGAAACATCACAAGAAAATTCTGGCAGAGAGAGAGAATTCAAATGTTTTGCTGTAGCAGGGAGAGATATCTGGCAGCTTCAAAACCCCAGCAACTGCTGAAACCTAAACTAAAACCCTGGTTCTGTGTGGAACCTGATTCCACCCATTCAGGCTGCTTCTATTGTTCCAATTTTTAAAAACTCAATGCCCTCACAAGCTGTTTACTTTATTGGCTTGGAACGGACTGCTTGGTACCACTGTCTCAACCTCTCTTCATTAAAAAAAAGGACAAAATTTACACCTCTTAAAGCCAAAATATCATCACAGTCAGTAAAGCAATGAATTAGGGTAAATGGGAGTTGCATTGATTGGAAAAGTGGTTGGAAGAGTGCTGCCCTAGGTGTGGTGTTCAGTCTCAATGCTGGCGCTCTATTTTAACGTCTCCTGCCAGCCTGACCACACATTTTCACTAAGTTTTATCCTTATTTACTTCATCAAGCTGTACTCCAGCAAAGTCCATGACAGCCGATGATGGAATTCCACTCCCTGCCCCCTTTCCCCATGCTTAGTCATGCAGAGGTGGTGCAACAAAAGACTTGTTTTTTTAAGCTCAGATGCAGTCTGCTGCATGTTCTGTCGCTTTGCTGTTCTCCACAGGATTTTCTGACTGTCTTCCATACTTAAGCAATTTTGTTAAGCTTTTTAAATTCCCAAACACCTTTTTAAGATTCAGCAATGTTACAATTTGAAACATAGGAAAATGAGACTGTCATTTGGCCCTTTGATCTGCTCTGCCATTCAATATGATCCTGGCTGATCATCCAAATCAATGGCCTCTTCCTTGTTTTTGAATTGGCTTTAATTAGATTAGATTCCCTACAGGGTGGATACAGGCCCTTCAGCCCGACAAGTCCACACCAACCCTCCAAAATAGTAATCCACCCAAACCCATTTCCCTCTGACTAATGCACCTAACACTACAATTTAGCATGGCCAATTCACCTGACCTGCACATTTTTGGACTGTGGGAGAAAACCAAAGCACCCAGAAGAAACCCACATGGAGAATGTGCAAACTCTACACAGACAGTCACCCAAGACTGGAATCAAACCTTGGACCCTGGTGCTGTGAAACAGCAGTGCTGACCACTGAGCCACCGTGCCACCCATGTACTCAAACGAGTGCAGTGAAAAGTTTATAAGTCACTACTTACAGCACTATATTGGGTACAAAGGTTCCTTTGTACAATCCTTAGTTACAGAATAGAAAAATGAAGGAAACGTATGACTGTCAAGTCAGAAAAACAAGGAATACAGTTAAAATGACAAACATAACAGCGGTAAAAACAATGACTGCAGATGTTGGAAACCAAATTCTGGATTAGTGGTGCTGGAAGAGCACAGCAAATCAGGCAGCATCCAAGGAGCAGCAAAATTGATTTTTTGGGAAAAGCCCTTCATCAGGAATAAAGGCAGAGAGCCTGAAGTGTGGAGATAAGGTAGAGGAGGGTGGGGGTGGGGAGAAAGTAGCATAGAGTACAATGGGTGAGTGGGGGAGGGGATGAAGGTGATAGGTCAGGGAGGAGAGGGTGGAGTGGATAGGTGGAAAAGGAGATAGGCAGGTAGGACAAGTCCGGACAAGTCATGGGGACAGTTACTGAGCTGGAAGTTTGGAACTAGGGTGAGGTGGGGGGAGGGGAAATGAGGAAACTGTTAAAGTCCACATTTATGCCCTGGAGTTGAAGTGTTCCGAGGCGGAAGATAAGGCGTTCTTCCTCCAGGCGTCTGGTGGTGAGGGAGCGGTGGTGAAGGAGGCCCAGGACCTCCATGTCCTCGGCAGAGTGGGAGGGGGAGTTGAAATGTTGGGCCACGGGGCGGTGTGGTTGATTGGTGCGGGTGTCCTGGAGATGTTCCCTAAAGGGCTCTGCTAGAAGGCACCCAGTCTCCCAATGTAGAGGAGACCACATCGGGAGCAACGGATACAATAAATAATATTAGTGGATGTGCAAGTAAAACTTTGATGGATGTGGAAGGCTCCTTTAGGGCCTTGGATAGAGGTGAGGGAGGAGGTGTGGGCGCAGGTTTTACAGTTCCTGCGGTGGCAGGGGAAGGTGCCAGGATGGGAGGGTGGGTTGTAGGGCAGCGTAGACCTGACCAAGTAGTCACGGAGGGAACGGCCTTTGCGGAGGGCGGAAAGGGGTGGGGAGGGAAATATATCCCTGGTGGTAGGGTCTTTTTAGAGGTGGCGGAAATGTCAGCGGATGATTTGGTTTATGCGAAGGTAAAAGAGCCTTCCACATCCATCAAAGTTTCACCTGCACATCCACTAATATCATTTATTGTATCCGTTGCTCCCAAAGGGGTCTCCTCTACATTGGGGAGACGGGGCGCCTCCTAGCAGAGCGCTTTAGGGAACATCTCCGGGACACCCACACCAATCAACCACACTGCCCCGTGGCCCAAAAATTTCAACTCCCCCTCCCACTCTGCCAAGGACATGGAGGTCCTGGGCCTCCTTCACCGCCGCTCTCTCATCACCAGACGCCTGGAGGAAGAACGCCTCATCTTCGGCCTTGGAACACTTCAACCCCAGGGCATCAATGTGGACTTCAACAGTTTCCTCATTTCACCTTCCCCCACCTCCCCCTAGTTCCAAACTTCCAGCTCAGCACTGTCCCCATGACTTGTCCGGACTTGTCCTACCTGCCTATCTCCTTTTCCACCTATCCACTCCACCCTCTCCTCCCTGACCTATCACCTTCATCCCCTCCCCCACTCACCTATTGTACTCTATGCTACTTTCTCCCCACCCCCACCCTCCTCTAGCTTATCTCTCCACGCTTCAAGCTCTCTGCCTTTATTCCTGTTGAAGGCCTTTTGCCCGAAACGTCGATTTCACTGCTCCTTGGATGCTGCCTGAACTGCTGTGCTCTTCCAGCACCACTAATCCAGAATCAAAACAGTGTCCCTCTAAAGACTCTCCACAACAGATCTGTGCAGGGAGCCTCAATGTGGTCTGACTGCTGGCTGCCACCACACTCCACGTTTGGCCAATATCCCCATTCCTGCTTCAGGTCGCAAGTGACCGTGCTCTGGCCTCTGGTTGCTGGTGTCCCTGCTCGAGCCCCTGTCATCTCCTCCGACCCAGCTTCGGAAGTTGGGGCTGGGTTTCTGTGGCCGAGAGAAGGGAGGAGAGAGGGAGAAACTAAAAAACAAAGAAGAAAAGAAACAGGTGGAATGGAGGAGCTCCAGTTCCACTGTCCTACTCCATCGCTGTCTTACCAGAAGATTCCCCCATATCGTTTGTTCCCTTTAGGCCCAAGTGCTATATCCAATTCCTTTTAAAATCGCACATTTTTGGGGCTTGGTTACTTTCGGTGGTAGAAAATTCCACAGGCTCACCACTTTCTGGGTGAAGAAATTTCTTCTCATCTCAGTCCCAAATGGTTTACCCCCTTTGCTTAGACTTTGACTCTATCATCCCCACTTCAGATTCCCCCACCATCAGGAACATCCTTCCTGCATTGACCATGTCTGTTCATCTCTCTTTATCTCCTCACTTCTTTGATGCTGCTGGACGTTTGGAGAATGAAGCTGACAAAGGTCAGTTTAGTAGGATTGTTATCACTGCTCTGTTTATAAACATGGCAGCGAATCAAGATCAGCTGGGAGACTTTAACATGAAAAAAAGACTGATTGACATATCATGTGTCTCTTGTGGGTAAGACTAGGGAAATCATTTAACAATATATTTTATCCAACTTGATGAGTTACATCTAATAGCTGCCCTCAAGCTTAGATGACAGCTGCCCTCAGCAGCCTGCTCCTACTTAATAAGAATCAAACTGAGCCCTTTATGTGAAAACAATTCGATTGTAAATAAAATTGTTTGATCCTACAATTAATTAAACAAACAGGAAATCGTTTGAATTATTAAGCCTTCTCTTTTCAATTTAAAAAAAGACTGGTTTTGGAAATATTGAGGTAAAATCACAGAACATGCTCATATTCTTGTGGTTTAGCTGGCTGCTGGATAGGTTAGTCTGAGTTTCACTGATTGGCTGGAATTACAAAGGTTAGTCTGAGTTTCACTGATTGGCTGGAATTACAAAGTGTAACGCAATGAGAAGAAAGCCAAATGCAGTGCCTGGTCTAAATTTCAGTCTTGGGGCATTTCAATGCCTTGTGTAAGTGCTGCCAATCCAGTTGTCAGCTGGAACAGCAATGAAAAAGATAGATTAGATAGATTACTTACAGTGTGGAAACAGGCCCTTCGGCCCAACAAGTCCACACCGCACCCGCCGAAGCGCAACCCACCCATACCCCTACATCACCCCTTACCTAACACTACGGGCAATTTAGCATGGCCAATTCACCTGACCTGCACATCTTTGGAGTGTGGGAAGAAACCGGAGCACCTGGAGGAAACCCACGCAGACACGGGGAGAATGTGCAAACTCCACACAGAGAGTCGCCTGAGGCAGGAATTGAACCCAGGTCTCTGGCGCTGTGAGGCAGCAGTGCTAACCACTGTGCCACCGTGACTCAAAGCAGCAGTACATTGGGCAACTTTTTATTTCCATGTAAGTTTTGGGGATGAGTTTTAAGTAAGATCAAGTTGGAGTAAAGTCAAGTCCAGGTCAGAGGAGACCTCAAGTTTTCTTGTGGGCCCACACAGCATTCCTGCCTCTTTCTGGAGCTAAACTGGCCTATGTTGTTGTCAGACTCCCTTTGGCCTAGTCTGAAGCAAGCTGTAAGTCCTGTTGTAAAACTTCATTGCATCGATGCACATAAATAGTCAGACCCTGTAAAATGTGTCTGATTGAGACAACAGATGAAAGGAGGTCTGCCAAAAAGTCCAGCAAACTGGAGAACACATCTGCAGAAATCTAGCCCATTGGTCAGCAAGGAATTGAATTCAACGAGCTCCATTTCCTGAGGATCAGCAGGATGGTGTTTTACAGCAAGGATGGTCAAAGTCAACATGCAACATGGAGATAGCACAAAGAAATGCAAATGTGATAAGGCTTTCAGCTGCACATTGCATCTTGACTGTGTGCCTTACTGAAGTGTGAATGTGTTTTGGAATAGAATGCCAGAGCTGCAAGCTTATTTAGGTGTACAACGTGGCTGGGATGACAGGCAGGGTTTGGTAAACACGCAGCCAGTTAACAAGTAGCGTTTCATGGCATCAGTCCTTGGGTTGCCTACCTGGTGTATGGTACTAGTGGGGAGTCTTACCTTAAAATGTACTGTCTTCTTCTGCATTCACGTCTCGCATGGAGCCTGGCTTCTGCAATCGGCCAATGGTAGTGCCAGCAATCCATTGTGGAGAATACACTGCATTTCCAAACAGAGTAATTCTCTTCACATTCACTTCCCTAGCTGTCAAACAGGGGTTTGACCAGTTCTCCCATTGCCCAGTGACTCCTGTTCTTGCTTCCACAAGATTATCTGTGTTTCTGCTGTTTTACATTATCTACAAAATCAGGTAATTGATTATTTGAATACTTTCCCAACCTATCAAAATGTTCCGATCTTTGTTATGACCTTTAAGTGGCTGCAACCAATAATTTCTTTGAGGATGAATCTTGTTGGATACGTTACCACCTGTATTCTACAAGATCAACTCTATTGCGTTTTCTATACAAAGCATAAATAGCGTAGACAGCAGAGCTAAATTATATTACTCTATTGGTGCATGGTTTGGGCCTCCTCACAAATCTTGTGGAGTTTTAACTGGGTAGAGTGGCTGAATCTGCCCTTTCTTATATATGTAAATGATAGTGTGTGTACTGTGATGCATAAGACCATAAGATGTAACAGCAAAAGTGGGCCATTCAGCTCATTAGGTCTACTCCACCATTCAAATGAGATCATGGCTGATCTAGTAATCCTCGACTCCAATGTCATGCTTTATCCCCATAACCTTTGATTCCCTTTTTGGTTAAAAATCTATACGAGTCGATCTTTAATATACTTAATGACCTATCCTTGACAGCCTCCTGTTTTTAGAAATCCATAGATTCACTGCCCTCTGAGAGAAGAAATTCCTCCTCGTCTTTATCCTAAATGAGTGACCACTTAATCTGGGATTTTGCCCTCTGGTCTTAGAGTCTTCCAAAAGGGGGAACAACCTTTCTACAACTACCCTTGAGGCTGCTTTAGAATCTTGTTTATTTCAATAAGTTCACCTCTCATTCTTCTGAATTCCAATGGGTATAAGCACAACCTACTCAAACTCTCCCCATAAAACAGTCCCTCCAAACCTGGAATCAACCTAATCAACCTTCTCTGGACTGACACCAATGCAAGCCTATCTTAGTAAAGGAGACCAAAACTGTTCACAATATTCCAGCTTGTGTCTGACTACAGCCATGTATAATTTTAGCAAGACCTCTCTATTTTTATATTCCATTCCCTTTGAAATAAAAGCCAACATTTCAATTGTCTTCCATTTGTATCTCTTGACATTGAGTAAGTTCAACAAATTTCAATTCAGGGTTTGGTCCATGTGCTTTAATAATCTACATCCCAATGGGAAGAACATATTGACTGGGAAAATAATGGGAGCATACAGGGTTCAGGCTGGCTGGCACTTTATTGTTCCCTAGTTATTTTGCGATGGAGAAAATGAGACAGAAAGTGTTGGAAAATTTTCAGCTTGGTGGACATAAGTCAGGATTGTTGACTTACAAACAGCATTATTTTTGATCCTGGTTAACACCTTTTACCTTTTCTTTATTGTCAGTCATATCTATCCTGTCATTACAATGGGCAGATTTCAGCACAAAAATATCTTCAATATAGTTGACCTTCCAGGTTGTATTGTCTGGAGAATTTGTGTGAACACTTATCACATTCTCCTTCTTTATGCAGTGCTATTTTACAGTCGGTATAAATCTCTGCACCTTATCTATAAATGGTTTGTGCTGTGATGATTGGCATTCACTGGTGGCCAATTCTTGAGTATTGGCTGTGTGAAAGTATGAATTTTGACTTGTTAGCTGTATCTGATCATGCTTGTCTGATAAACAATGCGCATATTTGCTTTCTCCTCAGGAAGGCTTGTTGAATGTAATGTACTGATTCAACTATTTTGTCTATAACCACATAGCAACTAATTTTCTTTGCAGGGGAATGATAGGTGGATGGATATTTGTTTCTGTAATAAATAGGCAGGAAGCTAAAGGAGTTCAGGATTCAATCCTAATATACCTGCCAGAAATTTGCTGAAAGACTGCAAAACGCTTCCAAAAATGCCAATGCTTAGTAAATTCCTTTGTGGATTTCAGCAAATTTCCAAACAGAGAGGCACTAGAGATCTTTTAGACATTTATTTTGAAATGTGTATTGATGACTCCGCAGGTTGATGTTGTTGTGTATGGATATAGAAGGAGACTAAACTTTGACATGAAGCCCACACAGTGAAATGGCCTGCCAAATATTTTTTGTCCTGGCACACATCTAATTCATGGAAACTTAAATAAATTTCCTGATGGTGCCCAATGCCCACCCATGGAACTATATCCCAGCATTGAGTCAATGCTTTCAGAAAATAAAAAAAATGACAAAACAGGAGAGTAGAAATGGAAAGATAAAAATGGCTGGAAAAGGTACATTTTATTGAAGATTTTTGTTATGCAATCATCAGGATTATACGCAAGAATACTATTGTAAAGAACGACAACATTTTATACTGCATGGGAAGAACTGCTAATTGGTTGGCAAGTGTACACTGATTGGTAGAGGTGTTTCTGTGGAGAATGCACCTATTAGATATGCGGTATTTTAAAAGCTACATTTTAATTTTTAAAAAATTTTTCAATTGTAGTCAGATATGGCAAAAGACTGTCCTAAAACCAAGGACTGTGGAAGAAATTGTTACACTTTTAAAAAAACAAGTTAGTGAAACTCATTGTAAGTTGTGTTTACACTGCTGCATTGCACAACAGAAAGGAGGAGAGACAAGATAGCATGGTAGCAGGGTGTGTGTGCAGAGTGCAGTTCATTGAGCAACAGATTGATAAGTGCTTTGCGCAAGTGTGACCAGATGTCAATGTCAGAAGTCATCAGGTTGAAACCAATTCTTTGATTCACTGTTGGGTGGGTGAACAGTCTTCCTATTTACAATAGACAGTGAGAAGCCTCTAGACTACTGGAAAACCAGGGTCTGTGTTTCCATATTTAGCATATTTTATACAATGAACACATTTTCTTCAAAAAATAAAGTAGTGATAAAACTCACGAACCTTCCATTGTAACTTCCGAATAACAAAGTTATCCTTTTCCCATAGTTCAGGCTAGACACCTCTCCCCAGCTTCAAGATCATGGCAGTTGTCCATGGTCCATTCTGTCTACCTGGTGATCTGTTCAAGAAAGTACTGAGATCTCGGTATTCCCAAATGTAATTGCTTTGGTTGTCCTTTGTGCATATGCCAGTTAAATATAATTTGCGTGAGGCTTTGGTGTTCAAACCAATGTGTGGAAAGAAAGGAAGGCGGAGGCATAAAAAGGAGAGAGAGAGAAAAATACATGGACAGAAAGGTGTAAAATAAACAACCAGTGAACAGCGAGAGCCTCAGAATGTAAGGAATTGAAAGAGTATGCCACATGGCCTGTTGAACATGTTCCATTGTTCCTGACCTTTGACCCCAATTCCATCTACTTGTCCATATTCTTTAATTCTCTTAGTATTGAAAACCAACTTGCTCTCAGCCTTGAGGTTACTCAGTGATTGAGCATCTGCAACCATTTGGGCCTTAGATTCGCCAGCCTATAAGTAAAGGTTTCACTCCTAAATCTTAGTCTGCTTCTGCCCGTAACATTGGTGCTCCTGCTCTCCAGATGCTGCCTGGCCTGCCGCGCTTTTCCAGCACCACACTTTTAGACATTGACTCTTCAGTGTCTGCAGTCCCCACTTTCTCTTAAACTCCTTAACTCTGGTCACCTCAGCCAAAGAGAGCTCTTTTCATAAAGAGACAGAGGCAGCATAAGAAGTGAGATGGAGAAAGAAAGATAGTTTTAAAAAAATGCAAAAAGAGAGAGAGATGGAAAGATATGCAAGCAAATTGTTTGCGTAATGAAAAACCAAAGGACTGGAAGATATCAAATGAAAATTATTTCTTCTGTGAAAAACACCATAACATAACAACTGGTAACATTAAAAATGATGGGTATACAGCAAACTACATTTATATTACACCTTCTTTATAATAAACTATCCCTAAAGGCTTCTCAGGAGAACTTTCAGACAGAAATTTGGGCTCTGTTTTTAATCGAGCGTTGACTAAAAGTCTTCTGAAAACTCATTCAGTGTGTGCTAGCTCTGAGGTTCAGGCAGTTTTGATTTTAATCCCATCAGAGTATTTTAAAAAGATTGATGTCTGTAATAACCTTTCGATTGCATGAGTTCTGTTTAACTTTTATGACTGAGTTGCTCTGTGCACATCAATTGCTTTGTCTATTGCTGTTGTAATTCAGTGGCCTATATCAGAGTGAAGAGTGGATCCTGAACTCACAGATGTCAGCAGTGGGTCTACCTCAGAATTTGGCTGCTTCTGATAGCTAGAGAGGTGGTTGTGTCTGAAGTATGGAGGAGGACCTGCAGGTGTGCCAGGTAAATTCATACAACAGTTCAGGAATTCGACACCTGGAGCAAGGAGAGACCCCTCTGAGCACTCTCTGGATGTTTCATTTTTTTGGTCCCACCTCTGCTTCCTGCACCCCTCCCCCCCCAACTCTGGGTGCAGTGAGGTCACCTTCATTTAGTTGCCACCCTGCTGTCAGTGAAATGCCAGCAGACCCATCAAGTAGCCCTTAATTGGATCTGTAATTATGCTAATTGGCTTGCTACTTCCTCGGAACAGAATCTCACTGCTGGATAGAAGCCCCAGTGATGGGACAGCCCCAAGAGATGTTCCTGCTATTTTACCTCATCTGTCATCCATGAACTGGTAAAATAATGCCCATTGTTGCAACTTTTAAAAAATTGAATAGCACTGAAAGTGTGATAACATTTTCATTTTAAATAACTAATTGCTGCATACGTAGCCAACAACACGCAGCTTACATCTGCTAATATAGAAAACACTCGATTCAGAGTTCTGCATTAATCACCTTTGACTATTTATAATCTGTTATATTTGCACACACCTCACAAATACAGCTGCATCAATACTTTAGATAGGAAGATGATGTTGCCTCTATACAAGTACAAAAATGATTAGCAACACAAAAGAAGACCATTTTGGGCTATTGTGGTTGTGTCAATCTAGAAAAAGCTATCATCTCTAATTCTGCCTGTCGAACTCTGCACAAGCATGTAGATTCTTCATCACAGTTCCATACCACAGTAGAGACACAGACAAAACATTGCCTTGAAGAATGAAACAGGAAAATATAGGTGCGCTATTACCCAGTTAATTTAAAAAAAGGCACAAGGCATATTCTATTTGTTTACTGAGAACATAGGCTCTTTGGATGTGAAAATATGTGACTTCTAGTTGAGATTAATGAGCCAGGTCACAAGCTTGACTTTTTATCTTAAAATGTCAATGTAGCAATTAGCGCACTCAGGATTGTTCAGCAAGTATTATCCCATCATTGAATCATATCTAACAATAGCATGAGGGGCAAATATTTTACACTGAGGTTTGGTCTCGTGAGGAAGTGGTGGATGTGAGTACAACTACAACATTTGAAAGACATTTGGATAAGTACATGAACAAGAAAGGGATATGGGATATGGGATATAAATATAGTTTAGTCTGGGATTATGTTCGGCATGGACTGGTTAGACCAAAGGATTTTTTTCCATCCTGTATGACTCCATGACTCTATAATAGCTGACATGGGACAATCAGAGTCCTTTTGTCAACTAATCAGCACCCTCTTCTTCTATAGTGTAAAATATTGTGATCATTTAAAATTGGCATTGTGTTTGTATTTGTCTTGAAGAATGCAAGCTGAAATGCTTTGGCAACATTCCCAACTTTTTTCAATATTCAAACAAGTTAAAGTAAATGAGGAACCAAATGAGTAAAATTAAAATTTGGAACTGGAATGTTGGCAGCGAGAATGACAATTGGACCTGTAATAGGAATGACAATCTCACTCATTAATAAAAAAAAGCCTCAAAGTTTCGAAAAGTTATAAATAAACCTACTGAGTATGTGGATTCTGCGTGTAACAGGAAATAGGAAACTGCTCAGAGCTCCAGGGAAGGCCCTGTGGATCTTATTAAAATATTCTGATACATCCATCATTCTGAGCTGCACAGGATAAATTCTAGAAGCATTATAATTATCCAAATCTAATCCTTCGGGTATCCCAGATTCTCATTGCTCCAGTATTGGTGTTTGTGTCTGCAGCTGCCTAGAGTCTAAACAATGGAACTTCCTCCTGAAATATTTCAAATTTTCTCTCCTTGATTACAATTTTGGTCATCTACCCTCATGTTCGCTGATAAGAATCAGAGCCAATATTGTTTTAATAAGCACTGCTCTAAAGTGTCTTAAGGTATTTTAGCATTGTTTGTTCAGGGCTTCAGTAATGCTAAATAGCATTGTATGTCATGGTGCAGGATAGTCCTGGTGGGCTGAAAAGTATTACTTTTTGGCAGAAGTCGCTTATTGTAGTTTAGACAATACCGTTCTCAAAGGTATCCCAGGTTGCAAATTTTCTTCATTTTTCTTTAATTAAAGTTGTATTATTGAATCGGGATATTGCGAAGAGCTAAGAGATCTATTTGAAATCTTTGCTTTATTCATTACTTTTTTTTTGGAACAGACTTTTTTATTTCTCATTTGAAAAAGCATGAGCTTTCAGGGCGCTCTTTCCTATTGTAGAATATAACTGGGACCTTGATGCTGATAAAAGCACAGCTGCACCATGTTAGTCCCTTAGCTCCGAAAAATAATTACACATATGCCTGCCTTAATTTAACCTTTAAAATCAGAAATATTCATTTAATAGCTTAAGCTGTTAAGCCTGTGGAAATGCTCTGTTTGTTCACACTCATGAATTCCTGACTATATTATGAACTGTTGATTGATATCCTGCATAGTTATGACCATAAACTGCATTTATGAAGCATCTTAAAACATCTCGGGGCAGATTAATCAAAGAATATTTGAGAATAAGCCTCATCAAGTGATATTAGATGACCAAAAGCATTGTCAAATAAGGAACCATTCAGCTCAGATGGGAGGTCATTCAGCCCCTCGGGTCTGCACTGATTTTCTTGAAGAGCAATCTGGTTACTTTCCCCACCCTGCTGTTCCTTCATATCCCTAAATATTTTAAAAAACCTCCTTCAAGTATTTATCCATTCCACTTTGAAGATTATTGTTTAACTGATATTAATCATCCAAATCAAGCTGTGCAATCAAACCATAACCAATCATTATCAGTACATTTCTTTTCTTGGTGTCTTAGCTGCTAGTCACCTTAAATCTGCTACTTTTCAGTCATTGGAAACAAGTTCTCTTTAATGATTCCCTTGAAAGCTTTCATGATTTTAAACACCTCTATCAAAGCTCCCCTTCACCTTCTCTGCTCTAAGAACAATCTACCTTTTCGAATCTATCTGGGGAAATGCAGTCCCTCATCTTTGGAACCATTCTGGTAAGCCTCATCTATACACTTTCTGAAATCATCATGCCCTTATTAATGCCAAGGTTTGGACAATCCAGTTCAGCCTGATCTCCTGTATCTTCAGGCAAAAGTTACGACTGCCGATGCTGGAAATCAGAGAGGTGCTGGAAAAGCATAGCAGGTCAGGCAGCATCCAAGGAGCAGGAAAGTCGACGTTTCGGGCAAAAGCCCTTCATCAGACTGACTTCTGCCATATGCTGCCTTTTTCTTGCTTTATCTTTCTCTGTAACTCTTTCGTCCTCTTGTGCACTCTGTTTGTCCTCCATACCTCCCTTATAAGAACGTTCTCAGGTGTTTCCTGAACCTTCTTCTCCTTTATGGCTAATCATTGCTCCATTATATTTGTGCTGATCAATCTTAGGCTTTGCTTTGTCTGGCGCTTCAGTACTCTGAAGTTAATTGTCTTGCAATATAGTTATTTTTATTCAAGACAGCTCCTTGTCCTTACCTACTTGGTATTATAATTGCCCTTCCTAAGATGTCCTCCCACTGTGCCACTTCCTACTTGACCCACTTCAAGACTCAATGTCCTCTTTCTCAATGAGTAGGGAACGTTATCATCAAGAAAAGCCCCCTGAACACATTTCAGATATTTCCCTCCTTCTCTTCCTTTGAACATGATAATAATTCCATTCAATATCGGGGACTTGGAGTCTCCCATTCTCGGTATTCCATAGTTCTTGCATCTCCCTGTTCACCTTCAAATGCAAAAGCCGGTCTTGAACAGATCTCAATGCTCCACAGTAGTAGCCCCAGTGCCCAAAAATGTGAGGACTTCACTCCTATGTTATATCTTTAGCCGCACATGGACTTGGCAGATTCTCCTGTTTTAGTTCTCATTATTATGCCGCACTGGGAAGAATTCAGAGGTTACTGTCAATGCAATCCTGTTTTTCAACTTCCATACTTATTCTGCACACTCTGACTGCAGAATCTCCACCATCGTCCATCCTTTTTTGTTGGTTCTAACCTGGACCGTGACTTCTGCTCTTCTTTATCCCCTGGTCGAATGTTCTGGATCTTTTCATGAAGATTCCTGAAGAAGGGCTTATGCCCGAAACGTCGATTCTCCTTCTCCTTTGATGCTGCCTGACCTGCTGTGCTTTTCCAGCAACACATTTTTAAGCTTTTCATGATAGTCCTTTCTTGGCCACCTGGGAGAAAACATAGGGTCAGGGTCTCAAGTCAGATGTAGAATACTGTATGTTTGTTCCCTTGACTATTAAATTCACAATTATTATTGTGCTTCTATATTTTACCTCCTGTCCCATGCATCCATTTGACTTACAGAGCCAGGATTGGGACTGGACTTGTTGTAACCCACACTGGTATTTACTGTTGGATGTTGGTATGACAGTGCCATGGTTCCCACAGTGAATTCCTGTGCTGTGTGTCTCTTCCTGCATTTTCAGATGACCTCCCACTTATACATCTCTGTCTGACCAGGGGTTAATTTTTTTCTGCATACTGTGATCCAGGAAGCATTCAACTATCCACTTACACTGTGGAGAACCCAGCCGCTCCTCAAACTCACAAAACCTTGGTTTGAGTTTGAGCATTAGAAACATGAGCCTTCAATAGACATGAAGCATCAAAGTTCTTGAACACCACAGGAATTTCAGCTAACTTCAGAGAACAAAGAAAATCCTTCTTAGCGATAATTGCTATTAACTTAGTCTATGATATTAATATATTTAATATATTAACTTACACTTACTTTTCTACCAATCCTCAAAACCAAAGACAAGTTATTTTCTCATGTTGTACAAGACCCATTCAGATATGAAGGCTTTTTAGGAGTCAAACAAACAATTACAGGTATTATTAAGAGTGGGTCTTAAATATAATTTAAAATGAAGTTAAACAAAGCAAAAGGAAATCAACTATGTAATGTGAAATATATTTAAAAGAAACAATGGGACACTTGCTGTCCAACACTTCTTGGACTGCGTCTGCTTCAGAATTTATATTCACATGATTCTGTTTTCCCCAGATAACATACAATGTCGAGAATAAGTACTCTACTGCATAAATCACTGATCTTGGCCTTGGCAATTGCAGAGGCTGTTGGAACTGACTTTGTAAGCAGTGGTAGACTAGAGTGAAACTAAGTTTTATTTCCATGTAATTGCCATGAATACATTGCAGATAAAAAGCAAGCCTTTTTCTCTTTGCACAATACCTTATTTCATAGCATGTTAGAGCATAGAATTCTTAGCAACTCACAATAACTATCCACCTACACATAGACTCTGCTTTACAGAGTACCTTTACTGTGCTTAATCCTCAGGAATTGCCTGTGGCTGAATTATTCTAAAGCTGGAAATGAGGTCAATGTTAGAGCAGGGAAAATTATGAGCACCAATGAACATCACATATGCACATAAATCGTTCCAGGGTGTGCTGAAAGCAGAAAGTGTTGGAACAAAAATGCATTTTAAATGAGACAGGGTCAAGCAAGGATTTGGAGTGGTTATTATTAGTTCAAGGTCAAGCAGTTCAATTCATCTCTGATTCTCGCCACATGCTCGTAGAATTACTTTCCTGTTCAAGCTTGAACGTTAAGGAAGAAGGTCCTGAACTTGAACTCCAAGCCAGTTCAGTGGGCACAAGTCTAAATTGGAAATAAAATATGGGGCCAGTCAATGCTTCATTAAACTCTCCCATCTGAGTTGGAAGGCCATGGGTTGAAGTCCCCACTCTTGAAATTTCAGGACAAAATCTCGGCAGTGTTAGGTTGTGTCATTTTTCAAATGAAATGCCGTCTATCCTCCCAAATTGGGATAAAATATTCCTTGTCACTGTTTAAAAGAGCATGGGAGATCAACTGAATGTCCTAACCAATATTTATTGCTTTATTGGAATCACTAAAAAAAGCAAATTATTTGTGCAATAAGTCAATTTTTATGGGAGCTTTCTGTGCAAAAGCTGGCTACTGCATTTCCTATATTACAATAGTGAGGATGCTTCTAGTATACTTCATGTGCTTCATGCCAGCTGAACGACATGAAAGGTGCTATTTAAATGTAGTTTTTTTCTTTCTGAAGGTAGAGAGGTTCCTGTCTTTTCCTATCAGAAGTTAATGTCCATAGCTTTTCCTATGTCGGGACTTCTATTCAGTTTTATTAAATTACCTAATCAACATTGAGTTAAAGGAGTAGGGTGACAGATGGATAGATGAAAGCCTTAGTTTGAAATTACTCTATTGATTATTTATAAAACAGGTAGTCATTTTTTGTACCTAGATTTACATGTCTGTTTGATGATGCTAGCAGGAGACCTGGTGCTTATGTAATGTTATGATACCTATAGAGTCTGACAAATTTAAAAAAAAGTTTGAACATTCAATGAATGACCAAAACAATGATAAAACAATGTTTCGGGTTTTAAGACTCTCTCTGTAATAAACAAACTAAAGACAATATCAACGGCACGGTGGCTCAGTGGTTAGCACTGCTGCCTCACAGCACCTGGGTTCGATTCCTGCCACTCTCTTTGTGGAATTTGCACATTCTGCGTGGGTTTCTTCCCACAATCCAAAGATGTGCAGGTGAATTAGCCATGCTAAATTGCCCACAGTGTTAGTCAGGGGTAAATATAGGGGGGGTGGGTTTCTCTTCAGAGGGATAGTGTGGACTCGTTGGGCTGAAGGGCCTGTTTCCACACCGTAGAGAATCTCATCTAAACATTTTTTCCGAAGGGTGCTTATTGTCCAAAATTCAGAGAAGATGCTTAACTTTACATTTACATTGGCCAAAACTTCCCTTGTCATGCTTATGCTTAACTCTATCTCTTATGTTCACATTTCATTCACCAGGAACCAAACCAAAACTATTTTCGGCTCCTTTGTGTTTTCTTCTCTGACTGGATGTCCTCCATGCCACGAACTAACTTTAATGGTGAAGGTTGAATTAGAAAGCCAAGCCTCTAGCCAAAGCTAGGAGTAACTCTCAGCTTTGGTTAGACCCTCAAAACATGGTCTCTTCAATCTGAGTGTGAATTCCCATCTACTTCTTCGGGGATGAACAATAGATACTTATTGCCTTTATTTTTATGCTGTCTCTTGGATCCTTGCAGGCTGACCTCTCTGTGAAGATCATGGATGTATTAGGAAAAACTCACTAAACCAACAGTACAATTGCTTGCCATGGACTCTTTTGTTCTCAAAACCCTAGTCCGTGGCAATGTGAATCACACAGGCACTATATCTAAGCAGACATGTTAAGCAGTTCAACTCTAGACTCACAATTGCATTCTCTTTTGAACAGACAATTTAGTTGTAATTAAACAAAACCTGATGTTACTAACACCATCTTGTGACGTGGAGACTAATAGTCTACCCACCATCAACGCAGCATTGCTTTATCACGCACATTCTTCTCAGTAAAACAACAAAGGTCTCCTTTAAACTTTAACAACCAAGACCACCCAAGCTTGCAGGTGAGTGTATTGTAGGAGAAAGTGAGGACTGCAGATGCTGGAGATCAGAGCGGAAAATGTGTTGCTGGAAAAGCGCAGCAGGTCAGGCAGCATCCAAGGAGCAGGAGAATCGACGTTTCGGGCATGAGCCCTTCTTCAGGAGTGAGTGTATTGTCACATGATCTGTTCATTGACATGAACAGGTCACATGATCTGTTCATTCTTCCAATTTACACATATTAAATAGAGGGTCCCAAAACATAGCTGTCTTATAAATGTGCTATTTTCTAAAGTAGGGTCAATCAAATAAAATAGATATATACTGCCAATGCTAAATACGCTGCTTATCATCGGCTCATCATTTGGGATGCTCACACACATGAATGAATTTAAAATTAAACATAGCAAAATTAATGCTTGATATAAAAACGAAAAATTCACAAAAGTGGTAAAACTGTAAGTTATGATTCATTCCTTACAATAACTCATTGAGAAAATAAGATCATAAAACCTCAGTACAGAAGTAGATCATACATCCCATCAAGTCTGCTGCATCATTCAATGAGATTATGACTGATCTTCAACTCCAATATGCTGCTTTTCCCTATACCCTTGATTCCCTTGTTGATTAAAAATCTACCTATTCTCAGCCTTGAATGTATGTATTGGTCCAGCCTTGACAATCTATGTGGTAAGAATTCCACAGATTCACTATTTTTTGAGAATATAAATGCCTCTTCATATCTACCTTAACTGAGTGATCTCTTCGACTGAGATTGTACTATCTGGTCGAGACTCTACCATAATGGGAAACATCCTCTCAGCATCAACCTTGTCAAGTCTCCAAAGAATCTTATATGTTTCAATCTCCTAAACTCCAAATAGTGCGAACCCGACCGACTCAACATCTGTTGTAGAGTCATATCATACAGCACAGAAACAGACCCTTCGATCAAACTAATCCATGCCGAACATAATCCCAAACTAAACTAGTCCCACCTGCCTACTCCTGGCCAATATCTTTCAAACCTTTCCTATTTATGTACTTATCCAAATATCTTTTAACTTTGAAATTGTACCTACATCCACCACTTCCTCAGGAAGTTCATTCGAAACTCAAACCCCGCTCTGTGTAAAAGAATTGCCTCATTCTTTGTTAAATCTATCACTCCGCTCATGTTAAAAATATGCCCCCACTCTTGAAACCTCCCATCCCATTCAGCCTAATAAACCTTCTCTGGACAGCATCCAATGCTAGTATAAGAAATTCATCCATAATTAAACTATAAATTGGTCTTCTTCAATGCTTTGGCACATTATTAAAAGTGATGATGAAAATATTCCAAAAAAACCCTCTTCATTTCTCCCCCCAAAAATCAGAATCGATAAAAACTTGAGTGATCAGCTGGGATTATTAAAAGACCTTTTGGCTTAATGACTCGATGATGCCTAACAATGGGATGGCTGCAAATTGAAAGTTGACTGTATTGTGTCTAAGTTACTCCCTCAGGGCACGTTTTACGTTAGTCAATTCAAGACTGTGACTCTCATGAAATATAACATGTATCACAGCATGACCTTCTCACCAGGCCGATATTTATACAAATAGCACTTTCTGGTACTGGGTTTCGATTTACTGTGTGAAGTTTTGGTTTCATTAGAAACTGCTGAAGTTAGAATTTTATCATAGGTAGTTATAGAATTGCTGGAACTACATTTGAAAGATGTTTAATCAGGTTTTAGCTTTCAGACAGGCACCCACTCAGTTTGCCATGGGTACAAACCATGTTGATGTGGAACATATACAAGAACATACGGGTGAGAATCAAGAGCAGACCATTCGGCCCCTTGCGGCCATTTGGTGAGATCATGGCTGATCTGCTTGTAGCCTCAAGTTCACTTTCTTGCCTAGAACTAGTATCCTTTCACTCCCGTGTTAACCAACAATCTTTTGACATTTATCTTTAAAATATTCAACTACCTTGTCTCTGCCACTGCCTGGGGCAGAAAAATTTCACAATCATTACCTCCTGAGACAAAACATTTCTGCTCAGCTTCATCTTAAATTGGAGACTTCTTATTCTTAAACAGTACATAGTTCTATTCTCCCTCACAAAAGGAAACATCCTTTCAGCATCCACATTGTCAAGCCCTCTCAGGATCTTATATTAATTAATTGGATTATCTCTAATTCTTTTAACTTTCAATGGATACAGGCCCAATCTGTCTGGCCTTTCCTTCTAAGATAACTCCTACATCCCAAGGAGCTGTTGACTGAACCTTCTCTGAACTGCTTCTATTGCAGTCATACCCTTTGTTAAATAAGGAGACCAAAGCTGTACCCAGTCCTTTAGATATGGGTTCAACAACATCATGCAAAACTTCTCTGCTTTTATGTATTGCACTCTTCTTGCAATGAACAACAACATTTCATTTGCTTTCCTATCCACTTGCTGCACTTGAATACTAACTAATTGTGATTCATGTATTAGGTAACCCAGATCTCATTGTACCTCAGAGTCCTGCAATCTCTATCCATTTAGATATTATGCAGTTTTTCTGTTTTTCCTGACAAGGTCAATAAGTTCACATTTTCCAGCATTATAATACCTCTGCCAAATTTTTGTTGACTCATTTAATCATTCTGTATTTGTTTGTAGATTCCACATGTCCACGTCACAACTTAGTCTCCTTTCTATCTTCAGGGCATTAACAAATTTAGTAACCATGCATTTAGTTCCTTCATCTGTATTATTGAACTTGGGATATTCATGACATTCTATCCTGAGAATTGGCACAAGCTTCATAATTATGTCCTTTGTTTGTCTGAAGCAAGACAAAGGCCTTACTTTTGATGAGTTTATTTTGAAAGTGGTTAAATATATGCCAATGGCTTTTCTAAATGTATCTAAAGCTTTTCTGTTGATGTAACAGATTCTGAACAGATGTTGGGAAATCTGTAGAAACTCATTTTTGCTCAATTGAAGATAAACTGTGAGTGCTTATTTAGATTATTTCAGGAGCATGGTTTGAATTATGTGCTAAAGTTTTGAATGAAACAGATCAATCAATAGTTATTATGAATTAATTAATTTTGCTATTTTCTCTATGTAGTAATCATAGAATCATTGAATCTCTACAGTATGGAAACAGGCCATTTGGCCCAAGTCCACACTGACCCTCCAAAGAGTATCCCACCCAGACCTATTCCCCTACCCTATTACATTACATTTATCCCTGACTAATGCAGCTAATCTATACAACCCTCAACACAATGGGCAATTTAGCATGGCCAATCCACCTAACCTGCACATCTTTGGACTGTGGGAGTAATACATAATGATTTCACAACATATGTAATTTTGATCAAAGACTTATTTTTTATTTCTCTCATTTTAAGCACAAATCTTGCCATGTTTATTTTTAAAATGTGCTCCAGGGATAGGAACAGTGATAGCAAAGCCGGCACTTATTTCTACCCTTAATTTGTCTTGAATTCAGCCATCTCAGAGGACTGTTAACAGTCAACCACATTTCCATGAACCTTGAGTTACATTTGGCCAGACTGGGTAAAGACAATGGATTTCCTCCCCTGGTGGGCATTAATGATCCAGATTGTTTTTTTTCCCCAAAACAATCCACTAATTTTATCATAATTATTAATGAGACTAGTGTGTTATTCCAAATGCATTAACTGAATTTAAATGCGCTCATACATGGTGGGATTTGAACCTTTGTTGGCATAGCATTGGTCTGGCCCTCTGAAGAACTAATTCACTAAAATTACAACTTTGTTGCTGTCCTTTCTTATGCTAGCTATAAAACCAGGGCTTAAATTAGCTGGAAGACAAAAGTTAGAATGATACTTAAGTAGTGATAATTTTTCTTTGTATTTTCATCACTTTATTTGGAACAAAAGATTTAGTTCTTACTCGGTGCTACAAATAACTCTGTGGTTGTCACCAGCAGCGTTAGTAATGTTCTCCATAGGTTCACTGTCCTTGCATTGAAGTAGGAAACTTGAGTCACTAACTTGAAGAGGTGACTTTCTAATAGCATTGCTATAAATGAGTGAATTAAAAAACAGAACAGGACCTTGTCCTCAATACTGGACTAATAGGCCCACATATTGAATGCACAGAAATAAAAGCTAAAGAGCAGGAACTGAGAAAATGTGTTTTGTTTGTTCATGGGATGGGAGCATTGTGGGCTGGGCCAGAGTTTACTGTCTGTCCCTAGTTGCCCTTGAGAAGGTGGTGGTGAGCTGTCTTTGTGACCCGCCGCAGTTCATATACTGGGGATAGACCCACAATGCCATTAGCAAGGAAATTCCAGGATTTTGACCCAATGACGGTGAAGAAATGGCAATATATTTTCAAGTCAGGACAATGTATAGCTTGCAGGGGAACTTACAGCTGGTGGGTGTTGCCATGTATCAGCTGCCCTTGTCTTTCTGGATGGGATTAGTATAGGTTTGGAAGGTGCTGTCAAAGGAACCTTGGTGGGCTATTGCAGTGCATCTTGGAGAAGGTACAGACTGTGCCTCCGTTTGTTGGTGGTTGAGGGAGTGAATGCAAAAGATGTTTAGATAGTGCCCCAAAACAAACAATTATCTCCTGGATGCTGTTGAGTTTCCTGGGTGAGTTTGGAGCTGTAATCATACATCAAATGGGGAGCATTCCATCACAATCTTGACTTCTGTCTTATAGATTATTGTCAACATCCCATTTGGCTTCCTAAGAGATAATCTTAAAGGTGGTGGGAAATGCACCATTGATTAACATTTGTTGGTCAAAAATATTCTGTAAGTATCTGTTGAAAACAAGTTGTCAACAATGCTATATTGTAAAGTGACTACATGCCAGGCCTTTGCAGTGAGTTTGGTAAGGTTCTATTTATAAAGGTTCCTTGCTAAAATCCCTGTTTTTCTTTAATACCGAGCCAAATGACTGCTCAAAGACAAGAAAGCCTGAGAAATTGACAGTAAGTTGAAAATGAAATGTCTGGTGCCTTCTGCCCAGGGCACAGTCTCCAAGGGATGTTATATTGTTTGTTTTTGCACAAGCTGTGACTGTCCTCATGATGCCAAAGTGCTCCATTCTATTAATATACAGCCAGTGTGATGACTGGCAGCATACCATACAGGTCTGTGCCCATTTTCCCAGCAGCTGTCACGTTGCTTTCATATTGGATCAATCATCCATCCGAGACACCATGCCTCTGCAGAGCAAGATGAAGTTTTCCTGCTTGGATATAAACCACTACTGCTCTCCTCACGCAGGGTCCCTGTTGGATCCCAGTCAACTGGAACATTGGAACCCACAAATGACCGTTATCCAATTTGGGACATACCTGGTGCTTACCTCAGCTCAGAAAGAGCCTTCTATTTGTCAGGTGCTATAGAACTGGGACAACATACGGAGTCACCATTGGATAACAATCTTCAGCGTGACATGTAAAGGAGGTTAATGATATACAGTACAATTTGAGCACAGGTAAGAGGTGGTTCAACTGCTTATGGAGGTTAGTTTCTTAACTGACAGTTCCATACTCCCCATATTAGCAATTAAAAGGAGATGACTAAATATACAAACCATTAAAGGTTCATACACATATCAAAAAAAAAGGAAATTCAAATGAAATACTGTTTTAAGAGTGCAAATAGGCAAAATTTATGCTACTGTTTATAAAGGTAGCTTCTGGAGTAATGCACTTTGTTTTGCGCCAAAGAACCCATGAAAGGATATATTGGTCTTACCGTCATAAAGTCAAACAGCACGAAAACAGACCCTTCAGTCCAGCTTGTCGATGTCAACCAAGTTTCTCAAACTTCACTCGTCCCATTTGCCTGTATTTGGCCTACGTTCCTCTAAACCTTTTCTATTTGTGTATCTGTCCAAATGTGTTTTAGATGTTGTAACTGTGCCTACATCTACCACATCCTCTGGCAATTCATTCCACACATGAACTACACTCTATGTGAAACAATTGTCCCTCAGGCCCCTTTTAAATCTTTCTCCACTTACTTTAAAATATACCCTCTTTGGACTCATCCACTCCAGGGAAAGACCTTTGCTATTTACCTTATTCATGCCCCTCACAATTTTATAAAAGTCTATCAGGTCACCCCTCAATCTTCTACGCATCAGGGAAAAAAGTCCCAATTTATTCTGGCCTCTCCCAAAATCTCAAACCTTCCATGCCTGGCAACATCCTGGTAGATCTTTTCTGAACCCTCTCCATTTTGATAATATCCTGCCAATAGCGGGGTGACCAGAACTGCTCTCAATACTCCAAAGGAGCCTCATTAACGTCCTGGACAATCTCAACATGACGTCCCAACTCCTATACTCAAGGGTCTAAGCAATGAAGGCAAATGTGCTAAATGCCTTTTTAGTCACCCCGTCCACCTGTGACACAACTTTCAAAGAACTTTGTCACTGAACCCTAGTTCTCCCTAGTGTTTGACAACACTACCCTGGGCCCTACCATTAACTGTATAACTAGATTAGAGTGGTGCCCGAAAAGCACAGCAGATCAGGCAGCATCCGAGGAGCAGGAAAATCAACGTTTCGGGCAAAAGCCTTTCATCAGGAACACCTACCCTTACTCACTTTACCAAAATGCAATACCTCGCATTCACCCACATTAGAATCCATCTACCACTATTCATCCCATTGTCCCAATTGATCAAAGTCCCTTTTGTAATCTTAGATAGCCTTCTTCACTATATTTCTCCCAATTTTCATGTCATCTGCAAACTTACGAATGATGCCTCCTAATTTCTCATCCAAATCATTTATATAAATGACAAACCACAGTGAACCCTACACAAATCCCTTCGGAACATTGCTAGTGACAGGGGTCCAGTCCGAAAAACAACCTTTCAGCACCATCTTCTGTCTCCTACAGTCATTTTCTATCCAAATGACAAGGTCTTCCTGGACCCCGTGTAATCCAACTTTATTAATCAGTCTACAATGCAGAACCTTCTCAAAGGCTTTACTAAAGTCCATGGAGACAAGGTCTACTGCTTTGCCCTCATCAATGTTTTTCGTTATGTCCTCAGAAAACTTAATCAAGTTGTGAGACATGATTTCCCATGTACAAGGTCATGCTGACTATCCCTAATCAGTCTGTGCCTCTCCAAATGCATGTAAATCCTATCTCTCAGCATCCCCTCCAACAGTTTATCCATCACCAATGTCAGGCTCAGAGGTCCCTAGTTCTCCGACTTCTCCTTACAGCCTTTCTTAAATAAAGGCACAACATTAGCCTCCCTCCAGTTCTCCAGCACCTCACCCATGACTGTGGATTATACAAATATTTCTGCTAGGGGTCGGCAACATCTTCCCTAACTTCTTACATACTGGGATACACCTGATCATGTGCTGGACATTTATTCACTTTTATGTTTTTTAACATCTTCAGTACTTCCTTTTTGTAATGTGGACTGTTTTCAAGACATCAACATTTATTTCCTTGTTCCCTAGCCTCCATTTCTTTCTCTGCAATAAAAAATGTCGCAAAATATTTGTGTAGTATCTCTCCCATCTCCTTGTTTCCACACATAGACAACCTCATTGATCTTTAAGGGGCCCTATTCTCTCCCTAGTTGCTCTCTTGCTCTTAATGTACTTGTCGCATTTCTTCAGATTATCCTTCACCTTCTCTGCCAAGGATATCACATATTCCCTTTTCACCTTCCGATTTCCCTCTTACGAGTGCCCCTATACCCCTTATACTCTTCAAGAGATTCACTTCATCCCAGTTGTCTATATATAAAACACAGGAACCTCAATTATTCAAACGTCGATTATCTGAATTTTGGATTATTTGAACAAGATGCTTGGCTAAACTGTGTTAGCTGGCATTCGATTATCAGAACATTCGGTTATCCGAACAAAATACCCGTGTTGTTCAGATAATCGAGGTTCTTCTGTGTATGACTCCCTCGTATTCTTGACCAGAGCCTCAATATTTTTATTCATCCATTGTACCCTACTCTTACCAACCTTAACCTTCACTCTAACAGGAACATAGTGCTTCTGAACTCTCATTTTCTCACTTTCAAAAGCCTTCCAGTCGTCCCTTTACCCGTGAACAGTCTACTCCAATCAACTCTTGAAGGTTTCTGTCTTTGACATAGCACAGCACAGATTCACCAGAATAATCCAAGCATTAATTCATAAACACAAGTTACATAGTTGTGTTTTATATTCCCTTGAAGTTGATACAATCAAACAGGTTACAATGGTAAAGTACTTTGATGTAGTGGAATCAGAGAAACTAACAGAACCTGGGGTCTCATCTCAAAATTTGACCCAGGACATATGAAAGTGATTTCAATAAGTATTTCTACATTATGTACAGTGGAAATTTGAAACTCTCTCCTCTCCAAAAGGCTGGATCAATTGAAATTTTTAAGACTGAATTCAATAGATCTTTGTTAATTGCAGGTGCAAGGGCGGGTAAATGAAATTAAGGTTCAGAACAGACATGATCTAATTAAATGGCAGAATAAGATCAAGGGCTTTTAATACTCTGACTCTATTGTTTATTTTGTCATTCCTCATTCACGGTTGTTTTGCCTAAATTAAGGACTAACCTTGAACTGAATTCTGTTGTGTTGTAAGTCTGTGGGGTGGTGTTAGGCTACAGATTACTCAGAGAGTCTGAGATACTGGGGACAGTCATACCTGCATGTTGTACTCTGTAGAGGGTACAACTTTCTTTTGTGTCATATAGCTGAACAGGAATCTCTCCCAATCTTATTGGTATTGTCTCACAATCTGTGAGCTTCCTATAACTGCCCCAACTTATCAAAATGTCCTTTTTATTTTTATTAAATCACAGCAGGGAGGTTTGTTGGGAGATTTTACCTTCCTGGTACTTGGAAGTTGCACATTTTTGATGGGATGATGCATCAGTTGTGGTGCTGCTATATCTTGGCTTAGTAAGTTTGATCTTCTTTGAAGCAGTGAGTTCAACATGAGCAAATCTACTTAGCACCTTGAGCAGCCTTTGCATAAAGTCAACATTGTTGTTAAACTCCCATTGGGAAAAATCCCTACTCTTATACTCTTCCCACCTTGTTTCATGATGTGGTCTTAGAGCCAGAACTTTGAGACACAAACCAAACAACAAAGAACAAACAGTACAGCACAGGAACAGGACCTTTAACCAACTACACTGACACATGATGCCTTTTGAAACTAAATTCCTTTTGCCTCAACATGGTCCATATCCCTCTGTTCCTGCCTGCTCATATATCTGTTAAGATGCCTCCTAAACATTGTTACTGTATTCACCTCCACCACCTCCTAGGGCAGCGCATTCCAGGCACTTGCCACCCGCTGTGTAAAAAACTTTTAAAAACCCATCTCCTTTAAACTTGCCCCTTTTTACCTTAAACCTATGTCTCCTAGCAACTGTCATTTCTACCCTGGGAGAAAGACTCTGACTATCCATTTTATCCACACCTCTTATAATTTTGTAAACTTCTATCAGGTCCCACCCCTCATCCTTTGACTTTCAAGTGAAAACATACCAACTTTGTCCAATCTCTCCACAGAGCCAACACCCTCTAAACCAGGGAACATCTTGGTATACAGTTTCTGAACCGCTCCAAAGCTTCCATATCCTTCTTGTAACGCGACGACCAGAACTGTACACAATATTTCACATATGGCCTAACCAATTTTCTATACAGCTACAACATGATTTGCCAATTTTTATATTCCATGTCTTGACCAATGAAGGCAAGCATGTTAGATGCCTTCTTGACCACATTATCCATTTGTGTTGCCACTTTCAGGGAACTGTGGACCTGTATGCCTAAATCCCTCTCTATGTTAATCCTATTAAGTTTTCTATCATTTATTGTCTACATCCCTCCTGTATTCAATCTTCGATATCACCTCACAGTTGTCCGGATTAAATTCCATCTGCTATTTCTCTGCCTAAGTCTCCAGCCTATCTATATCCTGTTGTATCTACTGGCAATCCTCCTCACTATCTGCAGCTATTGTCAACTGGTCTGTCTTCTCCCAACTAGAACTAGAATTAGAATTAGCTTTATTGTCACGTACTCACATGGGTACAGTGAAAGTTTAAAAGTCAACACTTACAATGCCATTTTGGTACAAAGGTACCTAGATACAAATTCTTAAGTATAAATTCTTCAGGGGAAAAGTAATTTAGAAAAATAAAGAAATAAAAAGTCCAGCATTTCTGATCATAGGATTCATTAGGAAAATAAAGAAATAAAAAGTTCTGAATAACAGTCCTTCCAAATCAATCCACGGCAGCACCTGGCCTTTAGTCTGCACTGGGTCTTGATTCCGGACCATACCAGGCCTCACCTTTAGGTTCTTGAGGCTTACAGACAGCTCTGGAATCGTATCAATAGATAATAGATAATAGACAATTGGTGCAGGAGTAGGCCATTCGGCCCTTCCGGTCAGCATCACCATTCATTCTGATCATTGCTGATCATCCACAATCAGCATCCTGTTCCTGCCTTATCCTCAGAACCCTTGATTCCACTATCTTTAAGAGCTCTATCCATCTCTTTTTTGAAAGTATCCAGAGATTTGGCCTCCACTGCCTTCTGGGGCAGAGCATTCCATATATCCACCACTCTCTGGGTGAAGAAGTTTCTCCTCAACTCGGTTCGCAAGGCCGGAAGCCGACGCTGAGACCATGCCAAGATGAAAGACTGCCACATCTGGCTGAGAGGCCACCACGACAGACTGGGAGGCAGCTACAACAGCCCAGGAGACAGCCACTCCTGGCCGACAAACAGCTGCAATAGACAGGGAGACTGCCATGACAGCCCGAGATACAGCCACACCGGGCCGGGAGACAGCCACACAGGATCAGAAACATCCATGACAGACCGAGAGATGGCCAAGACAGACTGGGAGACAGCTACGCCAGGTTGGGAGACTGCCACACCGAGCTGAGAGACTGCCATGTTGGGTCTCCACTGAAACTGAGAGTCCGAGTCTGCGCTGAAGCCTGGCGTTCAGGACATCACCAAGAAGAAAGAAGGAAAAAGAACCATAACAAGAGAAAGAAAAGGAAAAGAAGTGGATGGAACAGATGAGTTCCGGCTTAGGAATCCAATATCACCGCCATCTTGGATACTCAATGTCTTACAACAACTGGATGGTGACCTATGTATAGCAGATATGTAGTTGCTGCTTGATCTAGTTAACTACATGAAGTTTACCAATGAAACAAAATGTTCAAATTCCGTATTATGTACCCACTGAATTCCCATTCTTACCAAATTCCTGCTTAAGTTCTAACTCTCACTCTGTTTCCAACTCACTCTGTTAAGTGATGTGCTCTTGAAGCAATAAATGGTACAGGTAATAGCTACAACTAGACTGGGCAGTACGGTTGTTCAGTCCGCTAAGGAATTTTACTAATATTGAGGAGCAGTGTAGCAATTTCTAAATTTGTATTTTCACTTGATTCTGATTCCTGGGATTGAAATACTGTGCCGTGACAAACCTACAGTTAACAAGCAAAAGATCAGCAACATAAAGCACTTCCATAACATTAAGAATGAATTGCCACATTTATAGTTGACACAATAGTTAAATATTCAAATCTTTGCAGGTAACAATGTTTTGATGATAAATTCATGTTGCAGAAATTTGCTTTTACTTGAAATTAAATTTTCTTAGACACTAAAGAAACATTTGAGATCATTTCTGACCTTCTCATACAAATACTAAGCTAGTTCTGAAGTGTTACAAGTGTTCCTTTAATGTTATCGAACAATACAGTGTGCCTAACACTTATTCTCCAAAGCCGTCCCTTGTGATTACAGATGAATTTCTTCCACTCCAGTGTTGTGGATCCAGAGGTAATTAGACAGGCAGGTTTTGAACACCCTGCCATAAGTGTTTGATGAAGCAGGTGGATGGGATGTTTGGGTTTTGCTTACCACTACCCCTGCTTGTGCCTGACTCCCATCTATGACTGTTGGAAGTGCTAGAGATGATTGTCACCTGCATTAATGGTTCTTCTCCAATTTGAGTGGGCACGTGACTCTCATGGATCGGTGGAGATGTTGCATTTCTTTCCAGGGAGACTTTAATGACATATTTGAAGTATTTCCTCTGTCCTCCTGGTAATAATGACAAGGTAGAGAGCTGGTTTGGAAGGCAGACAATGTGGCCAATAACTAAAGCAATATTGATTCTACAGAGCTGAACTGGGGTGATCTGCTTTCATGTGGCTATATAGAGTCATAGAGATGTACAGCATGGAAACAGACCCTCGGTCCAACCCATCCATGCCGAGCAGATACCCCAACCCAATCTAGTCCCACCTGCCAGCACCCGGCCCATATCCCTCCAAACCCTTCCTATTCATATAACCATCCAAATGCCTCTTAAATGTTGCAATTGTACCAGCCTCCACCACATCCTCTGGCAGCTCATTCCATACATGTACTACCCTCTACGTGAAAAAGTTGCCCCTTAGGTCGTTTTTATATCTTTCTCCTCTCACCCTAAACCTATGCCCTCTAGTTCTGGACTCCCCGACCCCAGGGAAAAGACTTTGCCTATTTATCCTATCCATGCCCCTCTTAATTTTGTAAACCTCTATAAGGTCACCCCTCAGCTTCTGACGCTCCAGGGAAAATAGCCCCAGCCTGTTCAGCCTCTCCCTGCAGCTCAGATCCTCTAACCCTGGCAACATCCTTGTAAATCTTTTCTGAGCCCTTTCAAGTTTCACACCATCTTTCCGATAGGAACGAGAGCAGAATTGGTAATCCAAGATGGAGGATGGGAAAAATTTCTAGCTGTAAGAGCTGCTCCTTTTTTTTGAGGTATTTAGGCTGTATGTTTGATTCTATCCCAAAAAGGAGACAAAATTGCGTCATTTGTGATCACTATGTCCTGAAAATGTTCCAATTGTAGCTTTAACTTTGATGGTGATACTGGGAATTCAAAGTACTATCATTTTTCTGACATCCAGGATTTAATTAACAAATCTGATGTAAGCTAAAAGACAGCACACCTAACTGTTAATATCCAATGTTATTCATTATTAAGAGTGAGGCAAAATATTAATGGCTTGATGAAGGACAATTACTGCAAAGTATTATAGATATGAGCTGTGCAAAATGAAAATATTTTTATACTTCAAATAAGGTCTCTTGAAACACAGTGGGTTTGTGTTTCATACTGTCTATCATTACCCATGATTGGTATGTGTGATATTATGTGCTGTGGATATTACTCACTGACTGAATGGTACTGAATGGTACTGTAGATTCCATACTGTGGTCATACTGTGAATAGTTCTAGACACCAAACCTTGAGATGGCAGAAAGTGCAATGTAGATTGCTGGAATAGTATCTGGTACCCAAGGGTTAAATTACTGGAAGAGATAAGTTAACCTAACATTGCAATCCCTGGAATTTACAAAGTTAATTGATGATTTGATTTGTTTAATTTTTCAGAGAGGCAGTAACAGCTTTAAATTCCTACTAAGGGAAACATATAGGATTGATACAGCAAAGTATTTCTGCTGACTGACATGTGTAGGACTAAGGGGATAAGCCTAAAGATTCGAGTCAAATCCTTCAGGAGTGAAACTGGAAAGCATGTTTACAAACACAGCTCAGTGGAACTCATTTCTACAAACGTCAATTTATTCTTTGTCAGTTGTTAATTTTAAATCTGACTTTTAGACTTTTGTTAACCAAAGGCATTGAGGTGAATGGGGCAAGGACAGATAGGTTTCATATCAGCCACAATTCCATTGAATGATGAAACATGCTTGAGGGGCTGAACAACTTCCTCTGTTTCTATATCATTCATGAATTAATGGTACGATATAGCATTGTGCACTCTGATATTACTCATTTAATTAATGGTATTGTATATAATTATGCACTTGACATTATTTATTGAATTGAAAGTTATAATATAGTATTATGGACTATGATATTCTTAACTGAGTGAACAGCAGTACCTCAATCAAATCGAACGTCATTTTAGGAATATGGCAAAGCAGATGAGCTAAGATTTACATTGTACTGCTTGGTGATCACTCGTTAATTTAAGGTGGCACCCACATGTAGTGTGGTCAATGACTTTGGATGTTTTTAATCTGTTATGTAACCCCTGGTGTGATTTAAGTCAGAAGTGTTTTGCTGCATTATTCTTGAGTAATCTTAGTACAGTGTTCTAACACAGGGACAGGAAAATATCTACATCCATCTCATATTAGTTATTCGTGAACAATGTTATGTTTCAAAGCTGATCAGTCTCAGAATTTTGTTTAGTGAGGGCTGAATTTTCCTGTTCAAGTCACGAATTGGAATCTGAGCTGATTTCGAGGTCACAGACCCAGACAGGTGGTTGGACATTCGGTGTGAACTTTTCTGAGAAGGTGAATTAACAGGTCAATGCCAGTCAATTAAGTTTGTTGGGAGCCTGAGCATGAAGACATCAGAGTGCCAGTGTGAAAGATGGCTGGCCGATGCACTGCAAATGCTGGGCATTAGATTAGATACCCTACAGTGTGGAAACAGGCCCTTTGGCCTAACAAGTCCACACCGACCCTCCGAAGAGTAACTTACCCAGACCCATTTCCCTCTGACTAATGCACTTAACACTATGGACAATTTAGCATGGCCAATTCACCTGGCTTGCACATTTTTAGAATGTGGGAGAAAACCAGATACCCGGGGGAAACCCATGCAGACACGGAGAGAATATGCAAACTCCACACAGATAGTCACCCGAGGCAGAAATTGAACCTGGGATCCTGATGCTGTGAGGCAGCAATGTTAATCACTGAGCCACCGTGCCCATATGAATTCAAATCCCACCATCTGCTGTGGCGGGATTCACATGCAGGTCCCCAGAACATTCCCTGGGTCTCTGGATTAACAATCCAGTGATAATCCCATGAAGTCATTGGCTCCCCAATTGGCTGAGCAGATTAGACAAAGAGACGAATGTTATCCAAATGCAGCAAGACCTGGTTAATATCCAGGATTGACCGACATGTGGCAACTAACACCGTGGGCGGCACGGTGGCACAGTGGTTAGCACTGCTGCCTCACAGCGCCGGAGACCCGGGTTCAATTCCCGCCTCAGGCGACTGACTGTGTGGAGTTTGCACGTTCTCCCCGTGTCTGCGTGGGTTTCCTCCGGGTGCTCCGGTTTCCTCCCACAGTCCAAAGATGTGCAGGTTAGGTGAATTGGCCAAGCTAAATTGCCCATAGTGTTAGGTAAGGGGTAGATGTAGATGTAGATGTAGGGGTATGGGTGGGTACGCTTCGGCGGGGCGGTGTGGACTTGTTGGGCCGAAGGGCCTGTTTCCACACTGTAAGTAATCTAATCTAATCTAATCTAACAGTCGTTGACCATTAACCATTGCCTCTTGACATTTAATGGCATTACCATTGCTGACTCACCCACTCTTGTTGGAAAGGAGGATAGATTCCTCAGTTGCAAGATTCTTTATAGGGCATACATGGAGCCTGTATTAATTATTCAGTTCAATGAATCCTACATGAAAACGCAAGAAATTTGAACAGGTTACCAATGTCACTATCAGCTGAAGGAAAGAAGCAATGGGATTATCAGTACAATTCTATATCACAGTCTTTATGTGAGGTGTCACTGACATATAGTTCATGAACTGAACAAATTGACATCAGTTACAACACAGCATGTGTCAGCCTGCATCTCCAATTATTGAAGCATGACAACGTGTCCTGCAATAAATATGCATAAAATGCGTATAAATAATAACACACACTTTGCTGTTAATAAGCCAGCTTATTACATGTAAAGTTAATGCTTGGTACAGCCTTAATATTAATAGAGTCTGAATACTTGAGCATGGTGCGGTGATGTATTGCCAACCTTTCCATGTAAAATGCTCCAGCCCAACAAAGTATTTATCCACTAACAGTTAACCTGGTTAACATGGTTAAACAAAGCCTATTAAAAATGGTTTATTGCAGAGCAAATCCAGTTTGAGAGTTAATTTTAAAAGTTTTCTTCAAGTGTTGTGTTCAACCTTTTCACTCATGTTTGCTGTTCATTAAAATTTAATTTTTGCTCCACTTCTTTTGCTCATCGCTTTGAAACAATGCTACCATTCAGGAGCTGAACACTTCGCCAGCATTATGCTCTCAATCATTTCCCTAGTATGTGTTTCTAGATCATTTCAGGATGCCACAGGAGGCATCAACAACATTAAGTTAATCAGCTGTGCATAGATGTATCGCACACACAGCCATATTTGCTTGAGCAAGCAATTCCACTACATTCCCTTTAGGCATGTGACAGCACTGTGATGACTAGTGTTCCCAAATGTCCTGCTGTTTACGGGTTGTTCCTAGGCACACAATGCACATGTATGCTGTGTATATATTGTCCAGTGGAAATTAATCTCTCAGTCCCTTTTGCGTGATATTTCTGAGCTGGTGTTTGCAAGGGAGAAGAGAAAGGCACAGGAGCTTTCCCAGCACAGCTAGTGTGATTTGAGTTACTGGCTGTTGGGACATAATTAAGGAAGATGGGTCTACAGTGGTGCAGTTATGAGCAGCCATTTATTGCATTCAGTGGTGAAGTAGATGGCTCTAGTATTGTCTTTGCTAAGAGAGCGTGGGCTTTTAATCTTCAAAGCAGGTAGCGGGAGTTGGGAGACTTCCTGACCTCAGGAGAAAGTGCCCTCAAAGATGGAACTTTTGCTGTTTGAGGAATATGCATGCAGGCCGTAGTCAGACCAGCTAACCCAGAGAAGGTAGCTACAGGGGCTGGTTGGTGCACATGTGGGATGTTTAAAAGGTCTACCTCATTCTGTGATACTTCATCCCAGTTATGATGAATGAATAATGGACCTCTAGCTCTCACATCCACTTCATATCTTACCTAACCCCCATACAGGTTCCATGCCCTGTCCATGCAACTTCCTGCCCCATGTGTCAGACTGTGCACCTCAATCCACTCTCAAGCCAAACTATGGCTCTTCCATATTCACTGGTCTTCCATAAACTGTAAAGAACAATTGAACCCCATAGTGAAATTAGGAAGTGTAAAAAAAACTTTCAAAATCATTCACATTGTTCCACTATGTTAAAAAAGTCATTTTGCTTAACATTAATGAAGTTTCAATCACCTTCATCATATTATGTATCAAGAGTATAAAATGCAAGCACTTGAAACTTTTTAATCTTGTGTAGTTTTGGCCCACAGATTTCAGTTATTTACCGTAACAAGCATTTTTAAAAACTCATTCACGAGGTTTGGCAGCCATTGTCCACGCCAGTATCTATTAACCATCCCTAATTGCCTGCAAATGATAATTGTGACTCACCTTCTTGAATAGCTGCAGTACATGTTGGGCAGTAGGGAAGAAAGTTCTCGAATTTTGACCCAGCACTAGCAAAGGACTGATATGATAGGATGGCATGTGCCTTGGAATGGAACTTGCAGGTGGTGTTCCCATACGCCTTGTCCTTAAAAATGGTAGAGGCTCATGGTTTTGATGGTACTACCAAGGCAATCTTGAAGAATTACTGTGGTACATCTTGTAGATGTAGGCACTCCTGCCACCGTGGGTCAATGGTGGACAGTCTGAATATTTAAGGAAGTTGGGAAGTGCCAGTGAGACTAGTTGCCTAGTTCTGGATGCTGTTGAGCTTTTTGGCTATTGTTGGAGCTGTAATCATCCAGGTGTTCTATCACATTCCTGATTTGTGTTTTGTCGAAGTTGGACAGACTTTGAAGGAGTGCTACTTGCAGCAGAATTACTAAACTCTGACCTGCTCCTCGTTTTCACATACGGTCAGTTGGAAATTGCCCCTTGAGCATCAGGTTCACGGTGTTCACATGCTTTTATCTTTCCCTGACGATACTATCAGTACTTTGCTACAGCAAAGTCTCCACATGATTGTCTGCATTTATGATTTGAAACTTACAGACATTTTGTACTTGATAACACGTGGTTTGCATGACCAACACACACCCATAAAGGTCTGAACAAGTAAAATTTAATTTATGTGGGATAGTCATGGGTACCAAAGAAAAGAAACTATTCTTGCAGTATGCCTGTTTGCTACAGAAGCGAATGGTTGAATTTGTCACTTGGTCCCTGTGAATCCTTTTTACAGATTTGTAAAACAGGATTTGTTTGATATTTTAACAACCAGAAACAAATGAATCTAGGTTGTGTGGGAAGTTGAAATATTAAAAATCTAAATCCTGCAACCGGCTAATTTAAGCTTTCCTCTTCACTCCCCTTGCCCTCCACTTCAATCTGTCTCCTCTCAGATCTTCTTCTCAATTATCTTTCATTGCTCTCCCCTTTTCCCTCCCTTTTCTCTTTTGCTCCTTTCCCCCTCCTGCCATTTTGTTCTTCCCCTCCCCTCATCTCCTTGTCCCCCAACATTCACCTCTGCCGGTCCTTTTATTTTTCTCTCTATTTCCTTCCCCTCCTCTCCTTTCACCCACTCTCCTCTGCCAACTCCAGTTCTCCCCTTTCCTCCACCCCTTCTCCTCGGTCTCACCCACCCTTGAACCCCTCCCCACACATAGACACATTTCTTCACTCATTTTTCTCACCTTCCTCCTTTCCTTTCTGTCCCTGCTAAGGGATGGATGTCAGATTTTAGAACAAAGCTACCTGTCGAAATGAATGCCTTGAAACTGTCTCAAGGGATTTGGCAGCACTGGTGATATTTTCAATGTTCTGCTGCAGCTTTCACCTCTACAACATTGCACAGATTACCTTGACTGAAAGAGCTTGCACAATTTCCTTACACATATTTTGTTGCCTCGAATAATTGCATGTGAATTGTGAGTGCATCCTCTAACAAGAATTTGAAATCCTGGTTTGCCAGCCCAGTGAAGGGAAGGGCAAAGCAGCTTTACATTTTGTCTAAAAGATCACACAATTCTTAGGTGTGGGACCAATCTGGGTGAATTCTTCTTTTGTTCTGTCCATATCATGTGGAGTCAGAACATGGTCATTTTGCTGAAGTGCTAGGTTGATAATTCCATTAATTACTTTGCTGAACGCACCTAATTTGCAATAAATATAAAATGTGAATATACCCATGAACGATTAAATATGTTGAGTGCTTTTTTTGCAGGGTACAGCATTTTTGGTATTGTTCATACGCATGAAATCTCTTGAGGAGCACAATAGATTGGGATTAGTTGATTGCCTGGGAATAAATAGAATGGGGTTTGGCCTTCTGTATTTGCATAAAAAGTAAATCCTCTTTTGTGGATCTCTTTAATCTTTTGCTTAGTGCAGTCTGAGTGGGCCAACAAAGTAAAACTGTAAAGATTTAAATTAAATCTGATGACTACAGTGTGATTTGCTGAGAGGCAAGGATTCCCTGAGAGAACATTCATCTCCAGTAGAAACTAATTATAATGAGCTAGGATGACTGAGCACAGCTAGGCATTAGGCTTGTTCAACCTTTCATTTTGTCAGTGAGAAGGTACTTTACTTTCTCCTCCCCCAACGTCCTACAATTCCTTTGATGTTATGTTTTAGTCACAAGTCCCCTCATTAACTCAGTGTCTTTCCTAATATTTATAGTTGAGACTTTAAGGCCTGAATTTGGATGTTGTGCCAAGTTCATGAGAGGTTTGTTAAAGAATTAAATATGCTCTAGTCCAATTTTTTTTTAAACTGTTATTTCTCACCACAAAATTCATATTTACCCAGAAGCCTGAATATTAATTTGTGGAGTAGTGGACAGTTTGGCAGAAGGTTGCAGGTTGCAGGGGGACTTGGATAAACTGCAGAATTGGGCTGAGAGGTGGCAAATGGAATTCAATGCAGATAAATGTGAGGTGATGCACTTTGGGAAGAATAACAGGAAGGCAGAGTACTGGATCAATGGAAAGATTCTTGGTAGTGTGGATCTGCAGAGGGATCTTGGAGCCCATGTACATAGATCCCTGAAAGTTGCCATCCAGGTGGATAGTGCTGCTAAGAAGGCATACAGTGTGTTAGGTTTCATTCGTAGAGGGATTGAGTTCCGGGGCTGCAATATCACGCTGCAACTATACAAAACGCTGGTGCGGTCACACTTGGAATATTTTGTTCAGTTCTGGTCCCCATATTTCATGAAGGATGTGGAAGCATTGGAAAAGGTGCAGAGGAGATTTACCAGGATGTTGCCTGGCCTGGAGGGAAGGTCTTATGAGGAAAGGCTGAGAGACTTGAACCTGTTCTCATTGGCAAGAAGAAGGCTAAGGGGGGATTTGATAGAGACATGCAAGATGATCAGAGGATTAGATAAGGCAGACAGTGAAAGTATTTTTCCTAGGATGATGATGTCAGCGTGTACGAGGGGGCATAACTACAAACTGAGGGGTGATAGATTTAAGACAGATGTCAGAGGCAGGTTCTTTACACAGCGAGTGGTAAGGGCGTGGAATACACTACCTGCTAATGTAGTTAACTCAGCCACATTAGGGAGATATAAACAATCCTTGGATAAGCACATGGATGATGATGGGATAGTGTAGGGGGACGAGCTGAGAATAGTTCACAGGTCGGTGCAACATCGAGGGTTGAAGGGCCTGTTCTGCGCTGTATTGTTCTATGTTCTATTAATTACGTTTATGAAAATTTCACAGCCCAATATTTTTCTAGAAATATTTTGGCTTCTTTTTCAGGTGCAATGTTTTTGGCTATAAAGTGTCACCCAGTTTTTTGGTCAACAGTTTATTAACACTGTAGCTATCAACCATGGTAGCAATCCCTACTTTATTAACATGAGATTTGCATATTATTTAGCTATGCTGTGTTTGTGGTTGTTTGATTCCTAGCATACAATCACATTAAGTTAAGAAAGGCAAGAGGCTCGGCGCTCTAGTGAGTCTCTGCTGGTTCTTTGACTTAAGGTATTGGAGCAGAAATAAGCCATTCAGCCCATTGAGTCTGTTGCACCATTCAATGAGATCATGGCTGATTTCTTTCCTGTCTTTTCCCCATTCAAATTGAGACCAATTTCTCTGCTGACCCACTTTTGCTCTGCGTGGTACTTTGCTGCAAATATTTATCCTGCATCACTTTAAAGGATACTTCCTCAGCAATTACCTGCTGCAAATCTTCCCTTTCATGCCTCAGCAAATTTGTGGAATAAAGAATTTCCTTCAAACTGCTTTCCTTGCTCTCAGAGACAGGTTTAAATTGATGTGTCTTACTGGCAATTTTAAATTGAACATTCATCCAGTACCCTGAGCCATCACTGAACAGAAGTGACTTGGTGAAATCGCTACACCTGAATGCACGCGTGAAAGAGCTTGTTTCTGAGACAGGAGGTGGTTCTTTATTGCAAAATCGCATGATTTCAGTTAGAGTCAGCAATCTTGGCACTATTTATGTTGTGTGGTTAATACAGCATAGATGCTGTTGCCAATGGCAACATAGCCAAGGCACTGGGATGCCAGATAAGAAAGATAGATATTCAGTTGTGGTTTAAGGAACAAATAGCATACATTTTTCCAGTAGCATATAACATATGATTCAATGTAATAGTATTGAAATTGACATATGGATCTATAGTATGTGAATGCTGAACGTATTCATCTGAAATTCCAAACTCCGCTGTTGGTGTTGACCTATTTAATTTCAATAGCACAGTAAAGAGAAAAATGTCAGATGAATGCATTGATTATTCATGGGATAGCACTGGAGAGAGTGCAGAGGAGATTTACCAGGATGTTACTGAAAGCAAAAAATGCTGGAGATCATAGCGGGTCAGGTAGTATCCATGTAGAGAAAGCAAGTTAACGTTTCTAGTCTAGATGGCTCTAATGAAGAGCTGCAAACGGCAGCATTTTTTTGTTTTCAGTATCTGCAGAAATTTGCTCCTACATTGCGTTTACCAGGATGTTGCCTGGCTGGAGAGTTTTAGTGATGAAGGGAGGTTGGATTGACTGGGCTTGCTTATCTTGGAGCAGAGTTCAGATGTATAACAGTTTGAGGGGCATTGACAGAGCTGACAGGAAGAAACCTTTCCCCATGACGGAGTGATCAAAAACTGGGGCAGAGGTTTAAAAGTAAGGAGCAGAAGGAGATGTGAGGAAAAGCTTTTTTTTACCCAGAGGGTGGTGGGAATTTGGAACTCATTGCCTGTAAGGGTGGTAGAGGTAGAAACATTTAAAAAGTATTTGGATGCGCCAAGTGCTGGAAAATAGGATGAGAATAGATAGGACGAGAACAGAGCAGACCCGTTGGGCTGAAGAGCCTTATTTGGTGGTGCAGAGCAGGCCAAAGGCAAGTAAATTATTTTCCCACTCCACAAAGTCCTCCCAATAGCTGCTGGCTCCTGGGATCCACAGTTGATAATACTGGAGGTTGGTGTGCAAAAGATTGACATCCTCAGTCTGGGACGTCAATACTATCCGAGGCAAATGCCTCATCCAGTTGCTTAAAGGTTGCATCATGTATTTCCTATAGGATACACTGCAGCAAATAACTAATACTTTCCCCTTGTTAAAAGGCATGCAACTTTGCATGGAATCACTTGTGCCTACTCGCTGCCTGAAGCTAGATCTGAGCACAGACAACACTTTTGATCATGGGTAGAATAAGGAAACATGTCAGCCAGAAAAGGCATCAAATCCTTACATTGTTCTTACCGCCCAGTCACTCCAACGAGCTGACCTTGCAAGGAAGCTAACTTGCTGAGGCAGCATGTGATTTTTAAACTTATATGCTGAGAAGCTGAGCTAGTTACTCAGTTCAACTGTGACTCAGGATGTATAATAAATGCCAGTCTTGCCAGTGATGGACACTTCCCATGCAAAACAAAAATCAGACCAGCACTTTCCTCATAGCCTTTTGGAACGTCCACCATTAATTTGTCTTTGGATTTTGTATTTCACAATGCATGTCACCATCAGTGGGCCTTTTCTTGAAGACTTTCTTTCACAGGATAGTCTGTCCTGATTTATAGTTCTGAGACAGTGAGCTCAGAGGTGTTACTGAGTCTGAACAGTGTAAGGACGGTAAAATTGACGTCCATGGGCATAAATCATTAACACAGATGCTTCAGTGATCCTGTCACTTTGAATGTTGATATCAATTTAACTCTATAGCATTGCCATGCCCTCTAAGCTAGAACTCACATCTCCCTGTTATGCTAGCAAATGAGAGCAGAAACTGGAAATGTACTAAGAGCTATCCATTGTTTGCAGTGGCCAATGACAGTCTAAATGTTACAATTAAAAGGTATATTTCAGAGAGAAATTAAAACTAAACTACATTTCATAAGTTTGTGCGAAGATTTGTAGCTCGGGTGCTTGTTGTTGTGGTTCTGTTTGCCGAGCTGGGAATTTGTGTTGCAGATGTTTCGTCCCCTGTCTAGGTGACATCCTCAGTGCTTGGGAGCCTCCTGTGAAGCGCTTCTGTGATGTTTCCTCCGGCATTTGTAGTGGTTTGTCTCTGCCGCTTCCGGTTGTCAGTTCCAGCTGTCCGCTGCAGTGGCCGGTATATTGGGTCCAGGTCGATGTGTTTGTTGATAGAATCTGTGGATGAGTGCCATGCCTCTAGGAATTCCCTGGCTGTTCTCTATTTGGCTTGTCCTAAGATAGTAGTGTTGTCCCAGTACATTTCATAAGCTTTCAAATATGAGACTTTAGCCTTCAAACCAGAAGACAAGTTTTCGAGGTTGAGTTTCTCAAAACATATCGGCTCAGAATTTGCTGGTAAAACAACAGCAGGTTTAAAGAATCTTGTCATTATATATGACCCAATCACCTGGAAAGCTTTGGGGGAAGGGAGGGTGTGATATATCCCATGAATTATGAATTCCCATAAACTACTGGGCAATTTGCATTGTTCCACCTTTAGCCATGAGAAAACACAATTTTATGCTCATACTTCCAGTGAATGTCGAAACATTTCTGCATTTGTATTGTTAAAACAATCAAATTTTCCAATGCAAGGTAAGCCCAGTATTTAACAGAGTAAGACCTTTTTAAAAACAGGGTTATTTTCATGTAATCCCACTCAACCTCTCTGGTCTAGAAAGGGATACCATTTAAACTATGAAGTTGCTTTCCAACAGCTACCAAACTGTTCACAGAGATATCTTTCAAAGTGAATGTTTGCACATATTTACATTTTGTTCAGCTTTTCCTTTCTGCCTCTTTATTATTTCTTTCTTTCTCCATATTCATTTATCTCTCTGGAGCTGATTTGATTTTAATTCACTACTTTCCACTTGTCTGAATGACCAAATGACACTCCTTATAATAAAGTCACTAATGACTTTAGACTTAAATGTGTCGTGCAAATCTCAATGCATTACCTGATATCAGAAATCCATGCAAACTGAAAGGAAGCTGTTCATTGAAGCCACTGAACTGTTCTCAGGAAGCAAGATTTAAAAAAGCAAGGAGATAATTCCAAAATCTGTGGGCCAGTCAGTTTGGAGCTCCCTAAATGTAAGTTAAGTGTTCAACAAATAAATTAGCATGACAGATGCCAATACTGCTACAGGAATTCCAATTTTCCAATTCAAAGCATTGGCAAGAATGTCTTATTGCATCAGGATTGACAGGCAGATTGTAAGTTAGAATAGTGAACATGCTGATTTACTGCATGTGTGATAAAGAATATAATGCTTTTGCATCATTCAACCAAACAGATGGCCCCTTGTGTTTACACCACCCTTCCCCCCAACTCCTTTGTGCCATTGATGTCAGGTCTGCCTTCAGTCATATAAAACCCTCATTCTCTAGACCCATCCTTTTCTCCGTTTCTCTCCCCTTAGGAGCCCATTTACAATTTATGTCTATGACTAGTCTTTTGGCGCCCACTGTTCTTCTTTGTCTTAATGTCCGTTATTGTCTGCTAATGTTTCCATGAAGGACTTTGGAAATGGTTTCTTGGGATTGGGGCTGTATAGCTGCAAGTCATAGCTTCATTGTGGTTTTACTGAAAAGTAATAATTCCCTTGGATCGGGAAACTGATATAATTTCAAAGTGGGCTAGAGAGTCGACTGCACATTTAAGTGTACAATGGTGACACAATGGAATCAACATTATCCATTGCACTAAAATCAGAAAATGGTGGAGAGGCTCAGAAGGCCTCAGCCGGCGAGACAAACAGATTTATCATTTTGGGTTCAATGACTCTTGTTTGGAATTGTGCAGAGGTTCCGGAGAAGAGTCATTTTCGACTCAAAAGGTTGCTCTCTCCAAAGATGGTGCCAGACTTGTTTTGCTTCTCTAGCATTTTCTGTTATTTTAATTTTAGCTTTCCAGCATCCACACTGTTCTCCTTGTATTATTCAGTACACCTTAGCCATGAGGACACATACAAACAGCTTAGATATGTATCCAGCCTGGTTTCCATTTATAGCAATGGACTCCTGCCAGTGTCACTGCATGCACATGCAAGACCAGCTGTACATTTTTAGGGCCCAAGGTTTGGAAGAAGGACTTTGGCAAATATATCTTTCGTAGCAAGCCTTTTGTCTTAGTGGGCAAAACTTGTGTGTCAGCATGCTCGCCTCTGAATCAGAAGGGCAACAGGTTCAATTCTGACTCCAGGACTTTAGTGCAACATTATGTCAATGTGTGAGCCTCATTGTGAGTGTTGTTCAGGATGAGATGTTGAATCGAGGCTCTGCCTGTCTTCTCAAGTGGATCTGAAATGATCCCATAACAGTGTTGCCTTAGTATCCTGACCAACATCGTGTAGGTTATACTGTCTCCACGCCACCTGCATGGAGGAAAGGAAAACAGTAACACTTGAAAATGAATATACAGTACTGACCTTCTGTTTTGAAGGTGAACAAAATGAATCAGATCAATATGACTCATTCACCAGTTTTATTGGATTTTCTTTCTGGGTATTTTCATGTTGTTGCTTGTGGGAGCTTGCTGTGTACCAACTGGTTTCAATAATATCTTCAGTACAATATTGACTGCATATTAAATCATAAATGCAAGTCTTTCCTTGTCTTTAAGGGTGGCACGATGGCTCAGTGGTTAGCACTGTTGCCTCACAGTACCAGGGATCCAGGTTCGATTCTAGCCTTTGGTGGCTACCTGTATGGAATTTGGTTTGCTCCAGTTTCCTCCCACAATCCAAAGATGTGCAGGCTAGGTGAATTGGCCAAGCTAAATTGCCCATAGTGTTAGGTGCATTAGTCAGAGTGAAATGGGTCTGGGTGGGTTGCTCTTCGGAGGGTCGGTGTGGACTGGTTGGGCTGAAGGTCCTGTTTCCACACTGCAGGGAATCTAATCTTATATGCCTGGAATTTCTGCCCAGGATGTCTTTTCCTCACTAGGTTGTCTGAAATAGTTTGGCTGAACTTGCAGGGTTGGGGGAAGAGCTAGCTAACCTCCCCAAGTCCCCTAACCCACAGTGATTTGGGCCCATAAACCAGAGAGTTCCCATTAATCTGTTTACATTCTAAGCAAAGTAATGATTGCATTTAATTTCACAGCCAGAGATGAGTAGATATAGAATGTGAGGCAGAAATATGAATAATGCATTCAACAGTGCTTGTTAAGCACTCTTGTTTTCAGCACTTTTGCTCAATAGTCTTGGAGTTTATGCAGCTGAACTTTACTTGTTTTGCTTTTACAATATCTGGTATTAAAGCACTGCACTGTTCACAGCAGAGCCTATTAGCTACTGTAAGTGGAGCAGAATGCACAAGTTACAAGAGTTGACTTGTTAAGTGACTACAGAGCAGTCTCTAAAGTATTTCAGTTTTTACATGCACTAGGAGATCTGTTTTCTATAGTCAAAGCTGTTGTGCTTTCAACATATAGCAATTCTTTTAAGAGACCATTATAATCATTAAATTGAGTTGTGAAAAGTAATATTGGATGCTACTTAACAGTAGCTGTCAAAAAACTGCTTTATTCAGGCTCTTATTCATGACTTCTATGAACTTTCTCCCTCAGGTACATTTACATAGCCGCCTACAAATTCCACACTTTCTGACACCTGGTAGTTTTTTAAAAAAAATCAGGGGTTTTCTGGGAAGATAGTTGACCAGGTTTCTAAACAGACCAGCACAATGATGTACGCATGGGCGCACTTTGTGCTCGCAATTAAAAATGATCATTGAAATCAAAATGTGGCATATTGCACAAAAATAAATGGGAGCAAATGAAGTGTTGCTTGGAGATGACAGCACATAGGTAATTTCTAGCTAATAGCGGCAGCAAGTTAGTTTTAGCAACTCTCTAGAAATAACACACCAATACAAGCCAAATACAAGCCAACCCAAGCATACTGCGATATTTGTCTCATTTGCAAGAGGTTCATTTTGGGTAAAAGCTAAATCAGAAACAAAAATGAGAATTGCTGGAAAAGCTCAGCAGGTCTGGCAGCATCTGTGGAGAGAAATCAGACTTAATGTTTCGAATCCAATGACCCTTCTTCACAGTTTGTCACTGGATTTGGGTCCAGTTTGGGGTCCAGTGACAAACTGTCAAGAAGGGTCACTTGATTTGAGACATTAACTCTGACTTCTCTCCACAGATGCTGCCAGACCTCCTGAGCTTTTCCAGCATTTCCTGTTTCAGTTCGCTTTGAGTGTTGGGTAGTAGATTATAACCTTCTATAAAACCTCCATATTATAGAGTACTCTCCTTGACCTATGTCATTGTTCGTCCTTAGCGTATGGAGCATAGACTCTGTGAATATGTTTCTGGGGAGATTTCCACATTCTTATGATTGCGCACTTGCTTTAGAAATTCGTCAAGATTAAAAAGAAAGAGCGCCAAGTTACTAATCCCTTAGCCTCGGTAGCAAACCTTAGTAAAAACATCAAAAACAGCAGTGGACCATTCAGCCCGTCAACTCTGTTCTGCCATTCAATGAAACCATAGCTATACTCATCCCTTAACTCTACTTCCCTACCATATCCCTTGATTCACTTGGCCTCCAATAGCTCAGCTGGCAAGACCTGTTCCTGCTGAAATCAGATGGGATCCTCTCAAATGCATGGCAGTGAAGACCAAGTTTGACTCTGTCTAGATAATTTACACAAATCAAATGTGTGTTAAAATACAGTGGAGACTGATAACGTTTTAGGAATTCAATTCGAAATTCTAGTTGAGCATGGCATGGTAAGATTTCACATTTTAAGAATTTTACAAGGGCAACCGCAGAGGGCCAATAAATGCAGTTCCATCCATCGACCTTGTTATCCCATGAATCAATAAAAATGAAAGCCATGGCTAACTGAACTGGTGGTCAAAATGGCATGGTGGTGTGCTTGCCAAATCTTCACCTTCAACTTTTGTTAGCCCTTGGGAATTGGGACAGAAAAAGCTAAATATTACTGTCTCATCATCTTACTTCCTTGAAACAAAGTCTGTCCTAAATCTATTGCAGACATTGCAACTCCCTGTAATTTTAATCCACATTCGTTTTCAGGTCATTTGTGAAGTCATGAATCAGTGACAAACTCAGAGCAATCTATCAACCTGCGACCACCATTTTACTGGAAGGACCAGTCTCGTGATTGCGTCTGTAGCCTCAGATGATGAATTAAAAAAAAACATGCTGCCAACTATTGCTTCACTTTCTGCCCAGCAACAAGGCAGGTCTGCATACAGGCTGAAACATTCGAATTGGGTGTTTGACTTGTTAAACATTTAAACAACAAAGACAGTTTCCCACTCATGGAACAGTACAGCTGTGCCAACCATGATACCATTCAAACAATCATAGAATCCCCACAGTGTGGAAGCAGGCCATTTGGCCTATCATGTCCACAATGCCCCTCCAAAGAATATCCCACTCCGACCTACACCCCTATCCCTGTAACCCTGCATTTCCCATGGTTAATCCACCTAGCCTGCACATCCCTAGACACTGTGGGCAATTTAGCGTGGCCAATCCTGACCTCCTGTGCCACACTTCTTGATTCTAACTCTCCAGTCCTCACTTTGTCAATCCACCTAACCCACACATCTTTGGACAGTGGGTGGAAACTGGAGCACCCACAGAAAACCCATAAAGACACAGGGAAAATCCGCACAGACAGTTGCCCAAGGCTGGAATTGAACCTGGGTCATTGGTGCTGTGAGATAGCAGTGCTAACCACTGAGCCACCATGCCACCCCAATTAAACTAAATCTTATTCTAACTCTAAACTAATCCTGTCTGCCTACCCATCAATGATGGCAGCACACTCATCTCTGAATAAGAAGGATTGTAGGTTCAATTCCAACTAGAAGACCGCCTGCATGTGGCCCCTATCCCTTTATTCCCTGTCTGTTCATGTTCAGTGCAAAGGTTTCTGGGACAACATAGTGGGTTGTCTAAACATGCTATTGTACCAGGTTGGAGTTATAATGCAACTGGGTGTGACGACCAGTTAGCTGGAAGCACCTACTGGAGGTGTCTCACACTTTATGGATTTGGTGGGGGTCACAAGGATAGTGACTTACTCATTTATGTTGACACAATGTTGAGTTTAACTAAAACAGTCGGATATTACATTCACATAACATTGTGGTGAATTCTGGGCATGATTATTTCTTCAAAAGCAGACCAAGATTGAGCTCTATCACAATGTTGTGAGGCAGTTAATTAGATCAAACCAGTCGCTTACTTGCAGTGATATCTTTGGCTGAATATCTCTTACAAAAATACTGTTTTAACTTTGCTTCCTGTTATTTCCCTTTAAACTGTCACCACTTTATTTGTGGAGAGTGTGGTGCTGGAAAAGCACAGCAGATCAGGCAGCATCTGAGGAGGGCTTATGCCCGAAACATCGATTCTCCTGCTCCTTGGAGGCTGCCTGACCTGCTGTGCTTTTCCAGCATCACACTCTCGACTCTGATCTCCAGCATCTGCAGTACTCACTTTCTCCTCCGACTTTATTGTGCTTAGAAAATTATGTGTTATCTAAAGTCCAACATTTAATCATTTAGGCATTCCCTGGATTTTGGAAGAATTAGAAGCAATCTCACTGAAATATTTAAATTATCAGGGGGCTTAAAAGGGTAAATGCTGATTTTTTTTCCCCTTTGGATGGAGACTTTAGAAAATGGAACACCAGTCTCAGGATATAGAAGCCATCATTTGGGACTGAGATGAGGAAGAACACCCAGAGGGTTCTCAATCTGAGAATTCTCTTTCTCAGAGACTGTGGAAGATCAGCCACTGAGTATTTTCAAAGCTGAGATTATAAAATTTCTTGAGATTTCAAGACCAAGGGCGTATCAGGTTATTTACTTATCTACGCTACGTAACTATGTGATCTACCTGTATTACTCGCAAGACAAAGCTTTTCACTGTGCCTCGGTACACGTGACAATAAACTCAATTCAATTCAATTCAATATTTCTAAGATGAGAGGAGAAGGATTTGAAATGGCCCTGGGGGGCAACCTTTTTACACAGAGAGTGGTTCATGTGTGGAATGAACCTCCAGAGGAAGTGGTGAATGCACATACAGTTACAACTTTGCAAAGGCATTTGGATAAATACATGAATAGGAAAGGGTTGGAGGGATATGGGCCAAGTTCAGGCAGGTGGGACTAGTTGGGATGGACTAGTTGGACCAAAGGGTCTGTTTCCGTGCTGTATGACTCTATGACTGTGTATGACATGGAATCGGGGATATTGAAATCAGTCAGTTTTAGTTGAGCAAAGGTATTAAGGGATGTGGGCCAAAGGCTGGTACATGGAGTTAGGCCACAGATCAACCATGATCCCATTGAATGGCAGAATGGGTTAAAGGGGATGAATGATCTACTCTTGTTCCTGTATTTCAATGAGTATAGTGGAGTTCAATAGAAAAATCACTCAAGATCCTATTGAATAGCAGAACAGGCTCGAGGGGCCAAATAGCCTATTCATGTTCCTACTTCTTAGGTCCTTATGTTCATACATTTAAGGTCCAGCTTGAATTATCATTGTGGTTCACTGGCCTGTGCACAGGAGATGAAAAGATGGAACCATCAATAGTCAAGTCATAGATTCTAATTTCTGAGTGAAAGTAAAGAATTAAAATTGGAAGATAGTTTTGCTACTATAGTGTTAATGCTGGTGCATTTCAGAAAACTGGGAAGTGTTGTGTGTAGAAGTTCACAGATTACGGTTACGTGAGCAGGTAACAGGACAACCCACAGACCATATGGAAGCAATTGCAGCTACGAATAAGGATTCATATGTTAATTGGCTGTGTAAAACAGAAGTGGGATGCTCCATCTCTCCCAACAGCTGTCTAGGTATCTCCGATCTTGTCATCTCATTCAAAATATTCCAGCCTGCCTTCACACAGGGCACGGTGAGCCTGCGGACTTCACTGGTACAGACAGCAATCCAGGCTAAAATGTTGAATGCTTTCAAGAAGGAGTTAGACAATGTTCTTAGGGCTGAAGGGATCAAAGGGCATGGGGAGAAAGCAGGAACAGGGAATTGAGGTAGATGATGAGCCGTGATCCTATTGAATGATGGAGTAGGCTTGGAGTGCCGAATGGCCTATTCCTGCTTCTACTTTCTGTGTTTCCATGGCTGTTTAACTACAAATCTGTAATGTGGCACACCTTATACTTTAATGAAATAGCCAAGAACGCGTTGAATTATACAGCCCTCATTAAAGCTGTTTTCTAGAATCACTTCTGCTCCATCAGCATCCTGGAGGGAGAGCCTGGAAGGTGAGAGGACATGGGGGCTGGTGAGGTGGGGGTTGATGGCAGGGAGGGAGTGTTGTTGGGGCAACAGGTATAAGGAGCAACAACCGAGGTGCTATCAAGGTGTTCAAGTTGGTGAAGCACTCCTGCTCTTCCTGGTTCCACCCATTATAACTGTTCTAAGTGCCTTTTGTGGGTGCTTGTGCCTGGGTGGATCTAACTAGGCTCCTGTGAAACTTGGAACATTAGCAAAGAAGCCTAAAGCAGGAATCAGGTCATTTACCTCCATATGTTAGGAACCTCATGCCTGTCTTAAGCAGTTGCCAGCGGTATTTGAAAAAATTGTCCAACAGATGTTGCTTTGAGAGACATTTGGGGGTTTTTAAGGCCTTGGGGCTCCAGTTTTAAGTCTGTCCCTCTTTGTGCCCATTGTACATGAGTTTCCATTAGACAATAAGATGTAGGAGCAGAATTAGGCCATTCAACCCATCAAGTCTTCTCCGCCATTCAATCATGGCTGATATGTTCCTCAACTCCATTCTCTTGCCTTCTCCCTGGAAGCCTTGATCCCCTTACTAATGGAGAATCTGTCTATCTCTATCCTATATACACGCAATGACTTTGTCTCCACTGCCTTCTGCGACAGTGAGTTCCACAGATTCACCACCCTCTGGTTGAAGAAATTCGCCTTCATCTCAGTTCTAAAGGGTCATCCCTTCACTCAGAGGTTGTGCCCTCAGGTCCTAATCTCTCCTGTCTGTTCCGAGGCCTCTTAGTAATCTACAAGCTTCAGTCAGATCCATCTTATCCTTCTAACCTCCATCATGTACAGATCTCATGTGATCAGCCCTTCATTCCTGAGATCTTTCTTATAACTTCCTCTGGACTCTCTCCAATGCCATCATATTTTCTCTTAGATAGGGGGTCCAAAACTGCTCACAATATTCCAAATGCAGTCTAATCAAAGCCTTATGTAGCCTCAGCAGTACATCTCTGCTCTTGTATCCTAGACCTCTTGAAATGAATGCTAACATTGCATTTGCTTTCCAAACAGCCAATTGAACCTGCACGTTAACCTTAAGAGAATCCTAAAGTAGGACTCCCAAGTCCTTTTGTGGTTTAAGTCTTTCCTGAAGAAGACTCTCTGCCTTCTGCCAGTCAGTCAATCCTCTATCCATGCCAGTACATTGCCCATGACCTCTTACTCTATTTAGCAGCCTCCTGTGTGATCCCTAATCATAGACTTTGTGAAAATCCAAACACATCACATCAGCTGCCTCTCCTTTGTCTGACTTGGTCAGTACTCCTCAAAATATTCTAACAGATTTGTCAGGCATGACCTGCCTTTGATAATGCCATGCAGACTCAGCCCTACTTTACCATGCACTTCCAAGCACTTCATAACCTCACCCTTAATAATGGACTCTAAATCGTTCCAAGTCAGTCTAACTAGCCCTTAATGTTCTGTCCCCCTCCCTTCTTAACAGGCGTACTACATCAGAGAGCTACAATAAGTTTCAGTTTCTACCCCAGTTTTATGTCTTGGTGCATTCCAGAATATGGGTCCAGCATCTTTAAAGAATTTGACTTAATTCCAAAAACAACTCCTTAAGATAAGCTCAATGTCAAAACAAATAAAAGAATACTGGCCCAGTCAGTGATGCTCATATTTAATGCTATCTCACTTACCCCTTCTCTTGATTACCATAGAATTGTGTAGCATCAATAATTTCCATTTAAACAGCGCCTTTTATGTAAAGAATGAATTGAAAACAAGGGCACTGGATATGCAGTGGAACATAAGCCCTTCATGTAAGTGATTGGTATACACAACTTTCGACCGAAATGTGGTATCGTGCAGAACGTCCTGTTAATTAGACTTCTACCTGCAGCCTTCAGCTTGAATATAAGTTGTGACCTTGTTGGCTTGGAAGTGTGAACTGATAATGACCCAGCAAGGGAATGGAGGTATCTGAGACACCTGTAAATGGTGAGACCACTAATGTATCTCCTTAACTAACAGGATTTACTCGTTCAGAAAGACACAACAGGAAAATGAAGAAGGTTAATGGAGGGGCTCCAGAAGTGTGAAATTAGATTCACAAGGTTTGGAGGGTTTGAGGCTGAATAGGCTGGGGCTATTTTCCTTGGAGCATCAGAGCTGAGGGGTGACCTTATAAAGGTTTATAAAATCATGAGGGACATGAATAAATAGACAAGGTGTTTACCCCGAGGTGGGGGAGTTCAGAACTATAGGACATAAGTTAAGGTAAAAGAGGAAAAATTTAATAGGGATCTAAGGGGCAGCATTTTCATACAGAGAGTGGTGCATGTATGGAATGATCTGCCAGAGGAAGTGGTGGAGGCTGGTAAGATTACAACATTTAAAAGGCATCTGAATGGGTACATGAATAGGAAAAGTTTAGAGGGACATGGGCCAAATCATGGCAAATGGGACTAGATTAATTTGGGATAGCTGGTTGGCATGAACGGTGTGGACAAGTTGAACCAAATAATTTGTTTCCATGCTGTGCACCTCTATGACTAAAAAGCACACAACACCAGGTTATAGTCCAACAGGTTTCTGTGGAAGCACTAGCTTTCGGAGCACTGCTCCTTCATCAGGTGGTTTTCAGCTCTATGACTGTATGACTCTAAGACACCGAAGAGAATTAAAGATGAAAAGAAAGACTGAATTGAAGATTAGAAAAAGTGAGACTGATATGTAACAAAAGCATTTTGGCATTTTTAAAATCTCAAACAACAATTGATTATTTCTTGGAAGATAACAGTATAAATTGTTCCCTTTCACGACCAGTGAGCGTAATTGACATTCATTTTCAGGTTGTTAAAATGGTATTTATGCTGTTAATCATGAGCTTTGACACTCTATAGCAAGTTTTTAATGTTAATAAGGAGGCTAAGAATGAGATGACATTTGTGTGGGGGAATTGGGGAAATCAACCAGATCTGCAATTAGGGGCATATCCTGGAATTTCTGGCTAGTTCGTGCATCAAGAATGACATACATTGTTTAAAAACAGTGATTTTTTTTGCAGCAAAATCCTCCTCATTCTCTCATTTGTCTTGTCAGAAATAAACAATGGACAGGGGAATACAACTAGATTAGATTTTTTTTTAGATTACTTACAGTGTGGAAACAGGCCCTTCGGCCCAACAAGTCCACACCGCCCCGCCGAAGCGCAACCCACCCATACCCCTACATCTACCCCTTACCTAACACTACGGGCAATTTAGCCTGACCTGCACATCTTTGGACTGTGGGAGGAAACCAGAGCACCCGGAGGAAACCCACGCAGACACGGGGAGAATGTGCAAACTCCACACAGTCAGTCGCCTGAGGCGGGAATTGAACCCGGGTCTCTGTCGCTGTGAGGCAGTAGTGCTAACCACTGTGCCACCGTGCCGCCCTTGTTCTACTACTGGTAGAACAAGATCAAATTTCTAAGTCGGATTTAAGGAATATCTCCCCAAGGAAGTCTTGATTCTGGGACACTTTATCTCATGTATTTGTTGGGATCTGCAAGGAACGTAGATGTTGGATTTGTTTTAAAGACAATTGCACGTTCAATGTTCGTTACTGCTGGTTTGGTTATTCATTGTCTTTACCTTGTGAAACTTCTTTCGCCATTAAGGGCGAATAAACCATTATGATAGAAATAAAATTTTAATTAATTTATTTTCTTCAGAAAAAAATTGCCTCAGGGAAAGTAATATAATTGACTGTAGAATCATTCTGCATTCCCCTTTGCCACTAGAGATTTATTTTCACATAAGAAGATTAAAGAATAAAATTTGGCTGGCACTTTTTTTAAAAGAAAGATTGTGTATTTCTCATTGAAGCTGCATTAATGTTACCTCATTTCTTCTGCAGTCTTTTGCGGTTTGCTGTCTCCATGTGTCACAACTGGTGTCTCAAGTCTCACAAATTTCATTCCTTTAAACTCTGATTCATAATCCCTTGGTTCAGTTTGCCTCTGTGTCTTGATTCCACTCTTTTCAAACTGCTGTTATTATCACACATTCGGGATGTTGAAATTTCCATCAAGGATGTTTTTTCATTCTGTCTTCATTCATACATCCCCATGACATTGGATCCTCTCTCCTTTATATATGATTCTCTCCCATCCCTTCGACTTTTCTTCAGTCATTTTTGGGATGTAGGTATCACTGACGCAAACAGCAATTTATTGCCCATCCCTAATTACCCAGAGGGCAGCTAGGAATCAACCTGGAGTCACATATAGAACAGACCAGATAAGGATAGCGGCTTCCTTCCTTAAAGGGCATTTCCTTAAATGGACCTTATAGAAAATCATGATGGGCATGGACAGGATGAATAGCCAAGGTCTTTGTTCCAGGATAGGGCAGTCCAAAACAAGAGACATAGGTTTAAGGTGAGAGGGTGAAGATTTAAAATAGACCTAAGGGGCAACTTTTTCATGCAGAGGGTGGTGCATGTATGGAATGAGCTGCCAGAGAAAGTGATGGAGGCTGGTACAATTGCAACATTTAAAAAGCATCAGGATGGGTGTATGAATAGGAAAGATTTAGAGGGATATATGCCAAATGCTGGCAAATGGAATTAGATCACTTTAGGATATCTGGTCAGTATGGACAACTTGGATCCAAGGGTCTCTTTCTATGCTGTACAACTCCATGACTGTAGTGAACCAGATGAGTCCAGTCAACAATGATAATTGTTAGACTCATAATTCCAGATTTTTACAGATTTTAAATTCCTTCATTGACCATGGCACAGCTCAAATCCAGGTCCCCAGAATATTTCTTGGGTCTCTGAATTAATAGGCTAGGAAGAATACCACAATGTCACCATTTCTCCGTTCTCTTGCATTACCATGGAGTTGTGCAGCATCAACAACTTCCACTTAATCAGTGCCTTTGATCGAATAGAAAGGTAACAAAATGTCCCAAACTACTTTGCAGGCACACTGTCAAACAAAATTTGACACAGAATCACTTAAGGATAGATCAAAGTAGGTGACCACATACTTAAAATGGCTTGGTTTTACAGATCCTCATACAGGAAGAGGGAGAGATAGATAGGTGGGAAGGATTAGGAGATCATCCTAGAGTTTAGGACAAAGACAGCTGAAGGCACAGTCCCTGATGGTAGCACAATGAAAACTGAGGATTAGAGGAGCACAGATATTTCAGTGCATTATAGGGCTGGGAGAGGTAACAGAGATGGAGGAGAAGATGTGAGGTGGTATACAGCCATGGAAGAATTTGAAACCAATTGTAATTATACAATACTGAAGAAGACCATTCAACACATTGAGCTGCTGCTGGCCCTTTGAAAGAGCTATCCAGGTAGTTCCTTCCCAAAACCCTTGCACATGTTCCTCTTAACGTCTTTGCATAGCCTTCCTTTCGGTGCTGCTGGCTTCCATGTTTCCATCCAATATCTCATACCAGTGCTAGAATAATCTGACAGATACGTTCCAAGGACTGATATTCCTGAGGCTTTCATGAGTATTCCAGTGAACGTGAGTTTAAATTTAATCAATTTTAGAATTTGAGGAAAAACGTGGGAATAAGTCACTAGTGTTATTAAAGGTGCTGTGGTAGCTGTTGGATTATTGTAAAAACACAATTATTGTCCCCATTGTCTTTTAGTGAAGGAAACCTGTCGTTCCTTCTCTGTCCTAGCCTACATGTGACTCTAATCCCACAACTATGCTGTTGATTCTTTACAGCTTTCTGAAGTAGTATTCCTCTGTTGTGAGAAAGGCCATCTACTCAGCACTACCAGAGATCGTTTGCAGTAATTTGGCTGGGCAACTGGTTTACAATGCAAAGTGATGCCAAAAATTCCTGCACTGGTTGCGATTACCATGAAGGTCCCACCTTTTCAACCTCTCCCCCCTCGTCTGAGGCATGGCGACCCTCAGGTTAAACCACCAACAGTTATCTCTCTCTCGAATGAGAGAGCAGTCCTGTGGTCTTCTGAGACTATAGTGACTTTACCTTATCAGAGGTGGATAAGTGTTGCAGCTGTACAAGACATTGGTTTGGTCAAATTTGGAGCACTGTGAGCCGTTCCGGTCACCCTCCTATAGAAAGGACATTATTAATCTAGAAAGAGTGCAGAAAAGTTTTACTAGAAAGCTTCCTAGACTGGAAAGTTTGAGCTATATAGAGAGGCTGAATAGGCTGGGATTTTTTTCCCGAGAGTACAAGAGGCTAAGGGAATGACCTTATGGAGGCATAGATAAAGTAGGTAGCCAACAGTTTTTCCCCAGTGTAGGGGAGTCTAAAACTAGAGGGATAGGTTTACGGTGACAGGGAAGAGTTACAAAAAAGCCCAGATGGACAATGTTTCCACTCAGCGGGTGGTGAGTGTCTGGAATGGGCTGCCAGAGATATTGGTGGAGGTGAGTACAATTTTGTCATTGAAAAAACACTTAAACAGGTATATGGATGGATAGGGATGGAGGGATATGGACCAAATGCAGGCAAATGGGACTACTTTAATTGTGAAAACTGGGCAGCATGGACTAGTTGGGCCAAAGGGCCTGTTTTCATGCTGTAGACCTCTATGACTAATTATTCCCAGAGAACACCCTATCAAGTGTGGGAGGGTGTGCAGCAATGCATGTCATAAACTCACAGGAATGATCAGGTGGTGGAAGCGAATGGGTTTAGTTTACCAATTTGGACAAGGGGAGAAAAATGTAGCTAATAGTTTCTCTGTGAAAAATATGCATGCAATGAACTGGGGGCGAAGTCTGGTTTAACATCCAGTGATATGTCAGCGTTGTTGGAAGTGTTACAAATTTCATTGCCACCCCTGCAGTTCTGCTCAGTATTAAATAATTGCTAGGTTACAAAATTATAGTATTACCCCAATGAATTAAAACATTAAGCTAATCTACATGTAACAACTGTATGTGATGAATGCAGCTGGTGTGAATTTTGTTCCTGCTTATAAAAGTAAATCTGTGCTTTGCTGTTATATGTAGGAGTGGGGATCATTTCTTGTTTCCCATGTTCAGTCAGGAGCCCCTAATGCTGGGACAAGAGATTCCAAGAGTTAGATTTTAGAGGTTTGGGACCACAGCTGCCTAATATAGGCAGTTGACCATTCATAAGGGACTTTTGGATGGTTAATTAAGTTTGCAAAGAGCTAACAGTTGAAGTATGACACATTAGTTAATTCAACAAAATTAAAGTATACTTCAGTGACAATGAGAATGGTCCACTGGTACTAAAGGGTGAACAGGCAGTTAGAAACACAGAATAGGAGCAGTCCTTCAAGCCTGCTCCACCAGTCAATATGATCATGCCTGATCCTCCAACTCAATACCCTGTTCCTACTTTCTACCCATATCTTATGATCCCTTTAGCTCTAAAAACTGTATCTAACTCCTTTTTGAAAATATTCTGTGTTTTGGCCTCAATGGCTTTCTGTGGCAGGGAATTCCACAGGCTCACCATTCCTGGGTGAAGAAATTTCTCCCCAGCTCAGTTCTAAATGGCTTACCCTGTACCATTAGACTTTGACCTCTGGCTCTGGACTCCCTGGTTATTAGGAACATTCTTCCTGCATTCTCCCTGTCTAGTCCTGTTTGAATTGTATCCGTTTCTGTGCGATTCCTCCTCAATCTTCTGAACTCCAGTGAACATAAACTTAGCCAATCTGGTCTCTCTTCATATGTCAGTTCTGCCCATCCCAGTCTTATAAACCCTTATTGTACACTCTCAATAGTCAGAACATCCTCCCTCAGATAGCAAGTCGAAAACTGCATGCAATACTCCAGGTGTGTGTTCACCAGGGTCCTCCTGTACCTGAATCCTCTCACTATGAAGACCTGCACACCATTTGTTTCTTTACTGCCTGCTGCACCTGCACAATTTATTTCAGAAACTGTTGTTAAGGACATCCAGGTCTTGTTGCACGTCACCCTTTCCCAATCTATCACCATTCAGATGTAATCTGTCAGCCTGCTTTTACTACCAAAATGGACAAACTGACATTTATCGATATTATACTTTACCTGTCTGCCCACTCACTCAACATGTCTAAATCACATTGAAGTGTTTCAGCATCCTCCTTACAGTTCACCTTCCCACCCAGCATTTGCAAACTTGGAGATATTCCAGCCATCCAAGGAGTCTGCTACAGGAAGCACAGAGTGTGTAGATCTCATTAAAGTTGTGAAGACAGCATACAGCTTTCCAGATGAATTGTTAGGAAACTCTTCCTTGGGGTCTTCCCTCAATATCTTCTGGTCCATCTTCCATCTGAAGGAGACAGTTCCTGATGAGGACTGGTCCCAGACCCTGAGCACTTGGATAATTGTACTTTCTCATTTACAATCAGCTGTTCCCCGCGTCCCCGCACCTCTTCCCCCAAGTCTGTATGCCATCATCATTGTGGTAGTGCTCAATGCACTCCTCAATGTTAACCCTTTCAGCCCTTTACACAATTATACAACAGTGGTAAAGTCACTAGATTAATACTCTGCGGTCCCCGGCTACTGCCCTGGGGACATGGATTCAGATCTTACCAAGTAGGCAACAGATGAAATCTGAATTCAATCAACAAAGTATTGATTATTGTAAATACCTATAGATTAGCCTTTCTTACCCCAGGCTTGTCAACATATGACTATAGATTCGCAGCAATGTGCTTGACTCCTCACTGTAATGGACTTGCAAATCACTCAGCTCAACAACAATTAGGAATGGGCAAGAATAAAAATCAAACTCGATTGGAGAGATTTTTATTTTAATTCCAATGTCTTCGTGAGCAAAGGCATGGCCAGCTGTATTATGGACTAGAAGATAACTTAAAAACATATGACATTTTTTTATCCGTTCAGAGGGTGTGTGCATAATTGGCTAGGCCAGCATTTATTACCCATCTCTAGTTGCCCAGAGGGTAGTTAAGTGTTAATCACTTTGCAGCTGGTCTGGAGTCATGTGTAGGACAGAGCGTGCAAGGATAAACATTTCTTTCCTAGAGGCATTTATAAACTAGGTGGGCTTTTCTGACAATTGACAATGGTTTTACGGTCATCATTAGACTCCCAATTGCAGATATTTATTGGATTCAAACCCAGGTCTCCAGAACCTTACCAGGGTCTCTGCATTAATAGTCTAACGATAAAGCACTAAGACATCACCTCCCCTTTACACAAAGAAAAGCGAGCAACTCCTTATTCAAAGACTGTGACCCCATATTCTCGAATTCCAGCCAGAAAAGTCATTCTCTTAACATCTGCACAAGATTAAGTCTTTCAACCCTCCAAGCCTATGCCAACAGATCTCACCCTTCCGTATTAAAATTGTCTTCACTTACAGGATCTGCATCCCTCTATTCCATTCCTGTTCATATCTTTGTTCAGGTGCTTCTTGAATGCTGCTATTGTGCTGTATACTTCAACAAAATTATTTAAATTCTACAGAAAGTCCAGTATTCTCAATCTTTCCTCACCCTTCATCCCAGGATCAATCGAGCAAACTCTTGTTGCATTCTCTTGGTAAGGATGTTCTTGCTCAGGTATGGGTAGCAAAATGGCACACAGCACGACGGCTGTGTTCTCCCCAGGGCCCGATAACATTGTAATAAAACTACTTCACTCTTACATTCCAGTCCTTGCTTGATACAGATTAGCATCTCCATGTGCTTTCCTAATTACTCGCTAGCTGTGTTAACATTTGATGATCTTTGAGTTGGGATGTCCAGGTTCCTCTGTATACTAACATTTCCCTGTCTCTTGCTGTCACCGTTTAAAAAGTTTCCAATTTCCCTTCACTTCGCACTCCCTCACATTAAATTTCACCAGCCATGTTCTTGATTACTCCCTCTAATTGGTCTACATTCATTTGCAGGCTCTACACATCCTCCTCCCAGCTTATTGTCCTACTTAGCTTCATATCATCAGAAAAGGTTACACGTAGTGCCATCATTATGGATGTGGGTTGGAAACAGTGCAAGCCCAAATGCTGATCTAGTGAAACCTGATTACACTCAATCCTCATTATCCACGAGGCACAGGGATATGGATTTCCTATGAATAAGAAATAAAGAACGGTGACCACTACTGTGTTCTTCGACCCTGCAGTGTGAAAGATTGCATGATGTTTAGCGAGGCAGACAATGGGGTAAGGATAAAACTGGGCCTGAAGCCAAATTCCTGAGTGCACAGCTCCGTGGATTGTGAGTCAGTGGATAACAAGGAGTGAGTGGTAGTCACAATCTGTCAACCTGAAAATTACCCATTTATTCCTGTTGTCTGTTTTCTGTGCATCAACAATTGCTTGAGAAGCAGAGGACACTGATTGAAGGTGATTGGCAAAAATGACCAACAGCAACACGAGTAAAGTCCTTTTCACTTTGTAAGTGGTTAGGATCTGGAACTCACTCCCCAGAGGCAGCTTCGAGTGTAGTTTTCAAAAAGCGTCTGAAGAGAAAAGGAAAACATTGCATTGTCAGTCTGAAAAAAGCGGGGAAGAAGGGCCAGCTGAGTTGCTCTTGTAGAGAACGAATGAGTAATTGGCCTCTTCCTGTATTGTAACCATTCTAAAATACTCTGACTGGGATTCAAATTAGACAATTGCTCCAAAGCAAATTGGAAGAGTATACACACATAAGAATAAGTGAAACTTTGCGCAAAACCATTGTATTTGTAACTGGTTACTGTCACATAGATGTGCAGTGAAATGACTATTTTCACTGTCTCTATCCAATCTCTGATTCATATTCCTTCCTGTGTGAAAATATGTCCTTTCCTCTCCAGTAGTCTTCTGAAGTCCTGGAAACCTGCTTAGCATGTGGTCAGATTTTGCTTTTGAATTTGCAAGCCAGCTGAATTCATAGGCTGAGTAAAATACACAGAAGTGGTGAATTTATTAAATGTATTAAGACTGAATTGGCCATCCCTCTTTTGTTGCTGATAGAATGAATTTTCCATTGAAGTAGTTGTGGAGTACCTGCTGTACAGAAGCAAACCATTCCGCCGCACAACTGTAAATTGACTAGCAAATTTTGCAGATAGCAATTCTTGATCGACTTAGTTTGAAAATAGAATAGATGGAACTATTCTATTTAATCTGTTTTCTACAGCTGCAACTATAAGGGGATTGATCAACTCAGTACAGGTAATGGTGGAAACATGTCAAGTGCCATTTTGGTGAAGGCATTGTAGAGATGTCTGAGGTGGCTGTGTAAAACAGGCACTGTCCCCTTTGATGCTTGTTGTAGAATCCAAACTGGAAGCTGGCCTAGCTCAAACTCATACGTGCTTGCATGTCAACGCTCCAGACAAGGGTAGGAGGCAATATGACAGAGTTGTATAAAATCAGGAGGACTTTAGAGAAAGTAAATAAAGAAACACTATTTCAAAGGTTGATAGCTGGAGAAAACAAGGTTTAAGATGTGTTGCAGAAGAACCACATGAGGAAATCGTGATTTTACACAATAGAATTTGGACTTAACTAGGAGGCATTGTGGTTAGCACTGCTACCTCACAGCACCAGGGACTCTGGTTCAATACCACCCTTGGATGACTGTCTGTGTGGTGTTTGCACATTCGCCTTGTACCTGTGTAGGTTTCTGCTGGGTGCTGCAGTTTCCTCCCACAGTCCAAAGATGTGCTGGTCCAGCGGATTGGTCATGCTAAATTGCTTTGTACAGTCCAGGGCTGTGTAGGCTGGGTGGATTAGCTGTGGGAAATACAGGGAACAGTGGGTCTAGGTGGGGTTCTCTTTGGAAGGTTAGTGTAGACTTGATGGGTAAAATGGCTTCTATCTGCACTGTAGGGGTTCTATGAATTGGGACACATAGCTTGTGAGTATGATGGATACAGCTTCAATTTAAATGCAGTAAGATAAAAGGTGCATTTTCAGAAGGAGAAAAGAATCATATAATCATAGAATTCCTACAGTGTGGAAACAGGCCATTTGGCCCAACAAGTCCACACCAAGACTCTGAAGAGTCTCCATCTTTGGTGGAGAATGCATCCACCTGGACCCATTCCCCTACCCTAAGACTTTTACATTTTCCCTGACTAATGCACCTAACCTATACATCCCAGAACACGCTGGACAATTTAGCACGGCCAGTTCACCTAACCTGCACATCTTTGGACTGTGGGAGGAAACTGGAGCACCCGATGGAAACTCATGCAGAAATAAGGAGAATGTGCAACCTCATGACAGACAGTAGGCCGAGGCTGGAATTAAAGCTGGGTCCTGGTGCTGTGAGGCAGCAGTGCTGAATTTATGAAATAATAGCAATGATAGGACATTAGTCCCCTCAAATCTGAACTGCCATGCATTAAAATTGCAGCTGATCTGTTTGGGTTTTGAATTCTACACCTTGATAGTCTTTTATTCCCCTGCTGAACAAGAATCTATCTACTAGATTAGAGTGGTGCTGGAAAAGCACAGTAGGTCGGGCAGCATCCGAGGAGCAGGGAAATCAATGTTTCGGGCAAAAAGCCCTTCATCAGGAATGGATGCTTTTGCCAAGAATCTATCTACCTCTGCCTTAAAAATATTCAATGTTTTCTGCATCTTCTGAGACAGAGAGTTCCAAAGTTGCACAACCTTTTGAGAGAAAAATGTCTCCTCATTTATGCCCTCCTCATTTATGACTCCTTATTTTAAAACAGTGGACTCTAGTTGTAGACTGACCCACAAGAGGAAAACCCTTTCCACACCCACGATAACTCACCATTCAGGATCTCATGCATTTCAATCAATTCTCGTCTCACTCTTCTACACTCAAAACAGGCCCAGTCTGACCAACCTTCCCTCGTAAGAATACCCATTCATTTCATGTAGCAATCTAATAGATCTTCTCTGATCTGATCCATTGCATTTACATCCTTCCATAACTAAGGAAACCAAAACTGGGCACAGCATTTGTAATGTGGTCTTACCAATGCCCTCTATGCTTACATGTAAGAGGAAGGAATGTGGGACTAATTGGATTACTCTGCACACAGCTAGCATGGATCAGCCAGGCCAAATGGCCATTTTCAGTCCTGTGCTATTCTATGATTCTCTGATTAATGTACTGCAATCATGGAGGAGGATGGTGTTGAAAGGAACCTCAATCAATCTTGAAATTAGCCGGTAGAGTTCAAATTGATAACAGATCACTGAAACACTCCACATTCATTTCCTATTCAACTGTGTTAGAGTTGAGTCTATTTATTAAAACGAATATCATTTAGTCTCTGAGAATGAAGCCACATGGTTTATGAATATCAGACATTTGACTTAAAGTTTTAAATTCACTGCTGCCTACCTGATATTGCTTGTTTTGTCCATATGGAATGAAATTAATTTTCAGTTTACATAGCTACAGTTATCCAGATGACATACTAAGTATTCTCACTAAGCAGAGAATCAGAAAATGGAAATCACATTGTCATTTGATGTGATAGATGAGTTATAACATCATGAAAGATTGAAAAAACTAATGTGTTATTAAAACTAATAGTCTATGCGGTTAGTTCCAATATTTACATTCATCCAGTTTTTGCTTATTGTAATATGAATTTATGATGTCAGGGATACATTAGAGTACTTCGTTTTAAATAATTTCCCATCATAAAGCTTTATTTGACACCTGAACCTCAAATTGGCACTTAATTGGCAATCACTCAATTGAAAACATTAGCTGGAAACAGGAGTAGGCCATTCAGCCCCTTTGAGCATTTACGCCATTCAATGACATTATGGCTGATCTGCTCAATGAAGGATATCACTGAATATGCTCTCTTTGAATGTTCATATTATTCAGATACTGCCAGAGGAAGTGGTGGAGGCTGGTACAGTTACAGCATTTAAAAGACACCTGGATGGATAGATGAATAGGAAGGCTTTAGAGGGATATGGGCCAAGTGCTGGCAAATGGGACTAGATTAATTTGGGCTATCGGGTCAGCATGGACGAGTGGGACTATCTGTAAGATTCTACATACTCATAGATTAATATTTTCTCCTGTAAAGTTATGCCTTGTCTTAGCAGAGCAGATGTTCATGAGACAGGACTGAATAAGGTAGTCAGCCAGTCAAAACAAGAATGAGCTGTAACTAGTTTCAAACATGTGGCAGGTTGTTCATCAAAAGCAAAATGCTGTGGATGTTGGAAATCTGAAATCAGAGCTGAAAGTGCTAGTAACGCTCATCAGCAAGTCTGGCACCTCTTGTGAAGAGAGAAAAACAGAGTTATTAACCTTTCAGCAGGGTATTAATCAAAGTGGTCTCACAAAAGTATCATTGACACTGGATGCTTCTCTTTTGTTAATTTCAATAACAAATAATTACGTTTTGAGATTGTCAAATTAAGTCTTCTTTCAATGGAAACTATGGGAATGATTATCATTTAAATTTGTGTTAATCACTTCAACGTATCCAATTTCCTTTTGCTACAGACCTAACTGGTGCTGTTATTTTCTGGGATTGAAGACTCCAGTGACAGCTCGAATTCATCATGGCCGATGATGCAGATATGCGCAATGAGTTGGAGAATATGCAACAGCGTGCTGACCAGGTGGCTGATGAGGTGAGTCAGATGGTGCTGAATTCTAAATCGTCCTTTAATTCCCACTGATTTCACAATTCATGTCACTGTGTTGGTGCACTCAACTGATTCAGTAATACCATGCTGCAAGACACAAGCTGTAGTGCAAGGAACTGGAGAGGGAGAGCAGGGTACAATCCATTAACATGCGAAAGTTAACTCTTTGGCTGTGGATAGCAATGTCAAGAGCAGCATTTGACAAAGAAGGGGATCAGGCCAAGAATACAATCAATGCCTGCATGGCTTCAGCCCACCCTAGCTCCTATGTCTGCTTCATTCTCAAGGACTGATCTCTGTGCTATTCATGTCAAATGTCCTTTGAATTCCCCCTTTTCCTGCTTCATTGTCAGTAACAGAAACTTGTCTCAACAGTCAGATCCCTCATCCTAAACGTTTTTGCTTTGTTACTTCTCCTGCAATATTTATTAACATCTTCAAAGTTTACATTTTTATCATACCTTCAGTCACCACAATGTAACCTTCTCCTGATGCACAGCATCTTTTGAGGTGTTGCATGCTCTACAAATAAGAAATGTTTCTTTCTGGATCTAGCTGGACTTAGTTCTACATTAAATCTGACCTAACTGGTGTCAGATTTCTGTCAGTCCATCCTTCCCAAGGCACCTCTCTCTGTACCTCTTTTTGCCTTTTAAATCTGTTCCTGCCATTTTCTGCATGTACATTAATCATAGGTTTATCTCATTGTGCAGCCTCACCGTTAATGTCCAAGGAACCCCCACAATAAACACTTTAACAAGACCAGTATACAATCTAAATTCCTAATTTTGCGAGTATGGTATGGTTAAAAGCTTTTTCAATGTATGAAATTTCATGCACAATATGCAATGAGTGGCTCAGTGGCTAGCACTGATGCGTCACAGCTCCAGGGACCTGGGTTCGATTCCAGCCTCAGGTGACTGTCTGTGTGGGGTTTGCCCATTCTCCTTGCATCTGCGTGGGTTTCCTCTGGGTGGTCTGATTTCCTCCCACAATCCATTGATGCGCAGGTTAGGGTGGATTGGCCAGGGGAAATGCAGGGTTGCAGGGATATGGTGGCTCTGAGTGGAAGGCTCTTTAGAGGGGTGGCGTAGCCCTGGTGGCTGAATGGTCTGCTTCCACACTGTGGGAATTCTATGCTATTCCACTTTCAGATTATTTCACCTAGTTCTTAGCACACTTGTCTCTTAGTTACAAAGATCCACATCTAAGTTCCATTCTAGACCACTCCAGTGAAGTACTGAGTGACAACTACACTGTTTGATTGGCCTGACTTTGGCAATGAAGCATTGAACTCAGGCCCTGGCTGCACTCTCCACTTGGCATGGAAGATCCCATAGAATGATAGCAGGGGCAATATCCATGGCGTTCTGGCCAAACTATATCCTTCAATCACCATGACTAAAACAGATTAGCTTGTTGTCAACACATTGTTACATGTGGAAGCTTGCTGTGCACAAATTAGCAGTTGCGGTTCCTACATTTCAACAGTAAATATACTTTAAAGTGCTGTGAAGTGTCAAGTGGCTGTGAGAAACGCAATCTAAATACAAGCTTCCTTACTTTGTTTCTTTACAAGTTACTGTCATGTATAATTAATGCCAGATTTGAGATTATCTACACTCATTTTCCAGATTATGTAATGCATTTCAAATGTGTGTAACCTGTGAAAAGGACAAGTATATTTTTATTCAGTACAATGGTTGCACTGCATTAATATGACCTGCTCAAGTTCAGTAGTTTAAATGCTGATAATGACAGTGTTCAGAATCTGCACTGACTTGCCGGAAGGTAAATTGTTCTAAGGAGAAAAGGCTAAAGCACAACTGTTCATACTCTGTGTCTGCTGAGGCATTAGATGTACTTCCTGCCCATATCCATCTTAATTAAAAATCTATTTGAGCTTTGTCTCTGGTCTGGTTGATCATAAAATCGCATCAATTTAGAGCCGGATTCACATCAATAATGTAGGTATGTTGAGTTGGGAAGCTTCCAACAGACCATTCTCCCTTTAAAAAGTCACTGTCTGCTGTATTTTCATTTTGGAAGATGGCTGCAGGACGGACTTAAGTCTGAAGCAGTGTGGAGGTATGGCGATGGTAATGTAAGAGTGCAGAGAGCCAACCTTGGTTCCTGAATCTTTGACACAATTGTACTGAGGGATATTAGACACTCTATCCCTCAACCCTCATATCCCCATGTGACCCTCATGCCCACTCCCCAAGTATTCACTATGCACAGAGCCAATGAGCAATACAGTAACAGCTCAAGACAGAAGAGAGCCATTCAAACATCTTCTTAGAATAAAACTATAGCTCTTGCAATCCTACAAAAGTACCAATCAGATTCTGTCGTTAACAATATCAATAATAGAGGCTTAGCCTACTTCATATCTCTTATTTTTGTCTAGAAAAAAACCTAAACATTGAAAAACTTGTTAAAGAACCAATTCTTCTTATGTAAATGCTGAAAGAACTGCAAATGCTATATATCAGAAACAAGAAAACAGAAATTGCCGGAAAAGCTCAGCAGGTTCTGAGGAAGGGTCACTCGACCAGAAAAATTAAGTCTGATTTCTAACCACACATGCTGCCATATCTGTTGAGATTTTCCAGCAATGTCTGGTTTTGTTGCTAATAACTTATTGCAACCTCTTAAAAATGTTGATCAACCACAGATGATACTTCCGGTCAAACTGTTTCATAACAATATTAATTTAAGTGAGTGGCTTGCTCAGCTGTTTGAAAGGGCAGTTTTTTTTCCACTCGTTCATGCAACGTGGGTGCTGCTGGCTGGGCCAGCATTTATTACCCATTTCTAATTGTCCTTCAGGAAGTTGTGGTGAGCCGCCATCTTGAACCACTGCAGTCATTGGAATGAAGTGCCTCAGGACCAAATATTCAGCTATATTCTTACGGATTTGGATTAAAATAAGGACCAGACAGAGTAACACTGGCAGATTTCCTTCTGTCAAGAACCTCAGTGAACCAAACGGACAATTTTTACAACGATCTAATAGTTTTTTGATGACCATTACCAGCAACATTGTTTCCTTCTAAATTCAGATTCACAAATTAAGCGAATATAAATTCCCCCAGTTACTGTGGTAGGATTTGAACTCATAACCCCAAATTACTAGGCACAGTGCTACTGTGAACACAAAGGAAATGTAACAGGATTCAATAGTAACTTCCAGTTGGCACCAGAATAAATATCTGAAGGAAGCAATTTGCAAGGCTATGGAAGGAGAATTGACAGGTTAACATAGGTATATTGATGCACGTGGCCACATTCATTTCTAGGCATTTTTAATCTCCCTGTTGAGAGGTGTTATTACACATTGCTAGAGCAGGTGGGGCTTGAACCTGGGCCTCCTGGCTCAGTCCCACTCTCTCATAAGAGAGAGACAACTGGTGAGGAGCTTAATTTGAGAGTTTCCAAAACCCAGACAAGGGACATGTTTGAAAAAACAGGACTTTCACGTTAACCTGGCACCGGAATTGGATCCATACTATTGGCATCACTCAACATCACAAATGAGGCACCTGGCCAACTGTGCTAGCCAACCCCCAGAGTTAAGGTAAAAACAATAACTGCAGATGCTGGAAACCAAATTCTGGATTAGTGGTGCTGGAAGAGCACAGCAGTTCAGGCAGCATCCAACGAGCAGCGAAATCGACGTTTCGGGCAGAGGGGCTAGGGCAGTACCAGTGCCACAAGAGCCCTCCTATTCTGTTCAATTGCCATTTGATTCAATGATTCCTGAAAATTGGTTAAGCTGTGTAGTTTCTGATTTTGTTCAATTCATTTTCTGTCTTTCTTCCTATTTACAGTCATTGGAAAGCACTCGCCGCATGCTTCAACTGGTTGAAGAGGTAAGGACTTTAGTGTTCAGATGTGGACTGTGTTCTGTTGTTTTATGCTAAGCGTTTCAATTGTAAGTTTTGGTTGTTACATGGATTAGTTTCGAGAGAATACCCCTTCTCTTCAACTTTCCATTTTACACATCATTTTCCTATTGGAGCAGGATGGAAGAGTTGAATGGCCTATCCCTACTCCTCTTTTCTATATTTTATATCTTTGATTGAGGAATCTGGGATGCAAATATCTCTTGTAAGGCTCTAACTGCACTTAATCCTAAAAGAGTAAAACTGACTCTGTAAATTCTATCCTTTCTCCATCCCACTTTAACTAACATCACTATCTATAGCAGTTGTTAGGGATTTACAAAGAGAAAGTTCAGCCCTTTGTGTTTGGTCTGTTACTCAGTGATTGATAAATTGATCCAAAGACAGATGATTAAAGTATGAAACTAGTCACAAATCCTTTCTTGATAGTTTGTTTATTTATAGAATACTGCATTACATACCATTGCTTCCTGTCAACACACAGAGTGCCCCACTTTATTGTTGATATTTTTGAATCAATCTGTTCAGAGATGTTATTACACACCTCTGGACCAGGTGGGACTTGTAACTGGGCCTATGGACTCAGAGGTAGGGATCACTCTCTTATTATAGTATTAGGGTGAATCAATTAGAGTTATAGAGATATACAGTATGGAAACAGACCCTTTGGTCCAACCAGTCCACGCCTGACATAATCCCGAACTAAACTAGTCCCACCTGTGTGCTCCTGGCTGATATCCCTCCAACCCTTTCCTATTCACGTACTATCAAAATATCTTATAAATGTTGTAACTGTAGCATCTACCATTTTCATTGGGTCATAACTGTCCTGTTGTCCCAGTGCAGCCACTGGAGGATTCACCTCTTAAGTTGTCGGGACCTGCTGACACAGTCACCCACAATGTCTTTGTGCCAGAGGCTCAATATGGAAACACTGACCTCCCACTTGTAGGCTCAGCAGCTGAGAACAGCTTGGAGTGAGCAGCTCACAGAGGCAGGCTGTCACCTACAATGGGCAGAGTGCCTAGCAGCAGCCTCTTATCACCGCCACGAGTAAAGTCATAGAAACTTAGAATAGGAGCACAGGTAGGCCATCTGGTTCTTCGAGGTGGAGGTGTGTACTGTAGATGCTGGAGATTAGAGTTAAGATTAGAGTGGCGCTGGAAAAGCACAGCAGGTCATGCAGCGCCTGAGGGGCAGGAAAATCGATGTTTTGGGCAAAAGCCCCATGAAGGACTTTGCCCGAAGCGTTGATTTTCCTGCTCCTTGAATGCTGCCTGACCTGCTGTACTTTTCCAGCACCACTCTAATCATTTGGTTCTTCAAACCTGCTCCAGCATTCAATATGATCATGGCTGATCACCCAACTCAATACCCATATTCTCTAGCCCTGACGTCAGTTGGGTTTTGTGGACCTGCTGAAAGAATTCCTGTTGTATGTTTCTCAAGGGAAATGAGTGGCTTCCATCAAAAGGGATGTTTTGACAGGCAGCTGCTGTATCTCCTCATTGAAGCAGATAGCTGAGCAGAATTGACACTGAAATCAGGTGACCTTCAAAATGGTGTGCACACATTGCAGGAGCATTCATTCAGATGAGCTTGCTCAAAGAATTGATGAATTAAAATAGACTCTGCTACTGGGGGACTGTGAAGTGCCTATGGTGATGCACAGGTATATTTTGGGTCATTCTTTCAAGGACAGAATTGTTCATATTCGTTTCTTTAAAAAGCAAACTGTAAGTCTTTAGAACAAAATACTGCAGATGCTGGAAATCTATTAAAAACCCAGGAGACGCTGGAGAAACTCAGCAGGTCGAGCAGCATCTGTGGAGAGAGAAACAGTTAAACATTTTGAGCCATGAACTGTTACCTCTGTTTCTCTGTTATCAAATCTTGAATGTGCAAACTTTATTTAGGATGATTGCTTTATTTTAAAGTTGGAGGCAATCTCAATTAATTTAATTAATCAGGCTAATAGTAAGCTGGCTATTCCTATCTGAATAATCTCAGAGTATATATAGTTTTGGACAACTAATTCCTTTGATTTATGCAAAGTGTACATATCCTTAGAATGGAGCTAACTAGTTGTTAGGGAAGAGTCTTACATGCCTATCCTTAGCAGTGATGCAAAATGACCTTACAGGAGATAATAATTACTGCTGTCTACAAATGTTCCTCTGAAGGAAGGCCAGGAGGCACAAGTCAGCAATCATACAGAAACACTTCAGTTAAGTTCATCACTAGCTCTGAGGAAACTCTGAAAATAGATCTGCCAACTGCAGTCTGACATAATGTTAAAATTCTTAAAGGGCAGCGCAAGTATATCTGCCACTCATTACATAAGATATGAGCCAGCTCCAGGGTCAGACAATCTATTATTGATAGCAAGTGACAGCCTCATTACAGCTGAAGGATTGGAAGGTACTGGGAATGAAAACCACGACATCTTCACAAAACTATCGGAATGTGAAAGTCTGGTCCGAAAGGCGGATGTTCACCTGTATGGTCCCGTATGAAATAGGGACAGGAGAAGGTCATTTGGCCCATCAAAGCTGCCCTGCCATTCAATAGGATCATGGCTGATTCAATATTCCCCACGTCCACTTTCCCATATAACCATCTCATGTTTCACTAACATTGGTGGAACAGAACTTTCTGTGGTTCATAGAATCCCGATAGTGTTGGAAGCAGGCCATTCAGCCCACACTGAGCATCCTATGCAGATCCACTCCATCCCTATGACCCTGCATTTCCCATGGTTTATACATCTAGCCTGCACATCCCTAGACACGACAGGCTATTTAGCATGAGTCCAAAAGGGTGGCACATTGGAAAAGCACAGCAGGTCAGGCAGCATCTGAGGAGCAAGAGAGTCAACGTTTCAGGCATAAACTCTTTATCAGGATTGTTCCTGATGAAGGGCTTACACCTGAAACATCGACCCTCCTGCTCCTCAAATGTAGCCTAAACTGCTGTGCTTTTCCAATGCCACCCTTGAACTCTGACTCTCCAGCATCTACAGTCCTCACTTTCTGTTATTTAGCATGGCCAATGAGAGGTGATCTTATTGAAATGTGAAAGATTCTGAAAGTACGTGATAGGGTGAGTGCTCAAATCTAGATCTGTGTGGTGGGGGCACATTTTCAGAAAATAGGCCTTCCATTTAAAATGGAGATTAGGAGGAATTTCTTCTCTCTGAGGGCCGGATTTCCCCACCTCAGAGAATGGAGGCCAGGTCATTGATCATGTTCAAGACTGAGTTAGACTGATTTTTGATTGACAAGGTAATACAAGGTTATTGGGGATAGGTGGGAATATGCAGTTAAGGCCACAATCAGATCAGCCCGTGAAGAGGGGGACTCGAGGGGCTGAATGGTCTCATATTGCTTATGTTTTATGTTCATTTCTCCCTCTGGAAAGGTCTTTGCTACCTTTCCAAAGACACAGCACTGTGTTCTCCTCATAAGGCACCATAGACCATTTTTTAATATGATGTGGGCATTTCTGAAAGGGCCAACATTTGTCGCCCATTCATTATAGATTTTCAGAGGGTGGTGGTGAGCCATCTTCTTGAACTGCAGCACTCCATGTGGTGTAGATACATCCACAGCATCTATTAGGGATGTTTACATCAAATTATATCAAGCTGGAGGGACTCCTGATTGATTATTTAGGGAAAAAAGAGTCATAGGCAAGTTCTCATTCTCCACATGGGGAATACAGGAAGATGGACCCATAATTGATGGATTATGTCAGTGCAATACTGTCTGCGACCCATGCAGACAGGTTACAATATTACAGGTGATGGGGAAAGCTGTGTGTGTCCCCTGCCAGTAGCCTGGAGGATACCCTTAAATGGGCAATTTATACCCATAGCTCTCCAATATACTGGGCAGGAGTAGAGTTCTTGTAGTGCATTGGTAGTGTTCCTGCCTCTGAACTTGAAGGCCAAACTCAAGTCCCATTTGCTCCATAACATCTCTGGGCAAAGTTAAAAATCATACAACACCAGGGTATAGTCCAACAGATATATTTGGAAGCACTAGCTTTCGGAGCGCTGCTTCTTCACCACCAAGAGACAGTGCCTCAAAAGCTAGTGCTTCCAAATAAACCTGTTGGACTATAACCTGGTATTGTGTGATTTTTAACTCTGTCCATGCCAGTTTAACACCGGCTTCTCCAAATCATGATAGCATCTCTGAACAGGGTGATTAGAAAATATCTGTGTGGGCCAGTGAATTTGCACATGTGGCACACTGGTAGTGTCCTTACCCCTGAGCCCAGCTAACCTAGGCTCAATTCCTACTTGCTGCAAAAGGGATGCCAAGTCTGAATCAATGATTACAAAATATGTATAATAGACAGCAGGAAAGCTCAACACTTCATGTGTGTCTTGAAAAGTTTTACCCTGGAGCTGCTGGTCTTTCAGAGCCTATCTTGCACTTCTGAACTTTACACTGGCATGCGGAGTACCCACAAGGCTATAACTTCTGCCTGTCTTGGGCTTCTGATGCCCATTGAACTTGAGGCCAGGGTTTTAGAAGCCCATGAGGGACAATCCTGTCCAGTCATCCAATTCAGTGAAAGGTAATTCTGATGACAGATCATTGACCTGAAACAATAGCAAAGAAGGGCATTCCCCAGGGATTCCAGACTAGGGGTCGTCATCTAAAGATAGGGGATAAACCATCTGAGACTGAAATGAGGTGAAATTCCTTCACCAGAGAGAGTTAACCCTATAGAATTTGTTAGCACAGAGGCCAGAACATTGTATGGTTTCAAGAAGCTGTTGGATATAACACTTGGGGCTGAAAGGATCAAAGGACGGGGGACGGGGGGAGGGGGGTGGGGAACAAGCAGGAACAGGCTATTGAGTTGGATGGCCACCATGATGACAAAGAATGATGGAAGGCTGAATGGCCTATTCCTGCTCGATGTTTTAAGTTTTCTCTTTCTGCAAAGATGCTCTCACTTGCTGAGCCTTTCCTTCACTTTTTGTTTCTCTGTAAACTACTTCCAGAAAGTTCTATTCATTCCAAAAGAAATGATAGATAATCTACCTGCTGAGGTTCTGAAGTGATTAAGAATTTTGCTGACATTCCCAGGTTGTTGTTTTTGTTTTGTTAATATGTTAGAATTTACTCCCTTTCCCTCAGTGCCCCGGTAATGAAACAGGCTTGCTTTCCCCAAGAGAAGCTCCTTTCTGCAGTTACTGAAAATAGCATCCATTTCACTCAATCTTACTGTAAAATCCCTTTGTGTTTAATGTGGAAAACATGCAGATTTCTGTATCCCTGCAGCTTGATATACAAAGAGACACTAACAAAATTGGAGGCAAATCCTTTCCAATCTTATTGAATCACCTACCTCACGATTAGATGTAACCACAGGACTAAATAGAAAGAAAATGTACTGGCAGTGAAGGCAGTCTTCTGTCTGGGATAATGAAGGCTTTATTTCCTTTCAAATCCTTCCTGCTGTCCTAATCCTACAGATGGTACAGGGGGAAGGAGGGGTGGGGAGCTTTCAATTTGTGATACACATAAAGACCTGAAGTTTACTACAGCCCTTCTATGACTATGACATTGAGGTGAAAGGTGATTCCTTAACAGTCCAATTAACTGGATAGGTGGACAATTAACTGTCCAGTTAATGAGAATATTAATAGGCCTCCTATAATGGTCTGAAGTGTCAGTAACAGCCCCTGGGAAATGTAGGTGCTGCTGAGACAGGCAGGAGAACTTGAGGCTGTGATTTGGAGGAAGTAAAAATATTTTGTTTTATTCAGTCGTGATATGTGGGTATTGCTGGCTGGGCCAGCATTTATTGCCCGTCCCAATTGCCCTTGAGAAGGTGGTGGTGAGCTACCTTCTTAAGCTATTGCAGACCATATGTTGTAAGTTGACCCACAATGGCCTTAGGGAAGGAGTTTCAGGATTTTGACCCAGCGACACTGAAGGAACGGCGAGATATTTCCACTTCGGGATGGTGTGTGGCTTGGAGGGGGACTTGCAGGTGGTGGTGTTCCAACGTATTTGCCGCCATTGTCCTTCTAGATAGAATTGGTCATGAGTTGGGAAGGCACTGTCTAAGACTCTTTGGTGAATTTCCCCACTGTATCTTGAGGATGGTTCACACTGCCACTATTGAGTGCCAGTGTTGGAGGGAATGGGAGCTTGTGGACGTGGTGCCAATCCAGTGGGGGCTGCTTTGTTTCTGGATGTTGTCAAGCTTCTAGATTGTTGTTGGAGCTGCACCCATTCTGACAAGCGAGGAGTATTCTATCACACTCCTGACATGTGCCTTGCAGATGATAGACAAGCTTTGGAACATCAGGAGATGAGTCAAGGAACCAAAGGTGGGAAAAGGAATCCATCTTGGGGTTAGGGAGGGGCAGAGGATTGTTGGGACAGTAGGGTAGGTTTTGCATTTCCTGCATCCTCATTAGAGGATGAAGCCTCCAGCAACAAGTGCACTGCTGTGTTAAAGCTTGTGGCTTCTCCAAACAGTGTGGGAAATTCTGCTCAGGCAAACAGAGCTGGAGCCTAAATGAATAATGCCCTGGGTTTCCCAGAAAATGGAGAATCTAACGATCACACCATTTCCAGGGTTGATTAGTTCCTCACTGCTTCTCAATCTTTTGTCCCGTCTCTAGGGGTGGTATGGTGGCTCAGTGGTCAGCACTGCTGCCTCACAGCACCAGGGACCCAGGTTCAATTCCATCCTCCAATCTGGAGTTTGCACATTCTCCCCGTGTCAGCATGGATTTCCTCTGACAGTCCAAAGATGCGCAGGTTAGGGTGGATTGGCGGTGTTAAATTGCCCCATAGTGTACTGGGATGTACAGGCTAAGTGGGTTACACAGGGGAAATGCAGGAATGTTGTGGGTCTGAATGGGATGCTCTTTGAAGGGTTGGTGTGGATCCGGATGGCCTGCTTCCACACTGTAGGAATTCTATGATTGTAGTTTTTTTTTTAAATGGGGTATGAGCATCATTGGCATGGCCAATTCTGCACTGGCTTTCAGCAAGTGTCTTCTGGAACTGTTTTGGCTAATGTGGCAAGACCCAACATAGTGTGTAATTCTCAGCACCTCTCAAGAGATAGTTTTTGATTTTTAAAGGCTATCTTTTGGTTTTCCAGAGCTGTTTCTTAATGCTTACTGATCCCTTTATTAGTTGATGCAGTCACATAAAATTATGTTCTATATTTGTATTGGACCCACATAGAAACAGAATTAGAATAATTCATGAATATCCTCAATATCAACTTCATTAAACCTACAGCCAGAATATATAAGGAAAGCATCAATTTCCTAGATGACACAGTAATTAACTTGGCACAGGGCGACATGTTGAAGTTAACAATAATTCTTTTCACAAAATAATTGTGACACACTTCTACACACAGGAGAAAGTGAGGACTGCAGATGTTGGAGATCAGAGTCGGAAAGTGTGGCGCTGGAAAAGCATTGCTGGTCAGGCAGGAGCCAAGGAGCAGGAGAATAGGATTCTCCTGGTCTTCAGATGCCACCTGACCTGCTGTGCTTTTCCAGCGCCACACTTTTCAACACTTCTACATACAAAAGGCCATCATCCTAAACGCACCTTCCACAGACTGGCATAGTCACAACAAAGTGCTTATCATTAGCAGCAAGCATGGAAACAACTCCCCATCGTTAGAGAAACCGCACCTCACCATTCCTTTCCATGCTATTCATGGGGGTGACTTTTCCATAGTATGCACCCTTGCGAGTGAAATTTCCTGGATGAATTGGAGATTTCAAAAGCAAATTTGCCCGCTGACCCCATGTAATATGGGCATTGTCATCTGGCATCTGTAGCAGTTTTGTACAAATGGGTGGCTGTCTGGACAATTTCAGAGGGCAATATAGAGTCAACCACATGACTGTGGGTCCAGAGTCACGTCTGGCCAGACTGGGTAAGAACAGCAGATTTCTCTCCCTGAAAGACATTAGTGAATAAGATGGTAATTTTAAACAACTATCAATCACGGTTATCATGGTCACCATTATTGAAACTGGCTAGCAACTGCAGATATATACATTGATTACAAATTATATCAGCTAACATATTAAGCCCATACATCCACAGCATTAGTCTGAATCTCTTGACAACCAGTGATGGTACCACTATGCCACCTTCTCCCCCAGTTTTGTTTTTGTTAATGTGTAGCAAGTAAGATGCTCAAAGACATTTTAAAAACTCAATGAGTTTGAGTTCTGCTATGACTTTCCTCTGGGATTGCTCCGGGCAATAACCTGGCAATCTGTCCTTAATTCCTGGAGTCTCCAGGGCAATGTTAGAGGGCTGACATCCCGAGTACAGGTCTACACAGTGCTCTACCTAGGAGGGTCAGTGAGCTCAGTTGGCTGGATGGCTGATTTGTAATGCAAATTGATGGTAACAGCACAGGTTTAATTCCTGCATTGTCTGCGATTCCCATGAAGGACCCTTCCTTCTCAAACTCTCCCTTTACCGCAGGTTAAAGCAATCACCAGTCACCCCCAGCACCTCCACTTCTCTCACTCATGTGAGAACAACCCTGTGGTCCGGTATGATAATATATTTATTTTTGCTAGGACAATTAGGCTCCAGCCTAGCAATGGAAGCTGACTTATTGATTAGATTAGATTCCCTACAGTGTGAAAACAGGCCATTTGGCCCAACAAGTGCACACTCACCCTGCGAAGAGTAACCCACCCATTTCCCTCTGACTAATGCGCCTAACACTATGGGGCAATTTAGCATGGCCAATCCACCTGACCTGCACATTTTTGGATGGTGGGAGGAAACCGGAGCACCTGGAGGAAACCAACACAGAGATGGGGAGAATGTGCAAACTCCACACAGACACTCGCCCGAGGATGGAATTGAACCTGATCCCTGGAGCTGTGAGACAGTGCTAACCACTGAGCCACCGTGCTGCACTTATGCTTGGGTGAAGCTTAATTGCTGCTAATGGCTTCAGATTCTCACCCTTGATTGCATTTGAACTGAAAGTTGATATAAAAATGATAGTGTACATGAGGAAGTAGTGGCATGTTATTAATCTGATCCCACCCTGACATTAAAACGTCTTATTTAGAAAGTCGGGTGTTCGATTCCATGACTCCGAACTCATCAGACGTTGACACTTCGAGTGACTGTCAGCCAGACAAGCAACAACCTCATTGATTTGGAGCCATCCTTTGCATTTGAATCCTGCCCTCTCTGACATCTCGCTGCCTCTGGTTTAACTTAACATTGTCAAAGGGCAGTCAGTTGTTGAAATAGAACTGTTCCTACAATCCGACATTAACAAAGAAATCACTTGCCTATTTTCCTATTGCAAATAAGGAATATGTTAGCACTGTCAAATGTTTTGTAGCTAAAATTAGAAATCTCATGTACTGGGAAGAGTTTCCTGAACAGATTGTCTGGGTGTGGCAAGTGTCAGAATATCAACTCACTCTGAGTGCATGCCTGTGAAGAAACCAGCCTGATTTTCCCTCAAGCAATTTAATTCGAGGGAAAGCATGGGAAACAACAGAAGATTATCTATTTTTCAGGGATGTTTTATCCATAATTTAAATCACAATCATCAGTTACTCACTTGCCTAGTTAATGATGGTAACTACTGCCTGTGTCCCTTATCTCTTTAACATTTTTAATATCCGGCAGTCCCCAAATCACGCCAGTTTCAGAAACTGTAACCCCAACGTTTACAATAACAATTTAAATTTAAGTAGCATCTTTAAGTTCATGACGCAGCTCCAGGAGCTCCACAGGTGTGCTGTGAAGCAAATCATGATACTGAGCTACGAGGTGACAATAGGTCAGGTGACCGAAAGTTGAATCAAAGGGGTGGACTTTAAGAGTGCTTTAAAAGTGGAAAGTGCGGTCAAGAAGTAGAGATGTTAGCGAGGGAATTCTAGTGTTTGGAGCAGACCCAACTGAAGACATGGGGGCCAATGGCACTGTCTTTCTGATTTGGAATGCTCAGGAAGGCAGAGTGTAAGCAGTGCAGAAATCATGGAAGTTCCCAGACGTTACGGGGAGATAGGGAGGGCTGAAGCAATGGAGGAATTAGATTAGATTAGATTAGATTAGATTACTTACAGTGTGGAAACAGGCCCTTCGGCCCAACAGGTCCACACCGCCCCGCCGAAGCGCAACCCACCCATACCCCTACATCTACCCCTTACCTAACACTACGGGCAATTTAGCATGGCCAATTCACCTGGCCTGCACATCTTTGGACTGTGGGAGGAAACCGGAGCACCCGGAGGAAACCCACGCAGACACGGGGAGAATGTGCAAACTCCACACAGAGAGTCGCCTGAGGCGGGAATTGAACCCGGGTCTCTGGCGCTGTGAGGCAGCAGTGCTAACCACTGTGCCACCGTGCCGCCAAATTAGAAAACAAAGGGGGAGAATGAAGAGTGGGAGCAGTCTCAATCCTGCTGCCTTTTTGAACCGATGTTAAAAAAACAGCTATCTTAGGTCCAACACCTCCAGTTAGGAAACCTCTTAACTTGGTGCCGCACAATACAAGGTTAACATAGAAGAATAGAAAATTGGAACAGGAGGAGGTCATTTGACCCTTGAAGCCGACTCCACCATTCATAGATAGTCCAACTCAGTATCTTGTTCCTGCTTTCTCCACATAACATTCGGTCCCTAAGGTCTACACCTAACTCCTTCTTGAAAACATTCAATGTTTTTGTCTTACTACTTTCTGTGCCAGAGAATTCTGTAGGCTGACTATTCTCTGGGTGAAGAAATGTCTCCTCGTCTTAGTCCTAAATAATTCTGGACACGTCAGTCATAGGCAACATCTTTCTTGCATTTATCTTAATCCTTTTATAAATTTTATATGTTTCAATGAGATCCACCTCATTCTTCTAAATATCAATGAAGATAATCCTAACTGGGTCCAGTCTCTTTTCACACATCAGTCCTGCCAAGAATCAATCTTATAAAACTTTGTTGTACTCCCTCCAGAGCCAGAACATTCTTCCTCAGGTAAGGAGACCAAAATTGCATGTAGTGTTCTAGTTGTGGTCTCACCAAGGCCCTGTACAATTGCAGCAAGGCATCTCTACTTCTGTACTCAAATCTTCTTGCTATGAAGGCCAATATACCATTTGTTTTTTTTTCACTATTGGTTGCAGCTGCATGTGTACTTTCAGTGGCTGCTGTATGGGTCTCATACGTCCAGGTCTCATTACACCTCCCCGTTTCCCAATCTGTCACCATTCAGGTTATAATCTGCCTTCCTCTTTTTGCTACCAAAGTGGATAACCTCTCATTTATCCACAGTATGCTTCATTTGTCATGCACTTGCCCACACGGTCAGCTTGGCCACATCACACTGAAGCATCTCTGCATCCTCCTCACAGTTCATCCTCCCACCCAGCTCTGTGTCATCTGTAACTTTAGATTTACTTTCCCTTATCAACATCATGAATATACATTGGAAATATGGGACCTTCTAAACTGGAGGATGCAGGAATTTCAAATTTAAGAGAATGATACCATATGTCTTATTACAAGAACCCTATGCATAATATTGTGCAAGCCGGGTACAGAACATGCAGGATTAAACAAGAACAAACAGCGCTGGAGAAACTCAGCAAGTCTGGCGGCATCTGGAAACAATTTTGAGTGAGGGAAACAGTGTTAATGTTTTGAATCCAATGTGACTTGCCTTTAGAACTGAAAAGGAACTTGGGAAAGTGTATACTTCACACTGTGGAACAAGGTGGGGAGGAGCAGTGGAAAGATGGGAAGGTCAAAGGAAAGTTAGAGGGCAAGGGAGATTAGTGATTACAGGTGTCACAGGACAAAACACAAAGGGCGTGCTAATAAGATGATAAGAAATAGGAACTAGGCCATTTGACCCCTCAAGCCTGCTCTGTCATATAATAGGATCACGGACAAAAACAAACTGCAGATAGAGTCATAGAATCATAGAGATGTACAACACGGAAACAGACCCTTTGGTCCAATTCATCCATGCCAATCAAATATCCCAACCCAATCTAGTCCCACCTGTCAGCACTTGGCCCATATCCCTCCAAACCCTTCCTATTCACATACCCATCCAGATGCCTTTTAACTGTCGCAATTGTACCAGCCTCCACCAATTCCTCTGGCAGCTCACTCCATACATGCACCACCCTCTGCATGGAAAAGTTGCCCCTTAGGTCCTTTTATATCTTTCCCCACTCATCCTAAACCTATGCCCTCTAGTTCTGGACTCCCCGTCCCAGGGAAAAGACTTTGTCTATTTATCCTATCCATGCCCCTCATGATTTTATAAACCTTTATGAGGTCACCCCTCTGCCTTCGATGCTCCAGGGAAAACAGCCCCAGCATATTCAGCCTCTCTCTCTAGCTCAAATCCTCCAACCCTGGCAACATCCTTGTAAACCTTTTCTGAACCCTTTCAAGTTTCACAACATCTTTCCGATAAGAAGGAGACCAGAATTGCACGCAATATTCCAAAACCAATGCCCTGTACAGCCAGAACATGACCTCTCAACCCCTATACTCAATACTCTGACTAATAAAGGAAAGCATACCAAATGCCTTCTTCACTATCCTATTTACCTGTGACTCTACTTTCAAGGAGCTATGAACCTGTGCTCCAAGGTCTCTTTGTTCAGTAACACTCCCTAGAACCTTACCATTAAGTATATAGATTTGCTTTCCCAAAATGTAGCACCTCGCATTTATCTAAACTAAACTCCATCTGCCACTTCTCAGCCCATTGACCCATCTGATCAAGAACCTGTTGTAATCTGAGATAACCTTCTTTGTTGTCCACGACACTTCCAATTTTGGTGTCATCTGCAAACTTACCAACTATACCTTCTATGTTCATATCCAAATCATTTATATAAATGACGAAAAGCAGTGGACCCAGCACCGATCCTTGTGGCACTCCAGTGGTCACAGGCCTCCAATCTGACAAAACAACCCTCCACCACCACCCTCTGTCTTCTACCTTAGAGCCAATTCTGTATCCAAAAGGCTAGTTCTCCCTGTATTCCATGAGATCTATGCTTGCTAACCAGTCTCCCATGAGGAACCTTGTCCAGTGCCTTACTGAAGTCCATATAGATCACATCCACCGCTCTGCTCTCACCAATCCTCTTTGTTACTTTTTCAAAAAACTCATTCAAATTCGTGACTCATGATTTCCCATGCACAAAGCCATGTTGACTGTCCCTAATTAGTCCTTGCCTTTCCAAATCCGTGTAAATCCTGTCCCTCAGGAGTCCTTCCAACAACATGCCCAGCCCCGATGTCACGCTCATCAATCTATAGTCCCCTGGCTAGTCCTTACCACATTTCTTAAATAATGGTACCATGTTAGCCAACCTCCAATCTTCTGGCACCTCAGCTGTGACTATCGATGATATAAAGGGCCCAGCTTCCCTAGCTTTCCACAGAGCTCTAGGGTACACCTGATCAGGTCCTGGGGATTTATCCACCTTTATGTGTTTCAAGACATCCAGCACTTCCTCCTCTGTAATAAGCTGGAATCCAAGGTAGATCAGTAGGAGGCTGGAAGAACACAGCAAGTCAGGCAGCATCAGGAGGTGGAGAAGTGAACATTTCAGGACCTGAAGAAGGGTTACATTCGAAACGTTGACTTCTCCACCTCCTGATGCTGCATGGCTTGCTGTGTTCTCCCAGTCTCTTGCTGGTCTACCATACAATAGGATCAAAGCTGATCTCTCATTCTCACATCCACTTTCCTGCATTTTTCCCATAACCTTTGATTCCCTGAATGATTAAGAATCAATCTCCTTCAACCTTAAATACACACAAGGACTCTGCCCCAACAGCTACTGTGTCAAGGAGTTCCAAAGACTCACAACTCACTGAGAGAAGAAATTCAACCTCATCTCAGTCTGAAATTGGTGCCCCTTTATTCTGAGACTATACCCTCTTGTCCTAGACTCTCCTATGAGGGGAAACATCCTCTCAGCATTGACCTTGTCAAGCCCCTTGAGAATCTAATATGTCTCAATGAAATCACCTCCCATTCTTCTCAACTCCAGGGAGTAAAGTCCCGATTTGTTTAACCTTTGCTCAAAAGATATTTCCTCCGTACCAGGGATTAACTTAGTAAACCTTCTCTGAACTGCCTCCCACAAAATAATATATTTCTTGAAATAAGAGGATCCTACTGCTCAAATATACCAGATACAGTCTCACAATACCTTGTACAGTTGCCATAAGACGTCACTACTCTTATATGCCAATCTGCATGAAATAAGGGCCAACATTCCATTCGCCTTCCTGATTACCTGCTACACCTGTATGCTAGCATTCTGTGTTTTGTGCATAAGTAATGGTTATAGAGAAGTGTGAGAGGTCCAGAGTAATTTTCGCTGGATCCAGGAATTTCTGCACCATAGCTTACGCTGCATTTCCATATGGTGTTAGGACCACTGAGACAATTTTAACATTGAGCCCTTCAATAAGGACAATCTGATAAATAAACTGAAGGACTCTTCGTGATACAGGGTACAATCCCTACCTCAGAAGCAGGAGGCCCAGCTTCAAACCGCACTGGCTCCAGAGGCATGTAATAATATTTCTGACCAGGTCGATTGGAAAGTATCTAGGAATAATAAGGTAGACGTGTTAATGACTTTGTGACATTGAATTACTGCATAAACTAACTTCCAGGTAAGAAGTAAGGTAAAGCCCATTGTTAGAGATTGAAGTTCTTTATCAATTTGCTTCGAAGGCTTTAGAATCTAGAATATCCTTTGAGCGAAAATATTCTGTATTCATAAAATTTATGCAAAATAGATTAGAAAATATTATGACTTGAGAATTGCAGAAGGTGCCATAAAATTCAGCTTGTCCCCATACAGCAAGTTCTAATTCTTTGGTGCCCCTCAATACAATTGTAATATTTTTAATATTTATGTTATACTTTGCATATCAGGAATGTAGCCTGAGGGCAAAACATTTCAAATTGACAATTACAGCAAGTGCAATATAAAATAAGCATTTCTCCACACACCGTGTTCCACCCTCAGGTAGCTCAATACAATTTCAATACTCTTGATGGTTGATTCAGTATCTTTTTCGAAGTTGAGGGATAGGCGATGACTATTTGTTCACCAGCATGTTCCTTTAAAGAAATTGATGAAGAGCCACACAATTGCTTGCAGGGTGTGAACCGCCTCCACAGATTCTCAGGAGCCTCATCTGTTTGTATGCTAACAGGCCAGCTGTCACTTGGAAAATCAACATTCCTGTCACTTCATGGTGATTTTACACTAAACTTGCATTTCAATTGGTTACGGCAGTGCAAGGAAAGGGGCCAGGTTAACCATCTACATGTGAGGTGCTCAGAGTCACTAGGTGGGCTAGGTTGAGGGACAGTGAGGGGAATGGATTTGTCTTCAGGAAATTAATGTCACTAAAAGTGAGCTTGATAGGGTTTGCACCCTGGGCCCACTTTAAATTTGCTTTGGACAAAGGTAAAGGTAAAAATGGGAGGCACCTGCACTCTCTGGGTGGGCTAGAACCTGTCAAGGGAACTGTTGAAAGGGACCTGGTCATGTGAGTTGACTCCGAGGCTCATCGTGTTTAATCAGCTTGTGGTGACAGTAAAGATAGCAAATAGAATACAGGATTATATTTGTAAACCAGCTGGATTGAAATGAAAGAGCGATGAAGAGTGAATTGTTAGGCCATTGTTTCAGGTTTGCTTTCCATATCCTACTCAGTGTTTTATGTACCTTCTAAAGGGTGCCCCCTGCATTGTTTCCCTTTGAAGATATATCAGAGAGGACCCCTTATTAGACAAAAGCCTGAATAGGAAGTAGGAAGGAAATCTGATCCAATAATTGGAGCTGTACCAGGCAGCTTGACAAGAGGTTGTGGGTTCAGAAGGTAACATTTAGGGTAGATATCATGTGCTTTGGAGAGAAAGAATGGTAAATAGCTACAATAGGTTTCCATCGGGAGAGAGGATGATTCTAGGACAGTGCCTTCATTTACGGAAAGCAGCTGGAGGGAAATGTGGGCGTAAGTAGTCATGATGAGATCAGCTAGCTTTTTGAGCTGTCTTCATCTTAGGTCTGCCTTGTGATCTTTTAAAGGATGTGAATGGTCTCAATGAGAATGTGTCAGATATTTTGAGACAGCTGTGTGTGTGATTTTTCTTTACAGCACAGGATAAATATATTCCTTCAAAAATGAGTTAATGACGTCGTTGTTCACCTTATTCCCCAGACTGGAAAATGTGTTCTTAAATGGACACTGTACTGAATAGTTTACACCCCTGAATCCTTAATGAAATGAGGCACTTTTTTTTTGTAAGGTACTAGTTAATGCTTTTAGAGGCCATAAATAAATTTGTCACAGGAAGCATTTGAGGCCAAAACATTGAATGCTTTTTAGAAGGAATTAAATATAGTTCTTAGATCTGAAGGAATCAAAGGGCATAGGGAGAAAGCAGGAATTGGGTACTGTACTGAGTAGGGCGATCAGTCATGGTCACAGTGAATGGCAGAGCAGGCTGGAAGGGCTGAATGGCCTACGCTGGTTTCTGTTTTCTATGTTAGAGGAATATCAAACCCTGCAGGCTATCAAATGTTACCTGAAATATTCCATGATGTGGGTGTTGCTGGCTAGATTGAAGTTTATTCCCCACCCATAGTTCCTGCTCATTTGTATCTTAAACTTGCAACATCTTACTCTGAGATTAGGTCCTGGACTCTCCCTAGAGGAGAAACGGCATTTCCACCTCTACCCCGACGAGTCCTCTGAGAATGTTGCATGGTTCAACAAGGTCATCTCTCATACTAGCTTTCTTATTGAAGGCATTGTGTCCATGTGGTCAATGTGCTTCCACAGGGCTGTTAGGTAGGGAGTTGTAGGAGGTTGTTGAACTGACTGACCACAAAGTATCTGGCAGAGCATCAAGCATCGCTGCAAGGTCAATCCAGCAAGGTAGAGGCTAAGACTGGTTAATGTAAAGCTGGGAGGGGAACATGGAAGTGATAACATTACCATGAGCCATCCACTGTTGTCATTCTCGGTGATGAGGTCTCAGGTTCAGGTGTTGCTGTTGAAGGTAGAAAGGTAAAACTGATATGTATTTTACTTAATTGTTATTGAACACTTAGTCAGCAATAGAAGTTGGACTTACCATAGGCTCAAAAATCCTCATGATAGAGTGACTGAGTCATTTCAGGCCTAAAATCAAAACAAAAAGTGAAATAACTCCACAGAGGCTGGTTTACCAACACCAAGTCACCCTTTATTTTCACTTGGAGAATCCTTGATCCAGCTCCATCAAAGCCAGCTCTCAGAATGAACAGAACCTCTAACACTCTTGTTTATATCTGTCAGCCAGGGCTCCCTGATTGGACCAGATTAACTGCCCCAGTCAGGGAACTTATATTCTACGAAGTCCACCTGGCTGACCTTGTTACAATTACTATGGAAATTGCTTGAGAAACCATTATCAGTGTCTCTGTCGTTAGCTCTGGTCACCCTCACAGTCTGTTCCACTCGCTCCTCTTCCTTCTCTCAACAGCATAATAACCCCCAATCTCCAGCTACTTTCACTCTGAAGAGGTGTCATGCTAGATTCGAAATATTAACTCTGTTTCTCTCTCCACAGATGCTGCCAGACCCTGTTGAGTTTCTCCAGCACTTTATATGTTTATTTCAGAATTCCACCATCCACAGTAGTTTCCTTTTATTGAAGTCTTCATAAAGGGCCTGGTCTATATAATTTATCTAAATCAACTTTCTGAGTGGTAGAGAGATTTCACAACTGGCAGATCTCTGGACCAAACAAAAACAGAAATTGCTGGAGAAACTCAGCACGTCTGGAAGCATCCATGGAGAGAAAATAGAGTTACAATTCAAGTCAATTGACCATTCTTTAGTTCTGAATAAGTGTCATACCAGACTTGAAATGTTAACTCTGTTTCTCACTCTACAGGTGCCACCAGACTTGTTGAGTTTCTACAGCAATTTATAATTTTGTTTGTTTCAGATCTCCAGCATTCCCAGTTCTTTGTTTTATTATGGAAGTGCCCTGGGCTAGCAGTGGACAAATCAGATATGGTCTAGGTTACTTATCACCATCCAGTGGTCCCTGCTAGAGGTGGAGACGTGGATGTGTTGTGTGTTTGAGTGCAAAGAGATTATCGGACTGTGATATCCTTCACGGTTCAATCAACTGCCAACATATACTGGGCTTTCACACGAACAACAACATCTTTGGGCAAGATGTTGGCAAATGATCAAAGTATTACCACAGAAGCAGGCTTTGTCTTTAGCAGAGACTGAGAGGAAGGAGATTGAAAAGGCAGAAAATAGTTAACAAGGTACAAAAGATGGCAATAAATGAGAACTCTTTAGGTGGATTGTTCAGAGCTCCTCAAGAGTTTATTCTGTTTTTCATGAAAAATATGTAGGAGGTACTCGCTATGCAATAATATCAGATTAACTGTGACAATGAGCTAAGTGATTTGAAGATGGGATTAAGCTAAATTGATTGAATTGAAAAGAATTTTGAACACATGTGATAAATTGTAACTGATAAATCTTCATATGTACATAAATCTATAAATATTGAGATGATATTGTGGCTTTCAGAGTTGCATTTTGTCCTTTTTTTAATGAAGAAGGGTTGAGACAGAAATTCTGAGTAGTCTGCTCCAAAGCTAATAAACATTTTGTGAGGCCTTGGATATTTTTAAAAGTTGAAACAATAGACGCAGCCTGAATGGGTGGGGTCAAGCTCCTGCAGAACCAGGATTTTTTTAGTTGTAGCTTTCTGTAGCAGTTGCTGGGGACTTGAAGCTGAATGTGGAGACTTTTATTCCTCTCTCTGTTGCAGTTAAAAGCTGGTGTTCTCGTGCTGCGCTCGAAATGCATGTGAGATAATCTATTTTCCTGAATTTGCCTTTATTAATGGTGTGTTCACGGGATGTTACTATACTGGAATAGATAATTATTAAAATATATATTATTTTGTTAAGCATTTTGATAGAGTTACAATTAAGCCTCTTCTTTTAGCTTTATTTTGTCTGTATTTTAATTGCTGTATAAATGAAGTGTGTTTTATTTCAAGCCTGGTAGTTTGACCAACCGAATTGCATCTGGAACACAACATCTTCCTTTAAAATTAGAACAAGTTAGCAACCTGATTAACTTCTTAATGTATTTTGTGGGGGTTTGGTCTGGTCCATAACAGAATGTATCTTAAAATGATGTGAGTTATGTAGCATTAAAAGAGGGAATAAAGGAAAACATCTGGGTGAAACTTAAATGTTGAATTATTGAAGGGGTGAATGGGATGCTTTTACGTATGAAGTGAGTGTTCATCTCACCTGTGAAAGTACATTTTTAGCCTTTTTTTACAATATTGGTATTTCATAAGTGATAATGATGCCTTCGTGAGAGGTCAGGGGACACCAGGACTATTCCAGCACTCAGGGCTTTAAGTACTATTAATGAAAACAGAAAATCAAACCTGTTTTCAAAGCAGAAAATCATATTGAGAAAGGACATTGGGACTTGCTAATTTAGGAGGGCTATTTTGGTGCAATGGTGTGAACAGACCAAAAAAAGGTGCTAATACGACATAGCTGCTTGAATTTCTGATTTTAGCATGCAATTTTGATCCTAATTGCTGATTACCAAAGTTGAACTCAGCAGGAGATACCAAGATAGGCACTTGCAGATTTAAGATATGTTCAAATTAACCTGCCCAGCTTGGAACAGGTGGGACTTTAACCCAGGACCTCCTGACTCAGAGGCAGGGAGACTATCACAGGAGCCATCCACTTGCTGGTTTAACACTGAACTGGATTTGGAATTGATATCACAATGAGATTGGTGACAATCTTGTCAATTAGTGGAGTAGGCTTGAAGGGCTAAATGACCTGGTCCTAAGTCCAATGCCCTTACCGTAAGTGTTAGCCAACAAAATAAGTGGCAACCTCCTTCATGTGCATTAACAAACAGCTAAAAAGGCAATCAATTCTCAACGATCTCCAGGTCTCCATTCCAAATGCAATCTTCAACTCTTTATTATGATATCATTTTTCATGAACCACCAAACTGCCTTTTCAGAATAAGACCAACCTTGGCTAACATGGAGGCTCTTTAATGACAAAGGTATCTGAGGAAAATTGCCCTCTAAGTTTTTAAATGATAGTCTTAAAATGTGCCATTTGATTCTGTGCAGTCCAAAGGCATGCAGATTAGATGGATTGGCCATGCTAAGTTGCCTGAAGTGTCCAGGCTTGTGCAAACTAGGTGAATTAAACGTGGGAAAATGCAAAGTCTGTGTGGACATGATGGGCCGAATGGCCTGCTTCCACACTGTAGGGATTTTATGATTTTAATCTGTTCAGGAATATTTTCTTATAATGTTTTCTAGCAGTAAACATCAATGCTCCGAAATTCTATTTCGATGAAACATATTAGGCGATGGAAAATATTGTTCATTGCTCCATCAAGTCTGTCATCTGTGCCAAAAAGATGAGATGTATTAATAACATTTAGGTCTTCAATATTCAGTTGCCATTAAGAAAAAGAACTGTTCCAAATCCTGAAGGGTTCCTGTAGATGAAATAAAGAGAAGCAAGTGGTCTTAGAAAGGTCGATAGGCAGTAGTATTCTTTTTCAATGCCAGCATAGTTTTTAACACAACAACAGAAATTGAATTTTATAAATGTGTGTGCAAGCCTGATTTTGTTACGTTTGCATGGGTGTACTTGTTTATTCCCCTGAGCAATCCTATGGGAGAGGTAGCAATGCCCCTAGAGACATTCACAAGAGATTAGTTGGCGTTTTGAATCATCTGATGTGGAAGTGATGAAAAAATAATATTTTCACGGGAGCGCAGGAATTCAATGTAATCACAAAACGTATTTAAGGACATTTAAGGTGTCAGGAACTCATCATTGCAAACCACCATTGAAGCAAATTTGATCAGTTTTGAAGTGATGTAAGTAATTGCTCACAACATTGCAGGATGTGGCGAGGGATAGATATTGGGGAAGACCACTTGTGTAAACTTAGTGAACAGAATGGGTTATTTCTGTGCCTTAATCTTCTGTCATTTCAGTTTGACTTTTAAATGCTGTCACAATCTGCTTCGAGTCAAGTGTCCATTACAGCTTATTGACCATGAAGGAATGGGAGATTATCTGGGGTCTGTATTGAGCAGGGTGTTCAGACAGGGGAGGGCTTGACGGTGATACAATTCTGGAGTAGGAAACCGTCTAACTTGCCTGCACTGGGCCAGAGATTTCCTTGTAGGCCTCACTGGAGCAGATGTAAATATAAACTGAAATGGTCCTGGAACGCCGTTGTGATTATTTCAGCCAGTGGTCATTTTAAAGTGTGCATAGTCTGACTCTACCCTTGGATATCTCAAATTCATATTCAGGATTCAACAACCAGTCTGCTCTTGCCCACATTTCTGCATTTAAAGAGCCAAATGCCAATTATAAATGGGTGTCCTTGTCAGTCAATAACTGCTTGACCCAATGTAATCATAGAGTCATAGAGATGTACAGCACGGAAACAGCTTGGTCCAATTCGTCCATGCCGACCAGATATCGCAACTCAATCTAGTCCCACCTGCCAGCACTTGGCCCATATCCCTCCAAACCCTTCCTATTCATATACCCATCCAAATGCCTTTAAAAGTTGCAATTGTACCAGCCTCCACTACTTCCTCTGGCAGCTCATTCCATACACATACTATCCTCTGTATGAAAAATGTGCCCCTTAGATGTCTTTTATATTTTTCCCCTCTCACCCTAAACCTATGCCCCCGAGTTCTGGACTCCCCGACCCCAGGGAAAAGACTTTGTCTATTTATCCTATCCATGCCCCTCATGATTTTGTAAACCTCTATAAGGTCACCCCTCAGCCTCCGACGCGCCAGGGAAAACAGCCCCAGCCTATTCAACCTCTCCCTAAGCTCAAATCTTTCAACCCTGGCAACATCCTTGTCAGTCTTTTCTGAACCCTTTCAAGTTTCACATCTTTCTGACAGGTGTTCTGCATTTGGATGCATCAGATCATGAGGTGACATTTGGAGATAATTACGTTGGGAATTAGCTGACTTTGAGTTAGATCTGTCCCCTTATAGCTTTATTGTTAGTTGTATGTGGATTGTGGTTAATTTTACAATTACATTGTATGATGATGGAGAGCATTAATTATGGGGCTTTTGTGCCATGGTGGTAGTATCCCTACTTATGAGCAAAGAGGCCCAGCTTCAAGTCCCACCTGCTCCAGAGGCATTGTAATAACACCTCTAAACAAATTACTTAGGAAAAAAAGAGAGCAAGAGTGTTGGGAGGGCTCTTGTGGTGCAGTGGTAGTGTCCCTACCTCTGAGCCAGAGGCCTGGGTCAAAGCCCTACTTGTTCCAGAGGTGTATGATCACATTTCTGAGCAGCTTGATTAGGAAAATATCCAGAAGGTATTGGTTTGGTTGCTACTTAAGCACATGTTGGATTAGTGGTGCTGGAAGAGCACAGCAGTTCAGGCAGCATCCGGATTTCGCTGCTCGTTGGATGCTGCCTGAACTGCTGTGCTCTTCCAGCACCACTAATCCAGTATTTGCTTTTCAGCATCTGCAGTCATTGTTTTTACTTAAGCACATATGAAGAGACACTTAGTGACATACGATGATGGTAGTTGAAATGGAGAATGTAATGTTTCTCTTTGTAAATAAATTTAAAGAGAGTAAAGATTGGCACTAGTTTCACCCTTCACCAATTGGTAATCAGGATAATATCAACGATACTTCAAATAGTCAAAGCTAGAGCTGGGATTTAAACTTTTGTGTTGGAAATTTATTTGTAACTTAGCCTTTTAATTCTTGTTCACTGAAATGCACACTCAGACCTCATGATAATACAATCCTTGGGGTCCATATTGTGACACTCCACAGAGGTGAGATCATGTTATTCCATAAGCAGTAATCTGCATGCTACTATTGGACCACAATGAAATTGACATAGAGGAAATAAGATCAGAGAGTTGGATGTGTGGCTCAAAGATTGGCATGGAAGAGATGGGTTTTGATTCATGGGACACTGGCACCAATAGTGAGGGAGTATGGAACTGTACCATCTGTATCGCCCTAGGACCGGTGTACTGGAAAACTGTGTAACAAAGGTTAGACCATGGACTTTTAGCAAAGTAGTAGGTAAGAGTACAGTGGAAGGTTCAAGTGAGGGATGATTTGTTAAGTTTAGAAGAAAGGCCTTAGTGCATTGTAGTGATGCAGGCAAAGATAACCAGAGTACAACAGGAAGGAGGTACTTGTGGCCCAGTAGTAATATCCCTACCTTTGGGCCATGTGTTCAAGTCCCACCAGCACCAGAGGCATACAATAACATCTCTGAGCAGGCGAATTAGAAAATATCTACAACGGTACAGAGTATAGAAACATGAATGCAACAGCAAATAAGGTCAGAGTAGGGAGCATTTGGGAAAAGATAAAATTAGAGTCTTTTTTAATATCTGAATGCACTTGTAACAATGGAGATGACTTGATAGTACAAATAGTTATATAGGAGACCCAGTGGTTAGCACTGCTGCCTCACAGCGCCAGGGACCTGGGTTTGATTCCTGCCTCGGGCGATTGTCTGTGTGGAGTTTGCACATTCTCTCCGTGTCTGCGTGGGTTTCCTCCGGGTGCTCCTCCCACAGTCCAAAGATGTGCAGGTTAGGTGAATTGGCCATGCTAAATTGCCCATAGTGTTCTGGGATGTGTAGGTTAGGTGCACTAATCCGAGGAAATGTAAAGTAATATGGTAGGGGAATGGGTCTGGGGTGGATACTCTTCGGAGGGTCGGTGTGGACTTGTTGAGCCAAATGGCGATTCTATGATTCTAAGTGTGATAAGATAACCATGAAAGAGACATGATTGCAAGGTGATTAAGAAAATATCTAGAAGGCATTGGTTTGGTTGCTACTTAAGCACATATAAAGAGCTGCTTGTCTCTTTATATGTTGGGATCTAAATATCCAAAGGTATTTTACACTTTGGAAGGACACAAAGAGCTGAAATGGAGGGGTGGGTCACTCTGTTAATAAAGGATGAATCAGTTCAGTCATAAGAAATGGCTTTGGATTGGAGGAACATGTATAGAACCAGTTTGGATGCAGATAAGAAACAGCAAATGAAATAATGATGGAAGCGGTTTATAGCAGCCCCCCTGCCCCACTCATGAGAGGCATAGATAGAGTGAATGCCACTCAGTTTTTTTCCCAGGATTGGAGAATTGAGGACTAGAGGGCATCTGTTTGAGGTAAGGGGGAAAGAATAAAAGGGAACCTGAGGAGCAACATTTTCACACAGAGGGTGGTACGCATGGAATGAGCTGCCAGCAGCAGTGGGTACATTAATAACAGTTGAAAGGCATTTGAACAAATACGTGGATAGGAAAGGTTTAGAAGGAAATGGGCCAAGTGCAGGGTCATGGGGTTAGTGTGGACGGACATTTTGATCAGCATGTACCAGTTTGAGCTAAAGGGGCTGTCTCTGCTGTTGGACTCTAGACTTAATGCCACTATGATTATTCAAATTGGCAAAACTAGTCTGCAGGATGAGTTCACAGACTATATTTGGGATAGTTTCTTAGAACAACACATTCTAAAACCAATCAGAAATGGAGTATTATAGACCTGGTTATGTGTAATGAGACAGGATTAAGTAATGATCTCGTAGTAAATGGTACACTTGGTAAGAGTGATCACAACATGTAAGAATTCACATTCTCTTTGAGGGTGAGACATTTGGATCTGTCTGCTTGAACTTAATAAAAGCAATTACAGAAGTATGAAGACAAAGTTGACTAAAGTAGTAAGAGAAAATAGTGAAAATGTAAGACAATGCAGAAACAATGTAGACATTTGAGGAGATCGTAAGTAACTCTTAATAAAGATGTATTCCACCGAAAAAGTTAGCTGCTTTGGAAAGGATTAATGGGTAATGAAGGAATGTAAGGAAATGGATAGAAAAGACATACATTGCTGCAAAACATATTAGTACCAGCTCAGGAGATTGTGAAAATGTTAAAAACTAGCAAAGCATAGGAGCAAGAAATGTAAAATTAGACAGTAAAAGCTTCTGTAAGTTTAAGAAAATGGAAAGAGTAACTAAAGTAAGTGTTCATTCCTCAGAAATGTGAAGACGAGACTGTGGAATTAATTGTGGGAAACAAGGAAATGGCAAAGAATGTGAACAAGTATTTTGTATCTGTCATCATACTAGAAGACACCAAAACATTTCAAGAATAATAGAATTCAGGGCACAAAAGGGAAGGAAGAATGTGCAACAATCTAGATCACTAGAGAAACAGTACTAATGAAGCTAAGACTGGCAGCTCCCCAGAACCCGGTGCCCTTCATCCTAAACTTTTTAAAACAAAGTTTGCAGGGAGTGTATGCTTTGATCGGAATCTTTCAACATTCCCAGGATTTTCTAACAGCCTTGGCAGATTCAAAAACCTCAAATGGTAATTGTCAAGAATGGAGGGAGACAGTGCAAGAAATTATAGGCCTGTTCGCCTAACATCCGTTGTTGGGAGAATGCTGGATCTCATTATTAAGGAAGAAGTAGCAGGACAATTAGAAAATCATAATACAATCAGGCAGTGACAACATGGTTTGTGAAAGGGAAGTCATGCTTATTAAGTTTCTTGAGATCCGACAGAGTGAACAAAGGGAAAGCAGCAGATACATTTTCAAAAGGCATTTCACATGGTACCAAATAAAATGTTACTGACTTCATGATGTTGAGGACGTTATTATAACATGGTTAGAGGATTGGCTAACAAACAGGAAATACAGAGTCAGGATAAATGGGTCATCCTTGTGTTTCAAACTAACTAGTGGAGTGCTGCAGGGATCAGTACTGGAGAACTGATCCCAGCATTGATTAATGTTTTTAATTATTGATTTGAATAAAAAGAGAAACAATACTGTAGCCAAATTTGCAGGTGATGCAGGAACAGGTAGGAAAGCAAGTTTTGAGGAAGTCATGAAGATTCTTTCAAGGGAGATGGGTAGTTTAAATGAGTTGGCAAAAAAGGAGTAGATGCAGAATAATGGGCGAAAATGTTATCTTGTCCATTTTGGCCAGAACAATAGAAAATTAAATGAAGGGTGACTGTAGAATGCTGCAGTATAGAGGGATCTGGGTGTCTGTACATGAATCACAAAAGAACAGCATGCAGTTTCAGAAAGTAACGAGGACACTAAATGGAATGCTAGTCTTTATTGCAAGGGGGACAGTGTTTAAAAAGTGGGAGGTCTTGCTGCAACTGTTCAAGCAATTAATGAGACTGCAGCCTGAGTAAAGTGTACAGGCTTAGACTCTTAACTTAAAAAGAGATGTACTTACTTTAGAAATTATTCAGTGCAATTTCATTGGCTTATTCTTTAGATGAAAGGATTGTCTTATGAAGAAAGATTGAGCAGGTTTGGCCTATACCCATTGGAGTTTAGGAGGTACAGATGTGATCTTATTGAAGTGTACTAAACCCTCAGAGGGGGCTTAACAGGGTGGGTGCCATGAGGATGTTTCCTTTTCGATTCTCCTGCTCCCTGGATGCAGCCTGACCTGCAGTGCTTTTTCCAGCGCCACACTTTTCAACTCTGATCTCTGTGGGGATGCAGTTTCAAAGTATCTGTCATTTAAGTTAAAAATCATACAACACCAGGTTATAGTCCAACAGGTTTATTTGGAATCACGAGCTTTTGGTGCTTCCAAATAAACCTGTTGGACTATAACCTGGTGTTGTGTGATTTGTATGACAGGACGGCGCAACATTGACAGCCGAAGGGCCTGTACGACGTTGTTATGTTCTATGTTCTATGTTCTATGTTGTACACCCCAGTCCAACACTGGCAGCTCCAAATCAGGTCTGTCATTTAAATTGGAGATCAGGACACTTTCCAATGGTCTACTCCTGTATCTATTTCTTAAAGCCAGATGATCATAGTTGGAACCTGGAACATCAGAGCCTGGACTAATACTGTGTGCACAGTTCTCAGGCTTCAAAACACAGGTATAAAGCAGTGTTGTGTAAAATCAACCATTTAATTATTTGGTTGCTTTGATTTTTGCAAATGGCTGTGTTTTAATGCGAGACTTGTGGCCAGATTTGCAAAATTAAATCTTTGGGATACAGGATGTCCCTCAGTTATACTGATCGATGCTGGGTCGACTACTTTTCAGCTATTATATAAATGACTTGGATGTGAGCATAAGAGGTATAATGAGTAAGTTTACAGATGACACCAAAATTGAAGGTGTAGCGGACAGCGAAGAAGGTTACCTCAGATTACAACAGGATCTTGATCAGATGGGCCAATGGGCTGAGAAGTGGCAGATGGAGTTTAATTTAGATAAATACAAGTTGCTGCATTTTGGGAAAGCAAATCTTAGCAGGACTTATACACTTAATGGTAAGGCCCTAGGGAGTGTTGCTGAACAAAGAGACCTTGGAGTGCAGTTTCATATCTCCTTGAAATTGGAGTCACAGGTAGATAGGATAGTGAAGAAGGCGTTTGGTATGCTTTCCTTTATTGGTCAGAGTATTGAGTACAGGAGTTGGGAGGTCATGCTGCAGCAGTGCGGGACATTGGTTTGGCCACTGTTGGAATATTGCGTGCAATTCTGGTCTCCTTCCTATTGGAAGGATGATGTGAAACTTGAAAGGGTTCAGAAAAGATTGACAGGGATGTTGCCAGGGTTGGAGGATTTGAGCTACAGGGAGAGGCTGAACAGGCTGGGGCTGTTTTCCCTGGAGCATGGGAGGCTGAGGGGTGACCTTATAGAGGTTTACAAAATTATGAGGGGCATGGATAGGATAAATAGACAAAGTCCTTTCCCTGAAGTGGGGGAGCCCACAATGAGAGGGCATAGGTTTAGGGTGAGAGGGGAAAGACATAAAAGAGACCTAAGGGGCAACTTTTTCATGCAGAGGGTGGTACGTGTACGGAATGAGCTGCCAGAGGAAGTGGCTGAGCCTACTACAATTGCAACATTTAAAAGGTGTCTGGATGGGTATATGAATAGGAAGGGTTTGGAGGGATATGGGCTGGGTGCTGGCAGGTGGGACTAGATTGGGTTGGGATATTTGGTCAGCATGGACGGGTTGGACCGAAGGATCTGTTTCCATGCTGTACATCTCTATGAGTCTCTAACTATGATGTGGATTGTGTTGCAGTGTAATAGCCTTGTATATGACCAATGTCATATTATAAGTATAGATCAGTGCTGCACTCCAAGAGCATAAATTGCTTAGCTTTTCTTCGGCTTATCTTTCAAAATCAAATCCATCTTATAATCCATAAGATTGATTCTCGTGGAGGTTTTTATAATAGATATGAGCAGAAATTGTTGCTTAGTCATTTCTTCATACTGTGTAAGTTTGATAAAACAATTACGAAGTCATAATCAGAGCAACTTCTCCACAAATCTCTTTCAGCCTCCACAAGACAATTTCCTGTTGTTAAATAACAAAGCAGTGAGATTAAATACCAAATAACATCATTAATTTCAGTGCTTACATCAGACTCTGGTTTTAACCTTTTAGTTCTTCTGAACCTTTAGAATTCTGAAACTTTTTTGTTAACTTGCTGATTTTCTTTTTCGTTCTTCCCTTTTCCTCCACCCCTGTTCCAACTATTTAAAAATAAAACAGAGCAAGGATGCTGGCATCAGAACTTTGGTCATGCTGGATGAACAAGGAGGTATGGTTTTAAACATTTCAATGTGTAAATGTGTGTTGTTATGAAATGGGCAATTTGAAATGTTTTGTTTTGAACTCTATTGAAATTAGTAAAGCACACTTTTTCTCACCACGATGAGCTACTTGAGAGTGTACTACAGGGTACTACAGATGTTTTGAAAAGTGTGGCGCTGGATAAGCACAGCAGGTCAGGCAGCATCTGAGGAGCAGGAATGTCGACGTTTCAGGCATAAGCCTTTCATCAGGCTTATCACGTCGACTCTCCTGCTCCTCGGATCCTGCCTGACCTGCTGTGGTTTTCCAGTGCCATACTTTTCAAACTCTGATCTCCAGCACCTGCAGTCCTCACTTTCTCCTACTGCAGATGTTTGTGAGATGGAGCAGTTTAAAAAAAACGATGTAATATGGTATAAATGTAATTGTCCGTTATACATGATCACAGAGTTAGTACCTGAAAGGATTAATTGACATCACAAGATAATTTTAGGGTTGGCATAGTAGCTCAGTGGTTAGCACTGCTGCCTCACAGTGCCAGGGACACAGGTTCAATTCTAGCCTTGGACAACTGGCTTTATGCAGTTTGCACATTCTCCCTGTGTCTGTGAGGGTTTTCTCCAGGTGCTCCAGTTTCCTCCCACAGTCCAAAGATGTGCAGGTTAGCTGGGTTGCCCCTGTTAAGTTGCCCATTGTGTCCATGAATGTGTAGGTTAGCCATGGGAAATGCAGGGTTACAGGGATAGAGTAGGGGGGTGAGTCTGGGTGGGGTGCTTTTTGGAGAGTTGTTGTCGACTTGATGGGCCTGTTCCACTCTGTAGGGGTGCTATGAAATAATTTCCATTCATCTGTATGTTAGGGGGTCCTCCTGGGAGGAGCTAACCAGCTGTCTGTGTACTCATCAGAATGTGCTCAAATAATTGTTGTTAGTCATAGAGTCATAGAGATGTAAAGTATGGAAACAGACCCTTCAGTGCAACCCATCCTTGCGGACCAGATATCCCAACCCAATCTAGTCCCACCTGCCAGCACCTGGCCCATATCCCTCCAAACCCTTCCTATTCATATACCCATCCAAATGCCTTTTAAATGTTGCAATTGTATCAGCCTCCACCACTCATTCCATACACATACCACCTTCTGCGTGAAAAAGTTGCCCCTTAGGTGTCTTTTGTATCTTTCCCCTCTCACCCTGAACCTATGCCCTCTAGTTCTGGACTCCCTAACCTCAGGGAAAAGACTTTATTTATCCTTCCCATGTCCCCCATAATTTTGTAAACCTCTATAAGGTCACCCCTCAGCTTCCGACACTCCAGGGAAAACAGCCCCAGCCTGTTCCACCTCTCCTTGTAGCTCAAATCCTCCAACCCTGGCAACATCCTTGTAAATCTTTTCTGAACCCTTTCAAGTTTCACAACATCTTTCCAATAGGAAGGAGACCAGAATTGCATGCAATATTCCAACAGTGGCCGAACCAATATCCTGTACAGCCGCAACATGACCTCCCAACACCTGTACTCAATACCCTAACCAATAAAGGAAAGCATGCCAAACACCTTCTTCACTATCCTATCTACCTGTGACTCCACTTTCAAGGAGCTATGAACCTGCACTCCAAGGTCTCTTTGTTCAGCAACACTCCCTAGGACCTTACCATTAAGTGTATAAGTCCTGTTATGATTTGCTTTTCCAAAATGCAGCACCTCGCATTTATCTAAATTAAACTCCATCTGCCACTTCTCAGCCCATTGGCCCAACTGATGTAATCTGAGGTAATCTTCTTTGCTGTCCACTACACCTCCAATTTTGGTGTCATCTGCAAACTTACTAACTATACCTCTTATGCTCACATCCAAATAATTTATATAAATGATGAAAAGTAGAGGACCCAGCACCGATCCTTGTGGCACTCCACTGGTCACAAGCCTCCAATCTGAAAATCGACCCTCCACCACCACCCTCTGTCTTCTACTTTAAGCCAGTTCTGTACAGTGTAAACAGTTAAAGTCATAATGTGAATTTTAGTTGAGACTGATGTCTTGGAAGAGGTCATAACGTATCTTAGAAAGAAAGTAATTAGTTATTAAATAATATGTAATAAACATACTAAGACTGAACCTGGTTTTACTTAAGATTTCAAGTGGGCATCCCACCCCAACTGTCTTGACTAATTCCATCAAGAATGATTGATGACAATGAATTTACCCAAGATGTCCCAAATGGTTCCAGCAGACGTAAAACATATATCAGAAAACATACTCCTTTGAATTCTAAACTGTACACAAGAGGACCCGATTTTAACTCTGCATTTTGTTTGAGTTAAAATCAGGCCCTGTCTATAGATATTACAATGGGTGTTCTGTCTATTGCTATTGTTAGGCTGCATTTCCAACTTTATTGACACCAAGGGGGATTCTGAAATAGCTTTGGCAGACAACCTGCAGAAATGTGTCGTTTTAATATTGGCAGAACTTCAACCCCCAACTCTCAGAATATATAGAATAAGGGGTGAGTGCCACATTTTTCAGGATATTTCTAAAGGAACCTTAAGAATCCACAGCCAAAAAGACATCAGAGGTGAAAGCCAACACTTTTGATCAGTCAGCTCATTCTCAGGAAATGCCACAAACTATTGGAGCCCAGACAATATGAAATTTACTGAGGTTTGAGAGTCTACATCCTGTAGGTTCACTAACATGAGAGACTACAAATATATTCAGAAACTGACATGAATTGGGTTCTGATTAACACAGTGCAGTTTGTGGAGTAGACAGCATAGGTGTGTTCAAAATTATGTAAAGGTAGGGGAGGAGAGAGAGAGAGAAGTAGAAGTAAAAACAGGGAATGCTGGAAACAGTCGGTAGATAAGGCAGTATGTGGAGACACAGAAAGAGAGAGACAGAGAGAGAGAAGCAGGGCTAATGTTTCAGGTCTGTGACATTTCATCAGAATAAATTGTCTGACTTGTGTGTTTCCAGTATTTTCCCATTTATTTCAGATTTCCAGAATTCACTGTACTTTCCTTTTGTAGATAGAAGCAGGACACTTTTAGCAGCAGAGGCGTATCGTAGGATGGGTCATCAACCCAAGAACAAAGGAGCTAGGTTAACTTTAACAGACATCTGTGGGTTTAGAAAAGCAATGATTACTTACCTGTTCAGATCCTCACCCATTTATATCACTTTGGATTTTAACTTGCATCTTTCCACAATTCTGGGGGGGGGGAGAGGTTTATTGGCAGAGGTAGGGGAAAAGTGAAAGGTGGTCAAACAAAGATTTATTTAAAATGATCCATGAGATCCGATTGCGCTTTAAGTCGGGAAATCAAATCGTCTTTCCTGCTTAAAGCTAGAAGTCATGATGTCTATCTCAACTCTCCCTGCTCTCTAGTAAGTTAACTTCTGCATTGACTGCATTGTTCACTTCCTATAACCTTGGTTTGATGCTTGCATCTGTAACAGCACTCATGAGGCTCAACATCGTCCAGGGCAAAGCAGCTTACTTCATCTGCATCTCAACCACCACTTTGAGAATTCACTTGCTTTTCCTTCCATCCACAGGTTGGCAGCAGTGTGTAATTTACGCAGCACATTACCAAGGCTCCTTCTATAGCATCTTTCAAACTCATGACCTTGACTGCCGAGAAGGGCAAGCGCGGCAGATTCTTGGGACCAAAATTCCCCGCAACTATGCTCCATCCTGATTACAAAGCTTCTCTGGATCAAATTCCCTCCCAGACAGCATTGTGGGTACACCTGAAAACCCTCATGGACCACAATGGTTCAAGATGCCAGCTCACCAGCACCTTTTCAAGAGCAATAAAGGATGTGCAAAAAGTGCCAGTGATACCACATACCATGAAAATATTTGGAAAAGAAATTCCTATCCCATGTTCATTGCCACTGACTCAACCTCCCCATCTCTCATGGCCTCTTCACTCTGCATCTAATGATCATGGATGATTCCATCAGCGACCATTTGCTTGTATCTCCCATACCACGCACCCTACCCTCTTTCAATATCACTTCCTTCTGCATTTCTCCCTGAGCTACAGATTGAAAACCTACCTCTTTCATGATTGTGCATTGTCCCCCAGTCCCCTTGCAAAATGGCACAAAATTACATCCAAACATTCAAGCTTTAAAAGTTATTTCTGGACTTTCATAGGCTTTTTCAAAACGGTGCTTTCCCTCCCTGTGCTGTCCCTTCTGGTTTTGGGGATGTGGTATAAAAGTTCTGAGAGGGGTGAAGATAAGGCAAGTGTGAGTTATCTCTGGGGTCAGTTTAATAGTTATTCAGGAGGTAAGCTAGGTAATGAGTAGTCTAAAAAAATTCCTCGGTAACTATTTCACCGACTTTAGTTTGAACATTCAAAGTCTCCAAATTAAATGGAGACTTTCAGAGGTTCCCAGCATAGGAGAATTTTCCAGCAGAATCTTCAATTTCCCTCTTTGGTGTATTCAACAATGGGAATACTGCAGGATATCCATGCAGCACTTCTATCTACACTGGCTTAATGATACCTGCCCAGTGGAAACTCTGGTCCATTACAAGTTATAAAATAAACATTATTGTAGAGCAACTGGTTACAGGGTGTCCCTATACCCTCAGCAACTCAGCTCCTCAAAACTAAAGTCTCTTAAAGGTAAAAATATACATAGAACATATAGCAACTTAGACATAGAATCCCTACAATGTGGAAGCAGGTCATTCAATGCATCAAGTCCACACCAACCATCTGAAGAGCATTCCACCCAGATCTCACCCCCACATTCTATCCCAGGAACCCTTCATTTCCCATGGTTGATCCATCTAGCCTGCACATCCCTGGATTCTATGGGCAATAAGATGTGCATCTTTGGACTGTGGGAGGAATCCAGTGCAGACACGGAGAATGTGCAAACTCTACACAGCCACTCGCCCAAGGGTGGAATCAAATCCAGGTCCCTGGTGCTATGAAGCAGCAATGCTAACCACTGAGCCACCATGCTGCCCCCATGAGGATAAGCATAATTTCACTCACTGTGGAAATCAAATGATGCTGGCCAAAAATTGCATGACAAATGGGTTGCTGATGTTTCAATGGAGTAGGTGTCCCATTTCAGTGATCAGGGAATACAAAATGCCACTGACCTCCAGCGCTTCCCTTTGTGAAGTTGTTTGCTGGGAAATCATGGAGGACCATCTCCTTGTTCTCCCTCTTCTTTGCTTTGCTCCCCTTCATGTCTTCTGCTTTCTTCTCCTGCAAATGTACTGGGGCATAAACAAACTGATAACTGTCTGTGATGGCATGTGGTCTCCCACTGGATGCCATGTAGATGGTGAGGGTGAAGGAGTGGGACTCACCAACATTTAAATGGAAAGAGTACCAATTATAAAAGCAAATCTAGTCAGGCACCTCCAACAATGACACCAAATGTCAAGTGCGTCTATGAAGCTATAACACGTCATCACTCAGCAATGCAAATAGGATTCTAAGCCAAGTGGTGTCATTGACACCCAGTGAGCAAGCCATGTGGCAGTAAGGCAAAATATACCAACTCGATTGTAATGCTGTGTGCAAGCTTGGAACAATTTAAGGCAGAAACTCTGATCTACAGCCGTTGAACATTTTGTTGAAACTCCATTTGACATGAACCTAACTCAAAGAAGATGTGAAAATCTCAAAACGTACATCAAGTGTTCTTCAAAGTGCTGAAGGCCGAGTTAATTTTTAAAAACAAATTAATTGTATATTACATTTGAGCTGCACTTTACTCATATTTCAAAACTGGTAAAACTGGAAAACTTATTTTCCATTGAAATTTACATTTCAGTAAAAATGGTCCAATTGACAGAGAAACAGAGAGAGAAAGAGTAGGAAAGAAAGGAATTGAGTATTTATTGATCACTTTGCATGTCCTCAAGACACCACACAGTGATTCGCAGGCAATTAAATTAATCCTGAAGTGTAGCAAGAACACAAGCCAACTGCTGCCTATGGCTGGCTGTACTAGTCTGAAAACAATCTCATTTTGGAATTTGGATTTTGGAAGCGAAGCAGACTCAGTTCTGGTTGGCACTTGGATGGGAGACTGCCTGGGAAGGAAGATATTATGGAAAAAAAGGCACCAGTGGCACATTTGTTTGTGTCCCTACCTCTGTTCTAGATGGTCTGGGCTCAAGTCTCACCTGCTCCAGAGATGTGTCATTACGTGCCTAAAGAGATTCATTTTCAACAAAACCAGTAGCAAAATAGAATCATGAAATGTTGGAAACCCAGGTAGTAACAGAAAGAGAGAAATACAGTTAAATCTTAAAATGTAAGACATAGGAGCAATAGTAGGCTATTTGAACCTCTAGCTTGCTCTGCCATTCAATAACCTTAAGACCATAAAAAAAGACCAAGCGTAGGCCATTCGGTCCCTTGAGCCTCCTCTGTCATTCAGTAGGATCATGGCTGATCCAACATTCCTCACGTCTACTTACCTCTCTTTCTCCATAACCCTTGATTCTCCTACTAATCAAAAATCTATTTATCTCAGCCTTAAATATACTCAAGGACTCAGCCCCCACAGCTGTCTGTGTCAAGGAATTCCAAAAACTCACAACCTTCTGAGAGAAGAAATTCCTTCTCACCTGATCTGATTGTAGTCTTAACTTAGAGCACAGAACATTACAGTGCAGTACAGGCCCTTCGGCCCTCGATGTTGTGCTGACGTGTGGAACCAATCTGAAACCCATCTATCCTACACTATTTCATTCTTGTCCATATGCCTATCCAATGACTATTTACATGCCCTTAAAGTTGGTGAGTCTACTACTGTTGCAGGGCATTCCATGCCCTTACTACTCTCTGCTTAAAGAAGCTACCTCTGACATCTGTCCTACATCTATCACCCCTCAATTTAAAGCTATGTCCCCTCATGCTAGCCATCACCATCTGAGGGAAAAGGCTCTCCCTGCCCACCCTATCCAACCCTCTGATTATCTTGTATGTCTCTATTAAGTCACCACTTAACCTTCTTCTTTCTAACAAAAACAGACTCAAATCCCTCAGCCTCTCCTCATAAGACCTTCCCTCCATTCCAGGCAACATCCTGGTAAATCTCCTCTGCACCCTTTACAATGTTTCCACATCCTTCCTATAATGCGGCCATCAGAACTGTACTCAATATTCCAAGTGCGGCCACACCAGAGTTTTGTACAGTTGCAACATAACCTCATGGCTCCGAAACTCAATCCCTCCACCTCTCTACTTCACTTTCCTAACAACATAACCTGTGACTCCCTTGAGGAGCAAAAGTTTGCCTGACCATTGAACATTCATTTAAGGAATTGAAGAGACCAGGAAATTAAAGGGAAGAAAGGAAAAAAGAAAAAGAAAGTGGTAATGTAGTAAACTGAAGAGATTAAATGACAAAAAGTGGGTGGTATTGGGATGGATGAAGGACAAAACATAAGTACAGTTGCTGTTTACAATGAGTTTATGTGTTTACTCAAAGTGTCATGATTTAAATGTCTTGCGTGTTCAGCAGGAATGATATCTGCAAAATTAATTGCCACTCGTAACAGAAACACAGTTAAGTAAACCTTAAACCTGGATCACATTAAATTCTATATCTTGGTCACAAATTCAGTCATGATTTTTTTTTGAGCCAAATAAGTAAAACTTGTGCATTGCAATCCTGAAATTATTTCTATAATGACCGCAAAAATTATTAAGTGCAAAATTCGTCATAGTCCACTTGGCTAATAGGCATGTCTCTCCATCACAGAGAGACAGTTAGTTATACATAGGTTGAGAGGCACGACTCCCCAAGCGTGGGATAAAAATAATTAACTCCACATGTTCGGGTGCAGCTGGCACTATTGTGCATTGCGTGATAAAAATGGAACTTGTTCAAAAACCTTTGATGGCATTTTGATTCTGGTAGAGGTAGTATGCATTTATATTTACTGGAAATTCAATTTACAGCTTTTGGAAAATAATCTGATAAAATGAGGTAAGTATGCATTCAGTTTGAAATATGTTTGGATACTACACATAACATTGTGTTCTTTAGACGAATTCTACAAGAATAATAGATTTTGAGGAAGGATTATGTAGGAAGATTTAATCTTGTTCCCATCCAACTATCCCATTTTACCCTCTCTGATTTGAATGCAAGGGATGCTGCTGGATTTAAAGTACTCAGGATTAGTGATTATAATCTTCTTATTCTGCACATTACTCACACTGGCTGTTACGACTTTTAAATACATGTTTCAGGTCATTGTCTCAGCAGTTGCAACTCATTAAGGTGCAGACCCAAGACAAGCTCTGGCTGGTCAACCAATATAGCCAATGGGCCATCCAGCAATCTTGTGGATGACTGGTTAGCTCAGTTGGGTGGATGGCTGGTTTGCCACACAGCGTGCTACAAAAGTGTGGGTTCAATTCCTGCACTGGCTGAGGTTACCTTGAAGGACTCTCCTTGCTGTGCCCCTCGTGTTAACCCACCACCAGACATCCCTCCCTAACTAGGACTATGGTGACTTTACCTCTACTCCCTTGCGCTTCAATGAACTGTCAATGCTTAACACTGACAGAAAGAGGCACTTTTGAAAATTCTTCTCAACTCTGCGTGGGCTTTGGTTTGAATGGTTTATGATCACAGTGGCTGCAGGGCCTTTTGCCTATTTGCTTCTCTGTTCACCTTTCACAATTGTACTATTGTGAAGTACTTTTTTGAGAGCCGTGATGAAAAATATCAAACTGAAGCAGTATATTGTTCCTTTGGATCTCTGAGATGGTTGGTCTTGTCTTGGGACTTGTGTGACTTTTCAGTAAAGTTTCCATACCTACTGTCATAGGTTTCAACTGCAAGATGCCACTGAGTGATTCTGGAGACACCAGCTTGTTTCCCTGAATTAGTTGACTTTGTAGAATGTGATTTTTATTACTGTAAAATTAAAAAGGATTCTTTGTCATTGCAGCACAGTTTTTGTTTTTATCTAACAGACTCTGTATTTTAGATGTTAGCAAAATTCAATTCCAGGTGCGTATTTACACAGCGACTGGGAGACAATTAAATTTAATTTCATTGTATTTATTTTGAGAAATTACTTTCCTTTATATAAGTAAACTTGGGATGTCCCTCAGTGCTTAATAACCAATACGACCACACGATCACACAGATTAAGAGAGGGAGGAAGGCATTTGAAACATTGAGCTTGCTCCATCATTCAGTAAAAGCATGGCTAATCTGATTGTAACCTTAATTCCACTTTCTTGCCCGTCCCCGAAACTACTTGATTCCATTGTCAATCTAAAATTATTCTACACAAACAGAAATTCCTGTCAAAGCTCAGAAGGTCTGACAACATCCATGGAGTGAAATCAGAGTTAACATTTTGGGTCCAGTGATCCTTCCCCAGAACTCTGACTTCTCTGCACAGATGCTGCCAGACCTGCCGAGCTTTTCCAGCAATTTCTACTTTTCTTTCTGATTGCCAACATCCACAGTTCTTTGGCTTTTAAAGCTCTGTCTACCTTCGCCTTGAATGATCTTCCTTCATTGATCTCTGTGCAAGAGAGTGCCAAACACTAATAGCCCTCTGAGACAAGAAATTCCTCCTCATCTCCATTTTAGATTGAAGACCTCAGATGTAGAAACTATGTCTCTCAGTTCTAGACTTCCTCACAAGATGAAACATTCAGCATCGACCTTATCAAATCCTTTCAGAACCTATTATGTTTCAATAAAATCACCTAACATTATTCTATATCCTAATATGTTTAGGGCTAATCTACTCAACTTTTTCTCATAAGTTTATTAAAACATTTAAAATGTAATAACTGTTGTAATATCACAACAACTAATTTGCACACAGTATGGTCCCATGAGTAATCTGCTAATCAGGTTGTATTGGTTTTTCAGAGAAATATTGGCCCAGAAACTAGGGATAAACTTCTCCCTGCTCCCTTCTTCAAACAAACGTAACATTTACATCCACCCGAAAGATCAAACAGGGCATCAGCATAGCGACCCACCTGCAACATGGCATTTCCGACAGTGCAGCATCTCTCAGTACTCAAGTCTCTGGAGTGAAAATGGTACCCAAGACACATGTGACTCAGAGGCAAGAGTGCTACCCCCTTAGCTTGACAGGAGGAGAGGCTACGTGGAGAGAAACTATGAATTCATAATCAAAGAGTAACAAATTTCTCTTTGAAGGTCTGGCTTCTATTTTTCTTTCTTCTACATTACATTTAGATTGCAGAATATGGTCATCAAATGGCCCAATACCATCTTTACTTGAAACAATGAGATAATTATTTTCCTTTCTAGGTCTATCAACAAGAAATAATTTGGTCCACATTCAATGTGCATACAGCAGTAACAATGCATCAAGCTAGTGAACTTGTCTCTGGCTTCATAACTTAGTCAACATGGTCATTATTCATGGTCAATGAAAACCGAAATTCATTCCACTGCTATAATCCCTTTATCCTGACCAGAACAACTTGATCGTGTGGAAGATGGCATGAACCATATCAACCAGGACATGAAGGAAGCTGAGAAAACTTTAAAAGATTTAGGGAAATGCTGTGGCCTTTTCATATGCCCTTGTAACAAGTAGGTACTGGGTGCTGGCTCTGATGTGTGGTGTCCAGCTGTCAAAGTGAATGTCTGAAGTGTTCCTTTTTTGAATTGTCTTTTTTTTCTTTTTGTCCTTTCTTTCTCATCTGCTTCATTGTGTGGGGATTTAAAAACAAAAAAAAATCTTGTGTTTAATCAGAACAACTGGAACGCATCGAGGAAGGAATGGACCAAATCAATAAGGACATGAAAGAAGCAGAAAAGAATTTGACAGATCTAGGAAAATTCTGTGGTCTTTGTGCCTGTCCATGTAACAAGTAGGTGGTGTCCGTCTGCCTGCCTGCCTGCCTAAGCATCTGGGCATCCAAGGCTCAAAGTCAAGCCTTGCACAGCTCATCCACGCTTGGCATTAGTGGCAGGATGAGCAATTGGCATGCAGAGAAATGATATAGTTTAAAGGCATCCATTTCATAGTGTAGACTATCCGGTCGGTATAATGCATAGAGAAATCAGGCATGCTGCAACAGAAACCCTCCACTCTCGATGTCAACTCTGTAAGCAATGCCCTTGCATGCTCATTGTACAGATATCGAGCTATTAGCTTGGAGATGCTAAAGCGTAAATAATAGAACATTACCAGAACACACTCAGCGTGTTATCAGTTGACAGATCTATTCAAGAATAACTTATTTTATTGTGCCATGTGATGTGGGTAATAGTGTGTAATGTCTAAATGTTCAGTTGAGCAGCAATGAATGAACTGTGTTATCGCCTTTCAATTTTTAATTGAAAGTGGTCCATTCCGATTCTTAACACAACTGGATTCATTATTGCTATGGAGTGTCATTTGTTGCTTCGTGGGGAAAACAAGCAAAAATGAGAAGAATTTGGTTAATTCTACCTCCTTGAAAAGCAAAGTGTGACAAGACACAGCCTGAACATAATTTCAAATCAAGTAATTTTGACGTAAATCAGTCAACAGATGCTCTTTAGTAGTCTCTATTTCGCATCATTTTGTGAAATGATAACCTTGTTTCTCGAGCATGTTTATTATGACAGATTTATTTCATGCCTGAGTGTGTTCTTGTATGTAATGTAACAGTCTATTATTTCAGCATGCAAATTTAACAGCAGGTAGTGATTCAGGAGCTGAGCATGTGCAGTATGCTGTGGTTAAATCAGAACAGTTTGTAACTTCCAAATGTGAATACCTGTCATACATATGCAACGATTGCAGCAACAGAGTAAAGGGAAGATCTTTCAGAACAGAGATAAGGAGAAAAGTCTTCAGCCAGAGAGTGGGGAATCTATGGAATTCACTGCCACAGAAGACTGTGGGGGCCAGGTCATTGAGTATATTTAAGACTGAGATAGATAGGCTCTTGAGTAACGCAGGAATCAAGGGTTATGGGAAGAAAGCGGGAGAATGGAGTTGAGAAACTTATCAGCCCTGATTGAATGGCAGGGCAGACTTAATAGGCTGAATGGCCTAATTTCTGCTCCTGTGTCTTCTAGTCTAACAAGTCAGATTTTCTCATTTTTATTTTCAAAGTTTAATCAACACCAGTTGAAATTTGTTTTCTCTTTGTTCTACTCGCCCGTCCACACTCCCTTCGGAAATGTAGGCTCCTATTGCGATTCTGACACAGATGGGGCCCAGAGTCAAGGAAATCTGCACAGCCTGATCAAACTGGCAGTGGTGCCAGGTCCCTTCTGTGCTCAGATGCGAATCTGTGCTTCCCCCAGGCTGAGGATTAAAAACCGTCACAACCTGCTCAGTGGGAACTGAGAGAGAGAGAGCAAGCCACAAGAGAGGTAAGAACTGTGAGAGCAGAGCGGGCCAGGAGGCACTCAACTCTGTTGCAGCCTTTGCTACCTTGGAGAGCACAACCCCAAACTCTCAGCTCTCCACCCCAATTTGTCCACCTGACCCCACTTCCCGCCTCCCCATTTTTGACAAGCCATGACTTCAATACCCTTGAACGAAGACAAAACCTCTGCAGGTCTGGCAGCATCCTCAGGAACCAGTTCTGAGCAAGGGTCACTGGACCCAGAATGTTAATTCTGATTTCTCTCCACAGATGCTGCCAGACCAGCTGAGCTTCTCCAGCAATTTCTGTTTTTGTTTCTGATTTCCAATATCCACAGTTCTCTTGGCTTCGACTTTTATTCAATGCTTTCGACCTGAAGGGAGAGGAGTCTCTGCTCCATAACCCTCCAGGGCTTGTGGACGTGTTGGCAGGTGTATCCTGGAAGGGTTCAGGCACATTTGGTTATAGGCCTTGTTTGCGGTCATTGCAGTTCCCTCTTGGAAGCATGAGAAATTAGTGGTGTCAGATGATTCAAAAGCACCATTTCAGCTCTGCTTGGTGATGGGGTGGCACAGTGGCTAGCACTGTGTTCAATTCCTGCCTTGGGTGACTGTGTGGAGTTTGCACGTTCTCCCTGTGTCTGCATGGGTTTCCTCTGGGTGTTCCGGTTTTGTCCCACAATCCAAAGGTGTGCAGGTCAGGTGAGTTGGCCATGCTAAATTGCCCATAGTGTTAGATGCATTAGTCAGGGGCAAATGTAGGGTAGAGTAATGGGTCTGGGTGGGTTACTCTTTGGAGGGTCGGTGTGGACTTGTTGGGCTGAAGGGCCTGTTTCCATACTGTAGGGAATCTAATCTGACAGGAACGCTCCCCCTGACGAATGAAGAAAGGGGCCCATTTTCAAGATGTTTACTTCATGAACCAGGCTATTGCTTGTGCTTTATGTTTAAACAAAGCTTGTCTATTTTCGTATAAAAGCAGATGAGGCTGCAAACACTCAGCAGGTCAGGCTCTGCCTACCGAGAGAGAAAAGCTTCAGATCTGAAGTGAAAGAAGTTACAGACATAGAGTTATAGAGGTTTTAGCACGGAAACAGACCCTTCGGTCCAACTCGTCCACGCTGACCAGATATGTCAACCCAATCTAGTCCCACCTGCCAGCACCTGGCCCATATCCCTCCAAACTCTTCATGATGGATTTTAAACAATTCCAAAGGCAGGGAAAATGAGTGACGGGGGTGATAGAACCCAACGGCTGGAATCTGTGAAAAGGTCGGGGGGGAGATTAAATCAAAGGGGAAAAAAAGGTGAAATATGATAAACAGACAAATGGAGATGAGACTCCTCATCTCAGTACAGCAGACGTTCTATGAGGTGGACATTTCTGGAAGAGAATAGCAGTGAATTGCAAAGGCTGCGATGAAAATATAGGAAGGAGGTTTTGAGAAATGCAGAGCAGGTCTGTCACTACCAATGGAGTGTATGTTTCAATGGTATGTCAGCCTCTGCACGAGTTTTAAACTTGTTGCTGAGATAAGGTTTAGTGAACATGCAGACACACCTCTGAAGCATGCTGTAACTGTGGCCTTAGCCATTGAGTGGTGGGGACCGTTGTAGAATGTTGGACTGGGAGCTATTGTGACTGACAGCCACCCTATCGTAAGCAACGCTCCCCACCCCCACCCCCAATTTTCTTTCTTCTTCCATGGACATCTGAATACTGTGCATCGTATATTTAAATGGAAGTGGAAATCCTCATGGTACCCAGCCTTACAGATTGTAAGATCAGAGAAACGTAGAAACAAAGGGGATAGGAGCAGGAGTAGGCCATACAGTCCCTGTAGCCTGCTCCACCATTTATTAAGATCATAGCTGTTCATTGGTCTCAATGTCCTAAACAGGCCCTCTCCCCATATCCCTTCATCACTTTAGCCACAACAGCCATATCTACCTCCCTCTTGAAAACACAAAATGTTTTGGCCTCAACGGCTTTCTGTGGCAGTGAATTTCACTGGCTCACCGCTCTGTGGGTGAATAGATTTCTCCTCATCTCAGTCCTAAAAGTTTTACCCCTTATCCCTAAACAATTACCTCTGGTTCTGGACTTCCTCGCCATCAGGACCATCCTTCCTGCGTCTAACCTCTCCTGTCCTGTTATAGGCTTCCACGAGATAGTCCCCTTATTTCTTCTAAACCCCAGGGAATATAATTGGAACAGATACATGAATGGGCAGGGAGCAGAGGGATACACATCCTTGGAAAATAGACGCCAGGTTTAGATAAAGGATCTGGATCAGAGTAGGCTTGGAGGGCCGAAGGGTCTGTTCCTGTGCTTTAATTTTCTTTGTTCTTTGGTCTAACTGACTCAATCTCTCCTCATACATCAGCCCTGCCATCCCAGAAATCAACTTGGTAAACTTTCGCTTTGCTCCCTCTATAGACAGAACATCTTTCATCCGATAAAGGCGACCAAAACTGCACATAATATTTCATGTGTGGTCTCACAAATGCCTTGTATAATTGCAGCAAGAAATTGTTGTTCCTGTTCTTGAATCCTTTTGCTGTGCAAGCCAACAAGATCTTTATTTTCTTTACTGCCAGCTCAAGAAAGCCTTAAGGTCTGGCCTGATCTCATCTGAAAGGCAAAAATGCCCAGACTAAAACACCCATCACATCTCTAACATTTTCCTGTTCTGAGGGAAGGTGAAAAGCCTGAAAGTGTTAACAGTGTTTCTCCCTCCACAGATGGTGCTTGACCTGCTCAGTGTTGCGAGGATTTTGTGTAAAGACAGTCCATTAGTTCTGGGCCGGCTCATGTATTTGATTTGATCTATTTATTTGTGTATCATGTGCCCAACAGAAGTTATCGGAACCGAGTGCTGGGTGAAGCATATAAATAGACACCAATGTTTCATCTGGCCACTCAAGTCTACCAATGGTCAAGAACAGATAGTCACTTTGCTGTTAGATTCTACAGGATTAAGCAGCTGGGAAAAATCAGAAATGGCTTTAACAATGGAATGATTGGGCTGTTGTGGCACAGTGGTAGTGTCCCTGCCTCTGGCATAGGAGGCCTGCTCCAGATGTGTGGCATAATAGGTTGATGTTATAAATACCTAGATAGAATATACTTTGCTATACAATTAACACAGTACATACTGCACATCCCAGAGGCCTGACACTGCAGCACTGTTATTGTAGCTGCACGGATGAGAATGGGCCTATATATAGAGAGAAAACGTGCACTAGCTTTGCGAATCACAATTTTTTTTCAGCTTGCTATTGACTCATTTCTTTTGTTTTACAACCCCCCAACCCCTTCCCCTTCCACTATTAGTTGATGATCAGAGATCTATTCTAATTGTGTGCTGAACAAGTCATTAGTATCCTTCCATTGATGTTGCTTTTTCTGCGAGTGACCCGTCGGTTCATGGGCCTGCCTGAGTATGCTTTGTGCTTTCCCTTTTGTGCCTAGGGTCCAGACACAAACAAGACACAAGGATGTGTTCAATGCTTTCCTTTCTAATCCTAGTAGTTCACTAACTGCGTTACCTTTTGCTCTTGCATTTATTCCACTGTATGTCTTCTTCAGTTTGCGTGTTCATTGGCAAAGGGGCGTACATTAGACAACAACTTATGGTTGATAAATTACAAGTACCGATATATTATTCTGAAATGCGGCCAACATTTCCAATAACAATACAAAACTTTCAACATAACATTGGTAGATTGCGTTGGGAAAAAGTGTAAGTAAAATGGTGCTTCTGATCACACAGCTTGTGCAAGCTACTTTGATAACTATTGGCTACTTGCTTCATGATATTAAATACTTGTGCTATCTTTAAAGGGGAGGGAGATACTTGAAAAGAAAACTTCAAGCTCATCCTAAACTTCACTCCAACACGACAGTCTGGTTTCTGTCATGTGTTGTCCATGCTGAATTTGACAGTCTTTTATTTCTGTCTGCTAATGTTAGTGTTGTATGTCTTGTTCTGTGTAACAACCCAAAGTTTCATTAATTTCCATGTGAATAATATCGGAAACAATTATGTGGACGTTTGTGCACTGAAAAGTGTAATATGTGTTTGGTGCAATCATGGCTACAATTTTTTTCTCAATCATATGATATATCGGTATGCTATTACTTCCTAAAATTTCCATCTGCCTGGTGCAGTTGGAAATTGTGGAGTTATAAAGTGTCCCGGCTTGAGCCCCGGTTTCGGTGTCTACGTTATGGTGTCCTGTTGTACTTGTGCAGACTGAAGTCCAGTGATGCTTATAAAAAGGCCTGGGGGAATAACCAGGATGGAGTCGTGGCCAGCCAACCGGCCCGGGTGATGGATGAGCGTGAGCAGATGGCAATCAGTGGAGGATTTATTCGCAGGTGAGGTAAAACCCAGAACGCATCAGACTAAAAGGCATACTGTTATCTGGGGCTTTACCATGGTCCCAAGTTGAACGATGTGAAAATTTCAGTCATCAAGAGCCAAGCTTACGATTGAAAGAAAGCCATGGTATCGACCAATGAGGAAGACCCACCAGCTCTCCACAGGTGGATAAGATGGTTTAGAATTCATTTTGGGTGGAGTTTAATATTACTGACCCAGGTCCAGATCATTGCTGGAATGAAACACACTCTTAACCGGAGGTCTGGCTGATTTATGTATCTGATAGGCACTTAGGGGGTGACTTTATAGAGGTTTATATTCGTAGTTTGTGAGAAGATTTGTAGCTTGGGTGCTCGTTGTTGTGGTTCTGTTCGCCGAGCTGTGAATTTGTGTTGCTGACGTTTCGTCCCCTGTCTAGGTGACATCCTCAGTGCTTGGGAGCCTCCTGTGAAGCGCTTCTGTGATCTTTCCTCCGGCATTATCCGTATCCCTGAACACCAACTAGCCACGAAACAACACGACCAGCTATCCTTAGTAGCCACACACGCAGATGACAAGCAACAAGAATTCGACTGGGACAACACTACTATTATAGGACAAGCCAAACAGAGAACAGCCAGGGAATTTCTAGAGGCATGGCACTCATCCACAGATTCAATCAATAAGCACATCGACCTGGACCCAATATACCGACCACTGCAACGGACAGCTGGAACTGACAACCAGAAGCGGTAGATTCAAACCACCACAAATGCTGGAGGAAAGATCACAGAAGCGCTTCACAGGAGGCTCCCAAGCACTGAGGCTGTCACCTAGACAGGGGACGAAACGTCTGCAACACAAATTCCCAGCTCGGCGAAGAGAACCACAACAACAGAGGTTTATATAATCATTAAGGGCATGCATAGGATGAATAGCCAGGGTTTGATTTCCCAGGGTAGAGGAGTCCAAAGCTAGAGTGAATATGTTTAAAGTGAGAGTGGAAAGGTTTAAAAGGGACCTAAGGGGCAATCATTTCCCACAGAGGGTGGTGTGTGTTTGGAATGAGCTGCCAGAGGAAGTGGTGGAGGCTGGTACAATTACAACATTTAAGTCATCTGGATGGGTAATTGGATAGGAAGGGTTTAGAGGGATATGGTCAAATGCTGAGAAATGGGACTAGATTAATTTAGGATATCTGGTCAGCATGGATGAGTTGGGCAGACATTTCTGTGTTATACATCTCCATGACTCTATGATGGGCCTTTCCTAGAATTCAGAACTCAAGGAAGGAAACCCTGCTTGGCCCAGTGCTGCCATTCACTAAACAACATTCACTAATGTTCTTCAAGGAAGGAAATGTGCCATCCTTACCTGTCCTGGCCTACATGTGACTCCCAACCCATGACTGTTAACTGCCCTCTGAAATGGCCTGAGCAAGTCGGTCAGTTTTCGTGGCATTTGGGGATAAACAATATATGGTGAACTAGGCATGCCTACATCCCACAAATGACAGAAAAAAAAATAAGAGGGACCAACATAGCTGGTTTGCCTCCATCAGACATCATCGTAGGATCTCTGGACACATGACGGAGAGGGCAAGATGCAAGGATGTGTACCAGTTTCCTCAGTCGAGCACTAAGTGCCTTTGAAAGATGGATTTTGTCTTAATAGCTGTGGGTGAATCCCACAGGGGCTTTCTGGTTAACCTTTTGAAGACTGTAACACTCGCTCCTTGAGCACCACTCATTTCTGCTGACCTTCGAAATAATTAATATCAATTAGCTCATTAATGAGCCTGATTCCTTGTTTTGCACCACATGAAAATTTTTGAATATGTGTCCTGTTCACCAGTGTGTAAGTCATTCATATATAACAGGGAAAGCAGGGGTAGGAGCAAAACCAGCTCATTGTTACATATCCATTTGCCTTCTTGTAGCATATTAAGTTTCATATGTTTTTACTGACTATTTTATGCTACTGCGGTTCTGTAAAATAATACCTACAATGTTCACAAGAACAGCAAACAGTATAATGAAATTGGAGACCACAATCACCAACGTGGAATTGTTCCACTTACAAAAATATTCAAGTCTCTGTCACTAAATACAAAAGGTTTATATTGATCTTAGGATTGGCAAGGAGAAAATGTATGGTTCACACCAACAGGTTAAGGTGAACTGTTTTGTAACTGTGATTTGGAGGTGCTGGTGTTGGACTGGGGTGTACAAAGTTAAAAATTAGCATTTAGGCTGATTACTTTGGAAGATGAAATGGAAAAGTCCCATCAGTCTAGCAATAAAACTCAGATGTTTCTGTTCTTTCAAGAGTGAATCTTTTGTTCTTTATCTTGAACGTAGTAACTGGTAGAGTATGGTTCATTGAGCTGTGGTAGCTTCTCCAATGTCTGACGTGGGAAACTGAGGGTGAAAATAAGGTGTACTGGCTGCAAAACAGAGCTCTCCCCTAAGGCTGGAGCTCAAGGAATTGTTAATTTTCCATGCTGGAAGAGATGGCAGAGGCTGGGAGGGACCAGACAATGGCAGAGATTTGCTGTGAAAAGTGGGAATATTGCCTTCAATGCATCGACAATAAGATGGTGAGGAACAGAAAAACAGGAAGCGTTGATAATGGAAGAATTAGACCCAACCTAATTCAGATGGGTCAGAGAGCAACAAGACCCCTGGAGTGATCATGAAAGATTATTTATTTATACTGTGAGGTTCATGAGAAGTGAAGTGAAAATTGACGGGCATTAGAGAGTGTGTGCTGCTGGAAAAGCACAGCAGGTCAGGCAGCATCCAAGGAGCATGTGAATCAACATTTCAGGCATGACCCCTTCATCAGGAATATGCCCAAAGCTTATGCCTGAAATGTTGACTCTCCCTCATTCCTGATGAAGGGCTTATGCCTGAAATGTTGATTCTCCTGCTCCTCGGATGCTGCCTGACCTGCTGTGCTTTTCCAGCACCACACTCTCGACTCTGATCACCAGCATCTGCAGTCCTCACTTTCTTCTGGTTTAGAATAGTCAAGGAATGATTTTTCGCTGAGAAAACATGGAGAATAAAAGCTTTTAGAAAAGATTTTGGAGGAGAATTGACTGATTTTGATTTGACTTGATTTCTTGTAGTCACGTGCACCGAAGTACAGTGAAAAGGTTTCTTTTATGAGCTGTACAGGCAAATCATAGCAAACAAGGACATACAGATCACAGGGTGCTTAGACAGAGCAGGACATACAAGGTTATGGCCACACAGGAGGTGTGTAAAGCAAGATCAATATTAGATTTGGAAGTTATTAGAGCTCCCTTCAGCAGTCTGATAACAGCAGGGAAGAAGCTGTTCTTGAACCTGTTGGTGCGTGTGTTCAAGCGACTGTGTCTTCTGTCTGATGGAAGATGTTGGAAGAGAACATTACTGGGGTGGGAGAGGTCTTTGATGATGTTAATAGCCTTTCCGTGGTAACGAGAAGTATAAATGAAGTCCATGGATGGGAGGTTGCCTTTCGTGATGGACTGAGCTGTGCATGCAACTTTCTGTCATTTCTTACACTCCTGGGCAGTGTATTTGCAGCAGGGGTCAGAACCAAATATAGTTACTCTCCTGAAAAAGTGGATAGGACAGTTCAGGGAAAATTCAGTTACCTTGAGGTAAAGGCTGATCCTCTGAAATTTCCAGACCAGAGTGTTTGGTTAGAAAGCTGCAGATTATGGTAAAACTGATAAAGTTTAAGCTCTCAATTCTGTGAGTATTCATTTACAAAGCCTTCACAGTTCACAAAACAGAACTGAACAGAATCAGTTAAGTTGAACCTAAAGATTTAATAAAGAAAGCAATTTCTTTGGAATTGACTTGCTGTAAACTAATAATATTGTGGAACAAATGAAACTGTGTTTAATATCTTTCAAACTGTGCTCTACATTTCATTTTCTTGTGAATTAAATATTTGTTTTGTTGTTAAAGAAAGTCTCCATTCTTGTGTACCTATCCTGCAGTGAATGACCAATATGTTAAAAATCACACAACACCAGGTTATAGTCCAACAGGTTTAATTGGAAGCACACTAGCTTTCGGAGCGTCGCTCCTTCATCAGGTGGTTCATCAGGTTTTCATCAGCGGCGTTCCAAAAGCTAGTGTGCTTCCAAATAAACCTGTTGGACTATAACCTGGTGTTGTGTAATTTTAACTTTGTACACTCCAGTCCAACACCGGCATCTCCAAATCATGACCGATATGTTACATTACAAAAAAAACGCATGATCTATCAAACCAGATTGCATTCTGTGATCTGATTTGTCCAGTCATAACATGAGTTGAGACCATAATAAAGTAGAAACCACTATTGCTGATGAGTTGAAAATTCGCCTATTCCATTCCTCTAACCAAATTTAAGAGATAAAATTGTTTTTCTGTATAGTCAGACTCGAGGAAATGATCCAAGTAATATATTTTAAAGACACTTTCTTCTGATGCAGAGTAACCAATGATGCCCGGGAGAATGAGATGGATGACAATTTAGAGCAAGTTGGTGGTATCATTGGTAATCTTCGCCACATGGCTCTTGACATGGGTAACGAGATTGATACACAGAACCGCCAGATTGACAGGATTATGGAGAAGGTAAGACTATTAGCAAATCAATTTTAAAGGTACTTGGGGGGGAATATGAATTCACTTTGTGACTGGCCCTAAACTAATTCTGAACTATCGGTGCTCGTGTGTTTAAAATGCACTTCGGCTCACTCATTGAACTGTTTACTGATCTATGTTGTTTGCAATTCTGTTCTCCCTCCCATCAGAAGAATGCTGTGAAATTTAATAGGGTTCAGAAAAGATTAACAAGGATGTTGCCAGGGTTGGAGGGTTTGAGGTACAGGGAGAGGCTGCATAACTGTGACTGTTTTCACTGGAGCATCGGAGGCTGAGGCGTGACATTATAGAGGTTTATAAAATAATGAGGGGCATGGATAGAGTAAATAGACAAAGCCTTTTCCCTGGGGTGGGGGAGTCCAGAACTAGACGGCATAGGTTTAGGGTGAGAGGGGAAAAATGTAAAGGTCAGCTATGGGGCAATGTTTTCATGCAGAGGGTGGTGCATGTATGGAATGCGCTGCAAGGGGAAGTGATGGAGTCTAGTACAATTACGACATTTAAAGGCATCTGGATGGGTATATGAATAGGAAGGGTTTAGAGGGATATGGGCCAAGTGCTGGCAAATGGGACTAGATTGGGTTAGGATATCTGCTCGGCATGGATGAGTTGGTCCAAAGGGTCTGTTTCCATGCTGTACATCTCTACAACTCTCTGACGCTATTTGAAGTTTGAAAACACACACTGTACTATCATTATGCAGTGTATAGCCATGTGCCCACATTAACAATGTAAATGCAGTAGGAAAAATGTCGCATGTTGAAGGTCATGTTGCTGATCACTATAAGCAAATGTTCTGCCGAGCCAGTAAATGGTGCCCCATTCTGAGGCCAATTACCAAGATTGGAGGGAGGGATTGATGTGTTGACAAAAAGGATATTGGCTAATTTTAACCCTTTTTTATTTAAATTCAATGCACTGTGTTCACAGTAACATTTACACCAGTTATGCCAGGTAATGGCCATCCCCAGTAACTCACCTGGACTCACCACATAAAAACAGCTGCTACAAGAACAGATTAGAGGCAAGGAATATTGCAGCAGGTAAATCACCTCCTGACACCTCAAAGCCTGTCCATCATCTATAAGGTACAAGCCAGGAGTGTGATGGAATACTCTCCACTTGCCTGGATTAGTGTAGCTCCAACAACACTCAAGAAACTTGGCACCAGACAGGACAAAGCAGCCTGCTTGACTGGCACCACATCCACAAGCATCCACTCCCTCCACCACCGACACTGAGTAGCAGCAGTGTGTCCTGCCTACAATATGTACTGCAGAAAATTGCCAAAGATCCTTAGACTGCATCTCCCAAACCAACGACCATTTCCGTCTAAAATAGAGGGAAGCAGATACATGGCAACATCACCACCTGCACATTCCCCTCCAAGTCACTGAGCATCCTGACTTAGAAATATATCACCATTCCTTCATAATCATTGGGTCAACATTCTGCAATTCTTTCCATTAAGCACATTGTGGATCAACCTACAGCATGTGGATTGCAGCGGTTTAAGAAGGCAGCTCACCACTATCTTCTCAAGAGTAACTAGGGAATGGGCAATAAATGCTGGCCAGGCCGCAACACCCATGTCCTACAAGTTAATTTTTTTTTAAACTGTGAGCAACGGCATCTTGTTTATCAACATTTCCCATCCAAAGGAAGGGTTGTAGTGACATATAATTTCTGCAAGAAACACTTTTTAAAAAAAGACAAAAGTCTTTTGAGCTTATTTCATTTGCAACATGTACTAATATGTGTTTTGTATGAATTTTCAACTGGGGTAATGTGCCTAATTTCCTCAAGTGAAAAACAAATTATCAACCCCTGCCTTGGATGTACTCAATGACTATTCTAAATTACATTTTTATCTGAATGTTGCTGTGTATATTGCCAGCTGATGTGCAGAACTTTCAATAATCTAACTCCAATAAAGATAGGAATATCATGACCCATGAGACAAACTTTGGGATAAACGCATCATTCACACTTCATAAACAGCTGTACTGACACAATTCCTGAAGAAGGGCTCATGCCCGAAACGTCGATTCTCCTGTTCCTTGGATGCTGCCTGACCTGCTGCGCTTTTCCAGCAACACCTTTTCAATACTGACATAATTGTTATGCTTGAGTTTGTTCTGAGTTTGACCTCCTGATTTGAATCTTCTGGATGCTTCAATATGATGTGTGAGCACATCATCATTGGAGTAACAGAGAAGTGAAACTTTCCCTGTTGATGGCTTTAATGAAAGATTTACATTAGCATGGGACAGTAACTTCACACAAATATATTTTCTATAAAGAAGCCACTTCACCTGAAGATTCTTGTTGCTCACGTGTTCAGTGCTTAGTGAACGATCTCTGAATTGAAAGGGAACTGAAAACTCTATGGGTAAAGTATGGGCAGTTACCTGTGGAATATCAGGGTACTTCAATTATTATTGTATGAGGGAATAATGATCAGTAACACAACTAAGTAAGTAATTAGAATATTCCTGTCATCATTTTTGCTGCTGCTAAGTTCCAGACTACCTCTGGAGGAGATAATATTTTGGATACATGCCTATGAGTTTCATCATATAAACAAGCTTCCCGACTGAGTCAATTCGTCTAAATTCTCTCCTCCGCAAGCTTCAATATTCCTGAAAAGAGAGACATTTGTCAATGCTTTTTAACCTTCCAATCAGCAGAACAAACTCAAGCATAACAAATTTTAAACAATCACAAAGATTTATATGACAAGAAAAAAGTGTGCTCATTGGTAGGGAAACCAGGAGGGAACTATCGGCTCCCCAAGTTTTTGGGTAATTGGGCAACAACCAATCGGATTCCTGATGAAGGACTTATGCCCGAAACGTCAACCGTCCTGCACCTTAGATGCTGCCTGGCCTGCTGTGCTTTTCCAGTGCCACACTTCTCAATAACAACTAACAACCAGTTTAAAATAATCAGTCAAATTCATAATATATTTATACTTGCATAAAGTGACATTCATTCAGATGCAAGAACCTGTTATTTGCAAACAGAAGGATTACGTTCACCCAGAGGTTTCGGGGTGCCTTTTGTTCCTCATTCCATCCTCCATGCTCATGCCTCAGCCAATCAGCACCCTTTATCCCTGTACCTTAAACTGTTGTGAGAGCAGAAATTTGGCATTCTTGCGTGTGTCCTGATGAGTGCAAGACGAAAAACTTAAGCAATGTGTCTCTCTTTTCAGCAATATTCAAGTTTGGTATTACCAAACATTCCCCATATGTTTGTGACTAATAACCAAAAAGGGAATATCAAAAAAAACTTTCCATTTGTTATTGCCCCGATGATTTATTTTATTTCCATCATTGTTCGTGGCATTGTCCAGAAGATCAATCTTTATTTCCGGGACACTGCTGTCAGAATGCTAATCCCATATCTGCAGATGTTTCACTGCCTTTTAGTCTCTAGCACTGAGCAGTGAAACATCTGCACATACTTGCAAAGGGACAGTGGCAATGCACCACTGATCAGTAGAGCTATGAGCAGTGTTCTCCAGTGTGCTGTACCTCTGTGATTTACTATTTCGTCAGCATTAGAAACACCGATATCCAATTAACTGAATGTTTCCTATCTAGTGCTTACTTGGGGGTGACATTATAGAGGTTTATAAAATCATGAGGGGCATGGATAGGATAAATAGACAAGTTCTTTTCCTAGGGATGGGGGAGCCCAGAACTATAGGGCATAGGTTTAGGGTGAGAGGGGAAAGATATAAAGGGCACCTAAGGGGTAATTTTTTCACACAAAGGGTGGTGCATCTATGGAATGTGCTGCCAGAGGAAGTGGTGGCAAATGGGACTAGATTAGGTTAGGATATCCAGTTGGCATGGACCAGCTGGACTGAAGGGCCTGTTTCAGTTCTGTACATCTCTATACCTCTATTTGCACAGCGCATTTGTTTAGGTATTGACGTTATCTATATATCCTCTGCATTGTTGGTCAATGGAAAAGATTTTATAAATGACATACCTTCCTTCTGAGAACATGTTTTCATTTAACAGTGAGTGTACAGTACATGTTTAGATTAGATTAGATTAGATTATATTACTTACAGTGTGGAAACAGGCCCTTCGGCCCAACAAGTCCACACCGCCCCGCCGAAGCGCAACCCACCCATAACCCCTACATCTACCCCTTACCTAACACTACGGGTAATTTAGCATGGCCAATTCACCTGACCTGCACATCTTTGGACTGTGGGAGGAAACTGGAGCACCCGGAGGAAACCCACGCAGCCACGGGGGAGAACGTGCAAACTCCACACAGTCAGTCGCCTGAGGCGGGAATTGAACCCGGGTCTCTGGCGCTGTGAGGCAGCGGTGCTAACCACTGTGCCACCGTGCCGCCCACTAGTGCTAGTAAATGGGAATGGGGTGGAGCTGAGGGGAAGGTAACTGAGAATGCAATAGGTAGATGAAGGTGGGACAGAAGGTGATAGATTGGAGAGGAGGGTGGGTCACATAGGTAGGAAAGACAATGGACATGTCAAGAGTGTCCAGTTGAGAACGTGTTCTCCCTGGCTGGAGAATCTAGAAATAATCAGTCTCAGAGGAAGGTGTCAGTCATTTCAGTTGCAGATTTGGGATAAGTTTTTTGACTTAGTGGGTTGTGAAGCTTTGGAATTCTTCACTCCGGGGAGCTGAGGGTATTTAGCCATTGAGTACCTAATATCCAAAATTTGACAAGTTTTTTTTTCACTTGAGGAATTAAGTAAGTAAAGTCATCGTAGTCCCAGAGGACTGCTCTGTCATTGGTGAGAGATGGGTAGTGGTGGTTTAACCTGAGAGTCACCATAAGTCAGGCAAGGGGAGAGGTTGAGAAGACCAGTTGTTCATGGTAACCTCGGTCGATATGGGACTTGAACCATGCCGTTGGTGTCACTCTGTACTATAAACCAGCCAGCTGAGCTAAAGGAATGGAGACAGATGGGGAAAGTGGAGTTGAGGTAGATAATGGTCAGAGTTGAGAGTGTGGTGCTGGAAAAGCACAGCAGGTCAAGTAGCATCCGAGCAGCAGGAGAATTGACATTTCAGGCAAAAGCCCTTCATCAGGAATGAGGCTTGTGGGCCAAGGAGGCTGAGAGATAAATGGGAATGGAGTGGAGCTGAGGGGAAGGTAACTGAGAATGCAATAGGTAGATACAGGATAGCCAGAAGGGACCTGGAGGGATAGGGAATAGGGATAACCCCGGGAATTACAGGCCAGTTAGTCTTACTTCTATGGTAGGCAAAGTAATGGAAAGGGTACTGAGGGATAGGATTTACGAGTATCTGGAAAGACACTGCTTGATTAGGGACAGCCAGCACGGATTTGTGAAGGGTAGGTCTTGCCTTACAAGTCTTATTGAATTCTTCGAGGAGGTGACCAAGCATGTGGATGAGGGTAGAGCAGTGGATGTAGTGTACATGGATTTTAGTAAGGCATTTGATAAGGTTCCCCATGGTAGGCTTAGGCAGAAAGTCAGGAGGCATGGGATAGAGGGAAATTTGGCCAATTGGATAGAAAACTGGCTAACCGGTTGAAGGCAGAGAGTGGTGGTAGATGGTAAATATTCAGCCTGGAGCCCAGTTACAAGTGGAGTTCCGCAGGGATCAGTTCTGGGTCCTCTGCTGTTTGTAATTTTTATTAATGACTTAGATGAGGGAGTCGAAGGGTGGGTCAGTAAATTTGCAGATGATACGAAGATAGGTGGAGTTGTGGACAGTGAGGAGGGCTGTTGTCGGCTGCAGAGGGACTTAGATATGATGCAGAGCTGGGCTGAGGAGTGGCAGATGGAGTTCAACCCTGCCAAGTGTGAGGTTGTCCATTTTGGAAGAACAAATAAGAATGCGGAATACAGGGTTAATGGTAGGGTTCTTAGTCAGGTGGAGGAACAGAGGGATCTTGAGGTCTATGTACATAGATCTTTGAAGGTTGCCACTCAGGTGGATAGAGTTTGTAAGAAGGCCTATGGAGTATTATCGTTCATTAGCAGAGGGATTGAATTCAAGAGTCGTGAAGTGATGTTGCAGCTGTACAGGACTTTGGTTAGGCCACAGTTGGAGTACTGTGTGCAGTTCTGGTTGCCTCACTTTAGGAAAGATGTGGAAGCTTTGGAGAGGGTGCAGAGAAGATTTACCAGGATGTTGCCTGGAATGGAGAGTAGGTCGTACGAGGATAGGTTGAGAGTTCTCGGCCTTTTCTCGTTGGAACGGCGAAGGATGAGGGGTGACTTGATAGAGGTTTATAAGATGATCAGAGGAATAGATAGAGTAGACAGTCAGAAACTTTTTCCCCGGGTACAACCGAGTGTTACAAGGGGACATAAATTTAAGGTGAAGGGTGGAAGGTATAGGGGAGATGTCAGGGGTGGGTTCTTTACCCAGAGAGTGGTGGGGGCATGGAATGCGCTGCCCGTGGGAGTGGTAGAGTCAGAATCATTGGTGACCTTTAAGCGGCATTTGGATAGGTACATGGATGGGTGCTTAATCTAGGTTAGAAGTTCGGCACAACATCGTGGGCCGAAGGGCCTGTTCTGTGCTGTATTGTTCTATGTTCTATGTTCTATGTTCTATGAAGGTGGGACAGAAGGTGATAGATTGGAGAGGCGGGTGGGTCACATAGGTAGGAAAGACAATGGACATGTCAAGAGGGTGATGCCCTCCAGCATCTACAGACCTCAATTTCTCCTATTAGATAGTGGTCAGCCAAGATTTTATTGAATGGTAGAATAGGCCTAAAGGGCCAAATGGCCTATTTCAATTCTTATTTCTGATCCAGTTGTTTGTGGTGCTTGCCATTCAATTATTCTTCATTCTTTGGGTAATGTACAATTAATTTGCTCTTCCTCCAACACAAAATAATGTGCTTGCAATTTTTTTTTTAAATTTTAGGCTGAATCCAATAAAACCAGGATTGACGAAGCTAACCAACGTGCAACAAAGATGCTGGGAAGTGGCTAAGCCTGCAGGAAAGTGCACTACTCCCTGGCACTCTTCAGAAAGCAGCGTATACATTGATTTTATTGTGGTATTTACTGACTAGGTTTGCACACATGCACATGACAGACCCAGTGTAAAAGTTGCCCTGTGTAGCTTGTCATATTTTTAACCAGAGTACTTGTAATTATTTATTTCTAGATAAATCTCTTTCCAAAGGATGTATATAGGGCTGGATTGATGGCTTTAGCTCACTCGTGATTTTTAATTTTGTTTTCCCATTACAAAGTTTGCTCGGTAAAATAGGAGCTTGAGAAAAGCTGTTTTTCTTTTGAAATGCAGGGTGTACAGTATTGTCCTTGTGAACTGTGTCATTACACAAAGCTACTGCCATGTTCCTAAGGGTAATGTGATGATAAAAATGCATAGTTAAAAACAAAACTGTTGTCTTATGTTCATTTCACAGAACCTTTCTAACTTAACGTCAAGGAAGTGTGGTGTGTGTAACTGTAACCGTCCTTGCACTGAGGTGATGTACTCATACAATTATGCATGATATTAATTGTAAGACCTTCTGCTAAAATGATCTTCACATGGCAGTAGCGCCTTGGCAAAGCATGCTCAGTATTGAGACACAGTTGATAATAGGTTTTATCTGCAAGTCTACAGTAGTGCCACATTTTATGTTCGAGAAACAAAACTGTGAACATGGTGTAAAATAAGGATAAAGCATTTAATAAATGAACAATTTCTGCAATGAGTATTCTCAAAATGAGAAAACTTAAGGCAGAAGCAAAACATATTGGTAGCGGTTAGACATTTTATCCACAAGGTTTAGATGCTGCTAATGGTAACGATATCTGATGGAAAGATTGCACTAACAGGGGAAACGTAGTTGTATACATAGGCCTGAATATTTATGAAAGATATGTAGATTTTATAAAGAAATTGTATTTTGTTTGTTATTACCCTGTGTTTTGTAAAGTTTCTTGTCGCTTTATGTATTTAGAGCTATGCACAGCAAATGGCTGGACTGTGTAGTTAAAGAAATAACTAAACAAAAATAGCAAAATCTGTTGAGATAAATGTTATTATAGCATGTAATGTGGAATTCCTACTGCCTCTGTCAGTCTGTGAAGTGGTTAACGTTTTGTAGCTAGTTAAAATGATTAAATATTACGAACCTTAAGCGTTGTGCAGTTTAGTTTGTTGCCTACAAACCTTCTAAAAAACCTGTAACATGCATTGAGGCAGGTTAATGTCTTTGATGCAAAAGGGAGAAGAGCTCCATTGTACATTATTTATACAGCTGAGATCTCTTTATCAAGGCGTATCTACTATTTTGCTACACTTAGCACATAAAGGAAGTCTCATGTGATCTAAACTAGTTATTAAATCCAATGATTGAGCATTTTCCAATTCTTTTAAAGATTACCTGATGTGTTGTAAAGAGATCCTTTGATCTACTTCTCAAAGAGCAAATGCTTATTTCTGACACACTGAAATTTTTGTTAGAAATATCTAAGTCCTGATATGCTACTCATGTTAATGTTCATGTAGCTGTGTTGACAGCTAACAGGAGGGACACCATTTTTATTTTATATTCCACATACTGATAGCTGCCACTTAAAATCTCATTTCAAATCGATGGCTTGCTAATGAATATGCAAATGACAGCAATTCTAAATCAGTGCTTTGAAGTTATTGATTAACATTCATTGTTAATAATAACACTAATATAATAAGCTCCTTTTTGGAGATTAGTATATTACTGGCCTAGTCCTTATCATTAAGCATGTTTTAAATTGTTTTCCTTCTGATAGACTTGGAAGGAGAATGAAAATACAAGATAATTAACGGTGAGAAAAATGACACATATGCATTGAAAGAAGCAACAGAAATACGAGCAAAAGCAAAACATTATTGGAGCCTTTTATTTAACAGGTTTCACGTTACATGTACTTACCCAAAGCTGAAGCCACATTTGAGAATTAAATTACATATCATCGTATCTGGTGGAATTCGTATGCTTGTACATGTTATGGAGATAAAGACAAAAAAAACTGGTTTCAGAATAAGAAAGTCAGAAAACCAGAAGAGATGTTATACATCGGAATGCGTCATGGACTGTTGCTGGAACAATGACCCAGAACTTGTTTAAGTCAGGCATTTGTTGGGGCTGTTTCATCCTTCAGCTCCAAATGTTGTTGGATGCGCAAGCTGCTTAATTAGGCTTCTGGGACATTGATGAATGAGGGGATGAGCTGAAGAAGAGCTCATGCATGAAACATTGATTCCCCTGCTCCTTGGATGCTGCCTGACCTGCTGTGCTTTTTCCAGCAACACATTTTGTGCGCAGCACGATGGCACAGTGGTTAGCACTGCTGCCTCACAGTGCCAGAGACCCGGGTTCAATTCCCGCCTCAGGCGACTGTCTGTGTGGAGTTTGCACGTTCTCCCCGTGGTCTGTGTGCGGGTGCTCCGGTTTCCTCCCACAGTCCAAAAATGTGCAGGTCAGGTGAATCAGCCATGGGAAATTGCCCGTAGTGTTAGGTAAGGGGTAAATGTAGGGGTATGGGTGGGTGGCGGGTCAGTGTGGACTTGTTGGGCTGAAGGGCCTGTTTCCACACTATAAGTAATCTAATCTAATCTAATTTTCAGCTCTGATCTCCAGCATCTGCAGTCCTCACTTTCTCCTTGAATGAGGGGATGACCAGTCTATCTCCTTAACCTGTGATATATTTAAGGATTGAGACAGAAACAAAGGAAGAATGGAAATAAAATCCACTCTGAATTAGACTTGGAGAAAGGAAAAAATAAAGAGAAATGAAAATAGATTTGATTAAGAGGCAAAAAAAAGAAGCTAAGAGAAAAATAAATTGAAACTCTCCAGGGAAAATTGCTACCTGCAGGAATGAATCTCCAAAGTTTTAATTGTTCTTTTTCTGGGCTAGAGAGGTTGAATAGAATTACAGGAAGATAAATCTCAACTTTACAAATATACTTACTTTATTAAGTGCCAGCCCTAACCTTCTAAATTAAATTTAGTTAGAAATTAATGTGCAACTGCAAAACTGCATTCGTACTCATGAGAAGGCATGGATTGAGTTGCCATTTTGGCATACATTTGACAGGGTGGCATGAATTGTCCAGCAACAATTGTCACAGTCACAGAATATCTCTTCCTTGCCAATTCACATATTCATAGAGCCAAGCACTGTTAAATTAGCCACTACTCTGTCAGCAAATTTTGGTCAATTGTCAAAAACCTGGTTACCTTCCTCCAAATGTTTCTTCAGCTTCTGGGAATGTTAGGATTTTTTTCAGTCCCTTCTTTTTGTGTGCATTTCTTAACCTTAATGTGGACTACGGGTTTGTAGCTCATGGTCAACATGCAACGTTCACAATTCATTACTTTCTTGGTGAAGGGCTTATTCCTAGTTAGGCCATTGGGGCAATGAATATCCATTTTAACAGGGCAGATAGAGAAAAACAAATGTCCTGTTCCTTATAGTTCTCCTATACAGATGACCAAGGATGCACGGTAGTGATATTAGGTGAAAAAATTGGATAGCAACCCCCTTCCTAGTACTGATACGTCTCTTGAAAAGTACAAGAAAAATGGCTTATCAGAACAGGCTTTCTGAGAAATTCCTCTCCTGTTGTTCTGCTGAGATTATCCATGCCATATGGAAGTTATTTTAAGGGTCATGCCAAGTCACAATGATCTTACCAGATCATAGGGATGCTCTCTCATTAGAGAGAAATAACTGATGGTAATTTAATCTGAGCACCACCATAACTCAGATGAGGGGACAGGTTGAGAAGGAGAGTCCTTCATGGTAAACTCAGCGAGTGTGGGGATTAAACCCTTGCTGTTGGCATCATGCTGCTTTGAATACCAACTGTCTAGAGTTGAAAAGTGCGAATCTGGAAAAGTAAAGCAGAAGAGGCAGCGTCCGAGGAGCAGGAGACTGGATGGTTCAGACAGAAGTGGCATTATTCCTGATGAAGGGCTTATGCCCAAAACGTCGACTCTCCTGTTCCTCAGATGCTGCCTGACCTGCTGTGTTTTTCCAGTGCCACACTTTTCGACTCTGACTCTCCAGCATCTGCAGTCCTCACTTTCTCCTAAATCAACTGTCCAGCCAACTAAACTAAACCTACCCTCATCTTAAGGGTGAAAAGCAACACAATCAATGGTGACTAATCAAGTTGTGTCTATGAAACAAATTTACCTGTTCCTCCAGAATTGTTCAGAAGGTCATAGTTTCTATAATATTGTGACCTTGTGTGCTATTGTATTTTGAGGCGGAGTGGTATATTTCTATTGTCAGTGGGAGAAGCCTCCAGCATAACTAAAATGTCATAATTTGTGTATTAAACTGGAGGGAATCTCAGGTTTATACATGTCATTGCATTAGTTTGGCCATCTGAAGCTATTCAACCATAAATGTGTACCCAAATCAGATTAAACACCCAGGACAAGAAGACAATGAATAGCAAAAGACAACACTAGTGCAGAAAACATGAAGGTGATCAACATAGAACGGTGCACTCAAATAAATTTGCAGGTAATATGATAGGAAATGAAGACATGGTTGGTGCACTGAAAATGATAAAGAACTACCACTGTTTGGAAAACAAGAAGATTTTAAACATTTTCAATAACACTTTTTAGTTGACAAGAATTTGGTGTGAAGGGTAAAGAGAACAAAGCAAGGAACAAAAGTTAAAGTGAGAAATAAAGCAATCAAGTCAACAGCAGAAGAAAACCCTCCATATTCTCACTTTAATTTTTAACCAATCGCTTGAGGGATTTAATAGTGAACCTCTAGAGAAGATGAAATTGACCTGGGAATTTTGGCTCAAACGTTGGGACAATACCACTTCATCACAAGAGCCCCAACAGGCACATACTGCTTGTTTTAGTGAATGAAACGGCAATGTAGACATTTTCTGAGCAACCTGTTTGGAGATGTTATTCCACATCTTAGAGCAGGTAGGCCATCACCCTGGGTCTCCTGTCTCAGAGGTAGAAGGACTACCACAAAAGTTTCTTAGGTAATGTATGCTGACTACAATGGCTCAGTGAGATTTGAAAATTAACAAATTATCGATGTTAGATTAAGGATTACTAACTGGGATCAGGAGGGGTGTAAAATAACCAAAGCAGTGGTTTCCCAAATATGACTGAAGAAGTATTGATGAGGCCCAGACATGGTCTACCTGGGCATCCAATGGAAACATGCAAGGTAAGAAAATATTCATTGAATATTTGAAATTCAACCAAATTTGGCACTGCAGAGGCAGTTAAGTCTTTCAATAAATAATGTAAAATTAAATTGGGATTGTTCAAAGTATTTACAAATAAGATTTTATGAAGTTTATTAGCAGCAGAGAGTGGTTGATGAACTATCCATTGCCCAGATTGCCAAACTGCCCATGAGGGAAATATAAGCTATACAAGTGACCCAACAATAAACCTAAGCTAATAAACATAAAATATTGCAAAGGTAATACATTAGTGAACCATTATAGTGAGAACTAATAATGTGCTTATTAAATTTTATATTGTTTCCTTTGTTATTTGTTTAAGAAACAGCCAAGCAGAACAAGAAGGGAAGCATTCTTAAATGTTACTAATTACAAAACCAATATCCCTGAACAGCTACATGCAAAATAATGATTTTCAAAATATGTTAGGTTGAGCTATAGGGAGAAGCTGAATAGGCTGGGGCTGTTTTCCCTGGAGCTCAGAGGATCATTCCACATGGAAAGAAACCAATTGGGCATTTGTATCCGTGCTGGTTCCATGTGACAGCTCTCTGGTTTGTCCCAGTCCTCGCAAGTTGTTTCTTTCAAGTATATGTCCTCACACATACCTCCATTCATATGCGTTTAAGCTCAACTTCAAGCAATTGAATTTGTGTAGACTCAAAGGAATGTACAAAAGTTGAAAGAACAAAAAAGGACAAATAAGGAGGTGAGGGGTATGTTGGTGTTGGGCGATCACCGTGTTCATCAAGTTACCATATGCTTACTGTTTGAAGGGAAGCTCAACAGCACTGTTGGCCTTTGATGAATTGTGGCTGTGGTTAAGACACAATTCACCAGCCCAGGCTCCAGGTGGCCCAAGTGAATGATATGGATGTAGTAGAGCATGAACAAACTGCTTGCAGACTGGGCAAGTTCCAACACTCTGCCAGCTCGGAATCTCGAATGAGCATGTTAGCGTTGATGAGATGAGATGATCAAGCATGTCCAGTTGACTATACGCTACGCAAGCTCAACTTTGCATGCTGAGCCTGATTTAGATTGATATAAGTAAAGCAATACTGATTATTATGTTAAGAATTCTTCCTGGCGTCACAGTGTGAGGTTATCCAGGATGCTCATCCATTGCTGTCACCGTAGATCATCAGCAGCCTGTCAGGTTGCTATGGGAAAGCCAAGCTGTGCTTTTTGTTCAGACACCTACAGGTAAGAAATCATCTACATTATTGTGTGTGTGGTAACCTGGATCATTAAATGTTATGTCATAGAGCTGTACAGCACAGAAACCACCCCTCGGTCCAACTCGTCCGTGCTGACCAGATAACCTAAATTAATCTAGACCCATTTGCCTGCATTTGGCTCATATTTATCTAAGAGGTAAAAACAATGGCTGCAGATGCTGAAAACCAGATTCTGGATTAGTGGTACTGGAAGACCACAGCAGTTCAGGCAGCATCCAAGGAGCTACGAAATCGACATTTCGGGCAAAAGCCCTTCATCGATTTCAAAGCTCCTTGGATGCTGCCTGAACTGCTGTGCTCTTCCAGCACCACTAATCCAGAATCATATTTATCTAAGCCCTTCCTATTCATGTCACCATCCAGATATCTTTTAAATGTTACAATTGTACCGGCCTCCACCACTTCCCCTGACAGCTCGTTCTATACCTGGATGACCCTCTGTGTGAAAAAGTTGCCCCTCAGGTCCCCTTTAAACCTTTCTCCTCTCACTTTAAACGTATGCCCTTTAGATTTGGATTCCCTTACCCTGGGAAAAAGACCTTGGCTATTCACCCTAGCCATGCCCTTCATGATTTTATAAACCTCTATAGGTCACCCACTAATCTTCAACACTCCAGGGAAAACAGCCCCAGCGTATCCAGCCTACCCCTGTAGCTCAAATCCTTCGACCCTGGCTACATCCCTGTAAATCTTTTCTGTCCCCTTTCAAGGATAACAAAATCTTAGCAGGGAGAGAGAATTGCTCACTGCATTCCAAAAGTGGTAAAAACAATGACTGCAGATGCTGGAAACCAGATTCTGGATTAGTGGTGCTGGAAGAGCACAGCAGTTCAGGCAGCATCCAAGGAGCAGCAAAATCGACGTTTTGGCCAAAAGCACTTCATCAGGAATAAAGGCAGAGAGCCTGAAGCGTGGAGAGATAAGCTAGAGGAGGGTGGGGGTGGGGAGAAAGCAGCATAGAGTACAATAGGTGAGTGGGGGAGGGGATGAAGGTGATAGGTCAGGGAGGAGAGGGTGGAGTGAATAGGTGGAAAAGGAGATAGGCAGGTAGGACAAGTCCAGACAAGTCATGGGGTCAGTGCTGAGCTGGAAGTTTGGAACTAGGGTGAGGTGGGGGAAGGTGAAATGAGGAAACTGTTGAAGTCCACATTGATGCCCTGGGGTTGAAGTGTTCCGAGGCGGAAGATGAGGCGTTCTTCCTCCAGGCGTCTGGTGGTGAGGGAGCGGCGGTGAAGGAGGCCCAGGACCTCCATGTCCTCGGCAGAGTGGGAGGGGGAGTTGAAGTGTTGGGCCATGGGGCGGTTTGGTTGATTGGTGTGGGTGTCCCGGAGATGATCCCTAGGAGGCAGGAGACCGTATCGGGAGCAACGGATACAATAAATGATATTAGTGGATGTGCAGGTAAAACTTTGATGGATGTGGAAGGCTCCTTTAGGGCCTTGGATAGAGGTGAGGGAGGAGGTGTGGGCGCAGGTTTTACAGTTTCTACGGTGGCAGGGGAAGGTGCCAGGATGGGCAGGATGGGAGGGTGGGTTGTGGGGGGGGCGTGGACCTGACCAGGTAGTCACGGAGGGAACGGTCTTTGCGGAAGGTGGAAAGGGGTGGGGAGGGAAATATATCTGCTGTCTCACAGCGCCAGAGACCTGGGTTCAATTCCCGCCTCAGGCGACTGACTGTGTGGAGTTTGCATATTCTCCCCGTGTCTGCGTGGGTTTCCTCCGGGGTGCTCCGGTTTCCTCCCACAATCCAAAAATGTGCAGGTCAGGTGAATTGGCCAGGTTAAATTGCCCATAGTGTTAGGTAAGGGGTAAATGTAGGGGTATGGGTGGGTTGCGCTTCGGCGGGTCGGTGTGGACTTGTTGGGCTGAAGGGGCTGTTTCCACGCTGTAATTAATCTAATCTAATCATATCCCTGGTGGTGGGGTCTTTTTGGAGGTGGCGGAAATGTCGGTGGATGATTTGGTGTATGCGAAGGTTGGTAGGGTGGAAGGTGAGCACCAAGGGCATTCTGTCCTTGTTACAGTTGGAGGGGTGGGGTCTGAGGGCAGAGGTGCGGGATGTGGACGAGATGCGTTGGAGGGCATCTTTAACCACGTGGGAAGGGAAATTGTGGTCTCTAAAGAAGGAGGCCATCTGGTGTGTTCTATGGTGGAACTGGTCCTCCTGGGAGCAGATACGGCGGAAGCGGAGGAATTGGGAATATGGGATGGCATTTTTGCAAGAGGTAGGATGGGAAGTGGTGTAATCCAGGTAGCTGTGGGAATCGGTGGGTTTGTAAAAATCAGTGGGTTTTTAAAGTAAGTGATGAGACTGCTGGGTGTATTGGTCCTGTAGTGACAGTTTCATCTTCAGTTTGAATCTAGGATGAAGAAAACATGCCAGTGGAAACTACACCACCAGGGAGTTTTTTTAATCCTAAAACTGCCTGTTGCAGAGTTTTAGCTTAATTCAATAAAGCCTCATTTCAACTTTCCAGTGTCTTTACAATTCAAAACCAAACCTCAACAGTTGAATTAACTCCTTGACTACAAGCTGTTGTGCATGTGTTGTGTTGCCACGTGTTTAACAGAACGATACTCATAAGTTGAATTAAGATTTTCAAAGATTTATGGGGGATTTAGTGTAAACCTATAGGTTAATGTAAACACCAGCTTTCACTTTTTGCGCTGGGCCTTTTTCCCTTTCCAGAAGCCAACCTCCACAGGGAAGAATTCAGCTCTTTCCCGTTATAAATTAATTTCCAAGTGATGATACTTGACTATGAGGGGCACTATAACATTTACCAAGACCCACTGGCAAAACTGAGAAATAAGACAGATGGGGAGTGGTATTCAAAATCTTATGACCGGGGATAGTACACCCCTCGCCGCAGTTATGTGCCCTGCTATCCTGAACTGCTGCAAGAGTACCAGAGGGCACTGCATGCTTTCTCTCCAAAGACAGGTGAAAGTGAGGACTGCAGACGCTGGTGATTTGAGTCAAGAGTGTGGTGCTAGAAAAGCAACAGCAGGTCAGGCAGCATCCAAGGAGCAGGAGAATCAACGCTTCGGGGCAAAAGCCCAAATTCCTGATGAAGGGCTTGTGCCCGAAATGTCGATTCTCCTGTTCCTCGGATGCTGCCTGACCTGCTGTTGCTTTTCGAGCACCACACTCTCAACTCCTCTCCAAAGACACCTGAGCGAGCACATAACTGTGAAAGACAAGCAGGGATAATGGACTCACACTAAGATATGTTGCTGCCTACTTAGGACAGGCCCAGTAGTAGGCCTCAAAAAGAGCCCAGTTTATTTTCTTTAGTAAGGAAGTACATTTTCTGATCAGCCTGTTCAGAAATCCTGTTACCATCTCTGGAGCAGGTGAACCTTGGCCTCCATGTCCAAAGGCAGGGAGATTACCACTACACCTCAAGAGTATTTTGTTGTATTTAAAGAAACCCACCATCAATCATCCAGCAGACAAATTATAAGGACTGTCTACTGGGTAAATAACAAAAATTGAAAATGGAAGGAAACAGGAGGAAATAGAACCCAGCTCTCATGTTCAACGAACCTGCTATGATACACATTTGGGACAGGTAAGATTTAAACCTGGCTGTAAGATAGGGACACTACCACTAGGCCATGAGAGACCCACTAAATCACATTTTATTTTGAAAACCAACACTGAATAATCAATTATCCAATCAGGAATGAGCATCCACTGCCTACTAGGGGCCGTGTGACAATAAGGAAATACAAAAAGGGGAGGACTAGGGAGGGAATCAATCAAAATAGTGTTAGAAGGAGGAGATAAGGGACTCCAGCCCCCACCTCTCTCTAAAGGCCTCAAGGACACCACATGCTCCTTCTGCAAGGACTCCTGGGTATGAACATAGCCATGGAAGTGGGGTGAGCATTCGGCAGTTATGACCCCGCCCCCTCGCCCACATCGTAGCCCACTGCCTGCACCTATTGATGGCTACGTTAGATAGGAACAGGAACAGACCCAGAAGGGAATCCCCCTAAAGGAGCCCTACTTTTTTTTATATATAAACAAAGAAACCCACCACCAAATTCACCAATCACCTTGTGAACAAATTACATGGACTGCCTACAAGGACAATGACAATAAACAGTAATGGGAGGAAATAAGTGAAGAGAGAAATCAGCTCTTTCTTTTTGACAAGAGAGACAGAAGAGACCCGATACGTTTACTTCTCCACCTCCTGATGCTGCTTGGCTTGCTGTGTTCTTCCGGCCTCCAGTTTGTCTACTTTCTTTTTGAAAACCCACCATCAAATCCCACCCATTTCATTTATCAAAGTGCCAATTAAAAAGCACTGTCCACCAGGGGCAGTACAACAACATAAAAAAGGGCAAGAAGTGAGGGAGGGATTTAAATTAAAATGAAGTTGGAGAGGGACGTAATGCCAACCCCCACAGAGCCTACCTCTCTCTAAATGCCTCAAGGTGGAAACAAAGTGCTCCCACTCCAAGGATATGTGAATTTTTCTTTATTCATTTCACGGGATGAGGGTGTCATTGACTAGGCAGCATTTATTGCCAATTGCTAATTGCCCAGAGGGCAATTAAGAATCAACCACATTGTTGTGGGTCTGGAGTCACATGTAGGCCAGACCAGGTAAGGATGGCAGCTTCCTTCCCTGAATGACATTAATGATCCAGATGGGTTTTTCCAACAATTGGCAATGGGTTCATGGTCATCATAAGAGTCTTAGTTCCAGATTTTTAGTGAATTCAAATTCTACTGTCTGCCATGTCAGGATTCATTACCTGGGACTCTGGATTAACAGACCTACGATAATACCACTAGGACATTGCCTCCCCCTACAGAATGCATGATTACATGCTTTTCTTTTGTGAAAATGTGCAGTTCTGTCCTTATTGTAATAATTTTCTGCAATGTTTCTTTCTTCGCTGTTGGATTGTCTGCTCAATGGCTGATTGTGTACTTTGTTCTTCATGGGATGCAGACACCACCAGCATGTATTGCCCACTCCCACATCCACTTCAGAAGGTTGTGGTGAGCCATCTTATTGAACCACTGCCTGCCCATATGGTGAACAGACATCCAGAGTGTTGTTAGGTCGGGCTTTCTGGGATTTTAACCCAGGGAACAGTGAAGAAATGACATGTGTTTGCAAGGTGGGATAGTGTGTGACCTAGGGAGAACTTCCAAGTGATGGTGATCCCTTGTGCCTGATGCCTTTATCTTTTCCAAAGGGTGGAAGGCACTCCATGATGAATGTGGGCATTATGTTGCTTGTTTCTTATCTTGTCCTAAGAACAATGTTTTATAATAACCTTAGAGCTTTTTTCTGTTTTGAGGTTCTTCTGTATTTGTGAACAATTTTGATTTCTTTTACACTGATTTGCAAAGCCACATTTTTTATATGCTCTTCAGCATATACCTTACTGTGCTCTCTCAGTTATTCTGCTTTTCTTTCTCTCTCTGTATATGCTAATGATTTTCAACTTGCCCCGGCTTAAAACCGATATTTCAGATCCATGTCCCAACTAGAGTCATAGAGTTGTACAGCATGGAAATGCACTTGACCAGGTATCCTAAATTAATTTAGCCCCATTTGCCAGTACTTGGCCCATATCACTCTGAACCCTTCCTATTCATGTACCCATCCAGATGCCTTTTAAATGTTTTAATTGTACCAGCTTCCACCAATAATCTGTTTTCATTCATCTTAACCTTCCCAATGTTCCTGTATGAACTTCTAGAGATTTATTAAATCATGAGAGCATGAATAGGGTGAATAGCCAAGGTCTTTTTCCCCAGGGTAGGGGAGTCCAAAGCTAGATGGCATAGGTTTAAGGTAAGAGGGGCAGTGTTTTCACACAGAGGGCGGTACATGTATGGATGGAACCACCAGAGGAAGTGGTGGAGACTGGTACAGTTACAACATTTAAAAGATATCTGGATGTTATATGAATAGGAAAGGTTTAGAGAGATAGGTGCCAAAAGGGACTGGATAAATGTAGAATTTCTGTTTGGCATGGACGGGTTGGTCTGAAGGGTCTGTTTCCTGCCGTGTATAATTCTAGGATTCGATGACTATGTTGGTTTATTCAATAAAAATTGTACTGCCAATGTGCTGCATGTAAAAAAATATACAAATAATCCAGATAAAAAGCAAGTCACTGCAGATGCCACAGAACTGAAATGAAAACAGAAAATGCTGGAGAAACTTATCAGGTCTGACAGCATCTGTGAAGGGAGAAACAGAGTTCTTAGAGTTGGATATTGCATGTCAACATTTAACACTGAATGTCCCAATGTAAGAATTTGAGATAGAAATGCTTATGTAAAGATTTAAATATTTTCCGAACAATGTCACACTGTAATCCCAAGTATAGGCAATTGGTGGTTCTGTGGAACAGTTGCTGAAATCTCTTCCTTTCATTTTCCTCTTCAGATAGGTTTGTACTCCTTGATGAATTGTTCTTCACCTTATGGACATTTCTAAATAATTCTTCTACTCTTCTGTTTTAAGTTTACAGTGTTTGACAATCTCTGCTTCTCTTTTCCCCATTGCCAATCCAAAGTAACATCCTGTGACTTCCCCTCCACCATACCCATAATTCCTTTACTGTTCAAATATCTATCTATCTTTGTCTTAAAAGCATTCAACGAGGTAGCCTCAACTGCTTCCCTGGGCAGGGAGTTCCACAGATTCATAACCCTTTGGGTGAAGAAGTTCCTCCTCAGCTCAGTCCTAAATCCGACTCACTCTCTCTTTTTCTCTATACATCCCTCTCACTTCTTCTCAGTCTGATTTACTGCTTTCCTCCGTCCTTGCTGCCTCTGACTACACCATCAGACATCTGATTTCCCCTTGACCCAACCCCAACACAATACCTACACTAACTGCAAGATGCAGTGCAGAAATTCACCAAAGATCCGAAGACAACACCTGGCCTTTTCCAACTAGAAGGACGAGGGCAGCAGAAATATGGGAACACCAACACCTGAGCCACTCACCATCCTGACTTGGAAATATATCACCAGTCCTTCAGTGTCACTGGGTCAAAATCCTGGAATTTCCTCCCTAAGGGCATTGCACGTCTACCTACAGCACATGGACTGCAGTGATTCAAGAAGGCAGCTCACCATCACCTTGTCACAGGCCACTAGGAATAGACAATAAATACTGGCCAGCCAGTGATGGCCAAGTACTGAGAAAGGATGTACTGCCATTGGAGGGGGTACAAAGGAGGTTCACTTGGTTGATTCCGGAATTAAGAGGGTTGGCTTATGAGGAGAGATTGAGTAGACTGGGACTATACTCAAAGGAATTTACAAGAATAAGGGGGATCTTATAGAAACATGCCAAATTATATAGGGAATAGATTAAAAGCAGGGAGATTGTTTCCACTAGAGGGTGAAACTAGAACGAGGGGGCACAGCCTCAAAGTAAGGGGGAGCAGATTTAGGACTGAGCTGAGGAGGAACTTCTTCACCCAAAGGGTTATGAATCTGTGGAATTCCCTGCCCAGGGAAGCAGTTGAGGCTACCTCATTGAATGCTTTTAAGACAAAGATAGATAGATATTTGAACAGTAAAGGAATTACGGGTATGGTGCTCGGGTGGGTAAGTGGAGCTATGTCCATGATCTTATTGAATGGCAGAGCAGGCTCAATGGGCCAGATGGCCTACCCCCTCCTCCTAGTTCTTATGCTCTTACGTTCTCCCATCCCAATAAAAGAAATTCTGCCCCCCAATCTCCACGCTCTACAGTTCAACCCATCATTTTGTCAAGTGTCTTGACGTCTATCCCCAAATAGTATTGTAAAGTTTTCCCAAAGTGTTCCCTCACAATATTTCATGAAGTCAAATAATTTGATACTTTTCATAAGTTTTGCATGGAGGATTGGGCTTTCTGAATTTGTGGGCGGCACGGTGGCACAGTGGCACAGTGGTTAGCACTGCTGCCTCACAGCGCCAGAGACCCGGGTTCAATTCCCGCCTCAGGCGACTGACTGTGTGGAGTTTACACGTTCTCCCCGTGTCTGCGTGGGTTTCCTCCGGGTGCTCTGGTTTCCTCCTACAGTCCAAAGATGTGCAGGTCAGGTGAATTGGCCATGCTAAATTGCCCATAGTGTTAGGTAAGGGGTAAATGTAGGGGCATGGGTGGGTTGCGGGTCGGTGTGGACTTGTGGACCATTTCATCCATCACACCCACCTCACCCCATCATTGCCATTGGAAAGGCCAGTCTGCGGACCGGCTCCCTAGCCTGGTCATCTAACAAACACCTCCATAATCCTGACTCCCTGCCCCCAGTCATAAAGTTGTCATGTAATCTAATCTAATCTAAAAGCCACTGAACAACATAGGCAAGGAATGGTTCTTGAATGACAAACAGAACTTTCCAAAGAGTTTTTCCATTTAAACTACAGAAAGATACATATTAGCACTTCCTGAAATCTGCATCTGTATGATAAAGTTAATCTCTAATCACACAACAGTATTTTTTTCTGCTTCTCTCCCGTACGGCACATCTCCTCAAAAATTTGCTTTTTCTCCTCAATCCTCAACTTTTTCCTGGCCTCTTTCCAATGGCAGCTTTGGCATCCAAAGTTTCCTTAATTCCCTGAATTCTGTTCTTAGTTCTTTTTTTTTGCTCTGATCATATCCCTCACTTGTCCGTACAATCTCTTCAATTGATATCCTGCACTCATTACCTACTCCCTACAAGTCTATGATTACGATGCACTGAAACCTGTCCCACAGTCCCACTCTTCCCCACTGACACCACCTCCCCTCTAAGGCACTTCCCTCTCCTCTTACTAATTTCTACTAAATATCTATTCTTTTCCATTTCATCCATCACACCCACCTCACCCCATCATTGCCATTGGAAAGGCCAGTCTGCGGACCGGCTCCCTAGCCTGGTCATCTAACAAACACCTCCATAATCCTGACTCCCTGCCCCCAGTCATAAAGTGCTGCTTTCTCCAACCTATCACCCAACAACCTCTCACCTCAACTGGGATGGAGAAAAGAGGAAAGCTGATGAAGGGACACTGCATGGTAAAGAATAAGGAATGTTGCAGAAAAAGGGGAGAGAGAATCAGACAAAGAAGAGAGTGAATGAAGCCTCCTTCTTGCTAAGAGGGACATTCCAGGAGTGTAAGTACAACCTCAGTTATCCAAACATCAATTATCCAAATTTCGGAATATCCAAACAAGATCTCAAGGTCCTGTAAAAACGGCATTAAGCAACTCAGCATTCAGTTATCAGTTAAACAACATTACAGTGTGCATTGCCGGGTAACCGAGAATAACCAGCACTCATAAATTACCACAAGTTTACGATCAGATCGATTATCTGAATGATTAATTATCCGAACAAGATACTCCACGCCCATCTCATTCGGATAATCAAGGTTTTACTGTAAATTAAAAATAATAATAAGCATCTACTTCTACTTTATAAGGGTTGGGAGGGAAACAGGTGGAGGAAGTCTAGCACTGGGGCAGGAGTTGAAATCAGGCCACTCAGGAGAAAACTCAGAAAATACTTCTTTACAAAAAGAGAAGTCTCTCCATCAAAAGAAAAGCAGGTGCTAATGCAATTAATGATTTTAAATCTAATATCAAGAGATTCATTTGCAAGGTAAGAGGAAAAAGAGCCAAAGGGTGCAGATGGAGTTAAGATACAAATTAGACATGACCTTATTGAATAGTGGAACAGATTCACAATTATGTATTGTTCAACTCTTATTCATGTTTCTTATCTCCATGTATTAACTCACATTGTCACAGCTTGTCTTGAGGAAGCAGTAAGGAAACTGGGGAGAAGGGAATGCGAATGGATTGGCCAAGGATCAATTAATGTGCATGCAGTGTCCTAGAATCTATTCCATTTTCATTGTCTCTACCTGGCTGAGGCACGGTTGAGGAATAATCTAGATTATTCGCTGCCTTATTTAAATCCTCATAGGTCTAGAGACAGTGAAGCTGAAAAAGACACTTGGTTGGGGATTTAGTATGATTGCTTCCTATCCTACTGGCTTTGGCCTCGATGGAGAATACCAGTAAAATTCTGCTCATTGAATTAACAAAAAAAACCACAAAAAAACCCAGCTGGATTCTACTTGCAAAGAGTGAAATGGGGTTTAAATTAAATATATGGAAATCAGACAAGCATGGTATTTGATCTATGGTAACCCCTACAGCTGCTAAAAATCGTACATTTCTCATTCAGACCTGGCAATTTCCTTTCAAGATTACATTGTCATCTGCTCGTACATAGTAAGTGGGAGGAAATAAAGCAAAATGCAAGCAATAAGAAATAATTGCATTCATCTTTGTGCCTCCAGCTGTGCTTTATATAATCTATCAAATAAAATCACTTCTATTTCTGCTTTACTCCTCTCTCCTTTTATTGTCTTCCCTACAGAGTTAACATGGGGTCCAATTTAAACTGTGTTAGTGAGTGGGTGAGTGGGTGTTGAATGAGTTTAAAATCCGGCCCTTACAGTTCAAGTCAATACACACCATACCCCAACATCTCCTTCATGTCAGAGCAGGACATCCTGAGGTCTGAGGTACTTTTACAAAGACTGAACAACAAATATGGGTCTCCTTATGTATCAGCAGCAGGCTGTGAACCTGCCCCCATGAGGTTGTCCAAGACAATGATGTTGCTTGGTTCGGCCACTGTTGGAATATTGCGTGCAATTCTGGTCTCCTTTCTATTGGAAAGATGTTGTGAAACTTGAAAGGGTTCAGAAAAGATTTACAAGGATGTTGCCATGGTTGGAGGATCTGAGCTACAGGGAGAGGCTGAACAGGCTGGGGCTGTTTTCCCTGGAGTGTCGGAGGCTGAGGGGTGACCTTATAGAGGTTTACAAAATTATGAGGGGCATGGATAGGATAAATAGACAAAGTCTTTTCCCTGGGATTGGGGAGTCCAGAACTAGAGGGCATAGGTTTAGGGTGAGAGGGGAAAGACATAAAAGAGACCTACGGTGCAACTTTTTCACACAGAGGGTGGTACGTGTATGGAATGAGCTGCCAGAGGATGTGATGGAGCCTGGTACAATTGCAACATTTAAGAGGCATTTGGATAGGTATATGAATAGGAAGTGTTTGGAGGGATATGGGCCTGGTGCTGGCAGGTGGGACTAGATTGGGTTGGGATATCTGGTCGGCATGGATGAGTTGGACCGAAGGGTCTGTTTCCATGCTGTACATCTCTATGACTCTATGTTTCACAAATGGATTCCTTGATCCTGGTTTATTTTCCAGGACCTGGTTGAGGTGCACAAGATTAAGGGTGGCATGGACGGGGTGCAAGGAAACAGCAATTCCTTTCAGTTGAAGGGTCAATAACAAAGGTGGACAATTTTAAAGTGTACGGCAGGAGTTTAGAGGGGATTTGAGGAAAAGTATTTTCACCCAGAGGGCGGTGGAGTCCAGAATGCACTGCCTGGGAGGGTAGCTGAGGCAAGAAACCTCACAGTTTGTAAGAAATGCTTGGGTGAGCACTTGAAATGTCATAACATTCAAGGCTATGGGCCAAGAGCTGGAAAGTGGGACTAGTGTAGGTAGATGCATTTCTTTGGCAGTACTTGATGGGCTGTAAGGCCTCTCCTGTACTATATGATTCTATCAGTCAATGATTCTACACCATTTGATAGCATCTTTTATCTTATGTAGCGAAACATCTGTCCTCGACGAATGTGTGTGTTGATGAAGCAAATTGAAATGCTGACGAAATTCTCTCCAATACGGTTTCCTATGTATATATAATTCGCAAGCTTTTGTTTTCAAAATGAATGAACTAATCGGGCATTACTCCATTTTAAGAACTAAATAAATGGAATTTCTCTGAGAATTCATGTGTCAGGAACATCTTGCTCCAATTGGAATGTCTCAATAATGAATCAAAGTAGAACAAAATACTGTCACATGGGGAAGACCTTCTAGTTTATTTCGCTTGTCCCACACAGTTGCAATACTTTGTGTAGGGTGTAGGTTTGCTCGCTGAGCTGTAGGTTTGATATCCAGACGTTTCATTCCCTGGCTCGGTAACATCATCAGTGGTGACCTCCAAGTGAAGCGAAGCTTTCTATTTATATTTTTCTCCTGGAAGCAGGAGACAACAGCTTCACTTCTCTTGGAGGTCGCCACTGATGATGTTGCCGAGCCAGGTAATGAAACGTCTGGATATCAAACCTACAGCTCAGCGAGCAAACCTACACCCTAAACCTCAACCTGAGCTACAAACCTTCACAAACCTTGCAAATACTTTGTGTACCCCACTATCCGCATTCTCCATTTCACCAAAACCCACGCGACCTTTTGGAAGAGGTGAGAAAAGCAGATTAAAAAGCCAGGTAAGAATTCGGGGAAATTAAATGCAGGAAATTATTTCTGACCCTCCAAGCAATTGAAACTCATCAGGGAGATTTGGATGGTGGTGGTGGCACACAGTTGATGTTCAATGATATTCAAAATATCAAGTCTATTTTCCTGGGAATGTAAATTCAAATCCCATCAATAGAATTAGGGGTCAAATTTTCTAATCCCCCAAGGATTCTTTGTGAGAGATTCTCACGGACTTCATTTTGATTTTGGGGGATCATTTTTAGTTTTTAGGGGCTCCTTTCTCCTTCTCACTAACCTCTGTGCTGATAACCGCCCAGGGACGGAGTGCTTGCTGTTCTCACTCCTACCACTTTTTTATGGGTGACACGGTGAGTCAGTGGTTAGCACTGCTGCCTCATAGCACCAGGGTACCAGGTTCAATTCTAGCCTTGGTCCAACTGTCTGTGTGGAGTTTGCACATTCTCCCTGTGTCTGTGTGGGTTTTCTCCGGTTTCCTCCCACAGTCCAAAGATGTGCAGGTCAGGTGAAATGGCCTTGGGAAATTGCCCGTAGTGTTAGATGCATCATTCAGAGGGAAATGGGTCTGGGTGGGTTACTCTTCAGAGGGTCGGTGTGGACTAGTTGGGCTGAATGGCCTATTTCCACACTGTAGGGAATCTAATCATAATGTAGTCCCATGGGAACATCTTCTTTTGTATTTATGTTGAATATGTTTTTGCAGCTTTGTTCCTTGGAAAGATAAGCTATACAAATACAAAGACTGTATTCAATATTTGCTTAAAGTTTTGTAGCTTGGATGCTGGTTGCTGTGGTTGTGGGTATGTTGGTCAAGTTAGGAAGTTGATTTGCAGACATTTCGGCCCCTGTCTGGGTGATATCTTCAGTGCTTTGGAGCCTCCTGTGAGTCTATAGATGAGTGCCATGCTTCTACAAAATTCTCTGGCCACACACACAGATGACAAGGACCACAAATTCAACTGGGACAACACAATCATCATAGCTAAACAGAGGACAGCCAGAGAATTTCTAGAAGCATGGCACTCATCCACAGACTCCATCAACAGACACATAGACCTAAACCCAATATATCGGCAACTACAATGAACAACAGGAACCAGCAACCGGAAGCAACAGGAACAGAACCAGATAAATTCCAGAAGATACAGTACAGCAGCGCTTCAGAGGAGGCTCCAAAGCCCTGAAGATGCCACCTAGACGGGGAGGAAATGTCTGCAAATTAACTTCCCAGCTCAGCGAACATACCCACAATTCTGACAAAGTCTGTGTACACGCATTCCTAGATCTTTTAAAATGGAATCTATCAATAGGATGTTTTATTAACTTATGATATATATCCCCCCACATTCTTTTTGTGAAAAATGGGTTCATGCATGTATTGTTGTCAGTCCTTCTTTCCGCACTTTCACCATGTCCATTCCTTGATACGAGACAGACATTTAATCTTTTGCAGAAATGCCACCAATAATGAAAAACTCCCTTGGTTTAGGGTCAACAGTATTTTTGTTGAAACAAAAACAGAAATTTCTGGAGAAACTTAGCAGGTCTGGCAGCATCTATGGAGAGAGAAACAAAGTTGAATGCAGTGATCCTTCTTATAGAGTCATACAGCACAGAAACACACCCTTCGGTCCAACCCATCCATGCCAACCATAATCCTAAACTTAAACTAGTCCCACCTGCCTATGCTTGGCCCATGTCCTTCCAAACATTTCTTATTCATGCACTTACCTAAACATCTTTTAAATCTTTTAAATCCTGCATCCATCGCTTCCTCTGGAAGTTCATTTTACACATGAACCACTCACTGTGTAAAAAAAAAATTCCCTCTCATGTCTTTTTGAAATCTTTCTTCTCTCATCTTAAAAATATGTCCCACTAGTCTTGAAATATCCCACCCTAGAGAAAAGGCACCTTCCATTCACCTAATCTATGCCCCTCATGATTGTATAAACTCCTATAAAGTCACCTCTCAACCACATATGCTCCAATGAAGAAAAATGTCCTGGCCTATCCAGCCTCTCCTCAGAACTGATAGCAGCTAGGACAAGGTGATATATGAATTGAAGGAGGTAGGTAGGGATGGAGCAAGTGATTGGATAGATGGAGATGGAAATAGAGAAAATAGTTGGATGGAAAAGGAATGAATGATAGAATGCCAGGGAGAGAAAAAAGCTGATAATAGACACCATGAGTAAGTGAAAATGGCTTCGCTGTGCTGAAAGCTGCCCTGTCACGACAGAACCAGAAATGTGTGGGGAATGGGTCAAGAACATGGGAAAAGAGGTACCGTTTCTAAAGTTATTGAATTTTATATTGATATTTTTATTTATATCTTATTGGGTTTGATATTGATATTTTCCTTGAACCGCTTGATTCTATTGAAGGTTTGTTCAGCCAGTTCCCTAGATGGTTAAATTAGAAGTGCTTTTGAAGCTTTTACTTAAATTTCAGTGTGTGCAGTTTGTCGCAACTTTACAATATGACAATCAATAGCCCTGTTTAGTTCTGTAAAGCCATCTTTGGCAGTGAATTTGAATGTTTCTTCACCAAAGTTAAATCTGAGTTCAGCATGCTTTCAAACACAAAAGGTACGGGTGGATCGGTTCGTTACACATGGATGAATAATAAAGGCATATGCCCACGTTTTCTCCGATTGGTTGGAAATTTTCTACTTGCAATCAGACCCTCTTGCGCCATTGGGCACCGGTTCCCGTCCAGCTGACATCCTGCTCCTGTGCCACATCTGTCCAGAACTTGGGCCTGGCCATGATGGGTCCTCACTGCTGACTTCTTTCAATCTTTGTGACATGGTGGGCTCAAGACTGACCACCACACCCCTCCAATTCATCCAATTACAGGTTTCTACCCTCCCAACGCTGCTCCTCCAATGACAGGAGCAGCAAGTAAGGGAGAGAGGCAAACTGTGATTGGATGTCCTGGAGCAACTTAGATGGGAGAGAAAGGTATCCCTTCAGAGATCCAATGTCTCTCAGACACTGTGGGGACCCTTCTCTGGTTGGTTGGTCCTATGGTTGAATTTTCAGGCATCAGTTTGAGATTTCAGGGCAAATTCATCCATTGCAACCGGCTATTTTGAGTTCTGGATGGAATTTAAACTGAACAAAATTAATTAATCTGGAATTGAAAGCTGATTTTACACATTAACTACTGTTAAATTAGATTAGATTAGACTCCATACAGTGTGGAAACAGGCCCTTCGGCCCAACTAGTCCACACCGACCCTCCAAAGAGTAACCCACCCAGACCTGTTTCCCTCTGACTAATGCATCTAACACCATGGGCAATTTAACATGGCCAATTCACCTGACCTGCACATCTTTGGATTGTGGGAGGAAACCGGAGCACCCAGAGAAAACCCACCCAGACACGGTGAGAACATACAAACTCCACATAGACAGTCACCCAAGGCTGGAATCGAACCTGGGGCCCTGGTGCTGTGAGGCAGCAATGCTAACCACTGAGCCACCATGCCACTCCCACTGTTGATTGTTGCAAAAACCCATTGGATTCATTAATGCTCTCTGAAGAAGGAAACCTTCTGCTCCTATCTGCTCTCAATACTCGTGATGTTAGGCTCTTGTGATTGGTGCTTAACTGCCCTCTGAAATAGAATATCAAGTGATTCAGTTCAAGGGCATTTAGGGATGAGCAATAAATGCTGGCTTTGCCAGCGATGGCCACATCCCATGGAAGAATAAACTTGAGTTTCTGGAAATACCTTTTCTTAAGAATTGGTTCTACCCAAATCTCAAGTCCAAGTCTCAGAAGGAATTCAGCCCATAGACATCCACCACATGAGATAGCAGCACTCTATTTTTTCTCAGAGATTATCAATTATTAAGAGATTAAGATATATGAGCCAAAGGGAGGTACATGACCACAGACCAGCCATGATCTCCTTGAACGGAGGAACAGATTGAGGGGCTGAATGGCCTACTTTTTCTGTACTGTTCCTATTTAATTTATATCTCAATAAAATCTAGCTTCTCACAACTGAGATATGGATATATGAGTAGGAAGGGTTTGGAGGGGTATGGGCCAAGTGCTGGCAAATGGGACTAGATTGGATTGGGATATCTGGTTAGCATGGACAAGTTGGACCGAAGGGTCTGTTTCCATGCTGTCCATCTCTATGCTCTATATCTGCGATCCGGGTGCAGTCTGTCTTCAATTTTTACTAAAGGGAGCAACCTGAAAGAAGTATCGAGAGATTATGAGAGGGATTGATAGTGTGCTTAGTCAAAGTTTATTTCCCAGGGTGGAAATGTCAAATTCTATGGCCACAGGTTTAAGGTCAGAGGGGATAAGTTTAAGAGAGATGTGCAAGAAAAGTTTTATGTTCAGAGGATGGTAGGTGCCTGGAATGCATTGGCAGGGGGAGATGGTGGAAACAGGGGATGATGATAGCAACATTTAAGAGGCATTTAGACAGACACATGAGCAGTCAGGAAATAGAGGGATGTGGATCATTTTCAGGCAGACAGTATTCATTTAGAATGACATCATGGTCATCACAGACATGGGGGGCTGAAGGGCCTGTTCCTGTGTTGTACTGTTCTATGTTCTAAGACTCCCAACCTCTTGCTCCCTTGATTTTATTCTCACTAAACAGTTGGCTGCTGTTTTTCCTGTTAGATTACATTGTCAGTGATTACCTTCACTGAGAAACCCAACTGCTGAATTATGGCACAGATTCCAGACCAAACCTTTAAGACAGCAACATGGCATCACAACATGTGCTATTCTAGTATAAAACCATTTTAGTCGCTGTCTCTCTAATGGAGTCAGTTTAGACAGATGGCTGTATCTTTATAATGTACAACGCCACCAGAGAGTTCAGAACGCAAGACCAAGTGTGTAGGCCTGTGTAGGCATATGGGTCAGTGCAATGATGGGAGTGAAGGTATACCTTATTAGAATAAGATGTCAGCATCTGTTATTACTCATGGTCTCACTGACTTCAGCTTTGATCCTTTGTGATCCTGGATCATATGGAGAGTTACTTCTACCATTATTTCAGCATTTATAGGGACACTCATGTCTTTAAGCACCTTAGTCCATCTGGTGAGGTCAATACAACGTGTCTAGCATGAAAGTCTGGGGTGGTAGATTTGACACTGACCACCACCAGCTATGATCTCATCCCAGATTATGTGCACAGAACTACTTTACGGGAACATCATTCTTGGAGTCTCAATTTTCTTGCCTCACACAATCTCCTTGCACCACTTCTGAAAACCTTGTGGCCTTTCTCATTACAAACTCTCTGGGTGATACTGCTGGTTCTGCCACTGTAATTTTGTTTCTAGGTTTAAATCTCTTTCTATATCACTCTCATCCTGCTGTATCCTCTAGCTGGGGAATTCTTTTATCTACTGCAGTTAAATGTAATCCTGTCCTCACTAGGTTAAAAGCTCTTTTGTCAAACTTGAATGCCTAATCTGTGTCATAGGAACAAACAGTAAGCTGTTCAGCCTCCCTATTTTACTCCATTAGCTTTCATTTCCTCTTCAAAGTTTGGGAGAAGATTTGTAGCTCGGGTGCTCATTGTCATGGTTCTGTTCGCTGAGCTGGGAATTTGTGTTGCAGGCATTTCGTCCTCTGTCTAGGTGACATCCTCAGTGCTTGGGAGCCTCCTGCGAAGCGCTTCTGTAATCTTTCCTCCGGCATTTATAGTGGTTTGAATCTGCCGCTTCCGGTTGTCAGTTCCAGCTGTCCGTTGCAGTGGTTGGTATATTGGGTCCAGGTCGATGTGCTTATTGATTGAATCTGTGGATGAGTGCCATGTCTCTAGGAATTCCCTGGCTGTTCTCTGTTTGGCTTGTCCTATAGTAGTAGTGTTGTCCCAGTCGAATTCATGTTGCTTGTCATCTGTGTGTGGCTACTAAGGATGGTAGGTCGTGTCGTTTCGTGGCTAGTTGGTGCAGATTTCCTCTGCATCTCAACACCATCTGCTGACCTTCATTCACGTTCTTATTTTTATTTGTGAAATATCTATCAAACTCAGTCTTTAAATTTTAATTGACCCAAATTTTGGGGGACAGTAGTTATGAATGTGCATCAATGAGTTGCTGCAGGAATGCTGCACTGTCAAAAGTATAAAACATTAAATCAAGGTGTTTATGAAACAATAGTAAAGTTTTCCCAACTCCCTTCCCCTAAGTCCCCATATTGCAGATTATAACATTGAGTGATTTTTCACAGGACCACTCTTTGTGCAAACGTTGTTGTGTTGCTTTATAGAACAATAATCATTCTGCTCCAGTAAACAATTCTCAATTCATTTTACACATTATCCTTTAGGATTTATAACAAACAAATGCCAATCTTGTCTTCTTAAGGATAGGATATTTAAAAAGTGAAAACTTAGGAAGTTTCTCAACAACAACTGAATAATGCCAGAGCTTAGATTTTAACATTTCTGGCTACTTTTTCCATTATGTTGGTTAAGGATGTGGATGTCACAATGCAGCAAAATGAAGGCGTCTGACAACATCTATTGAAAATGTTACTTACAGTAGTAAGCAGGCATTCGAATGTTAGTGATGCCCTCTGCTGTGTATTATCGTACATGACGACTGAAATGTGGAAATGGCAGGAATCTCTTTGGAGCAGATTCTGGATGGAGGTCAAGAGTACATTTTGCATTGTGAATAAACAGCAATGTTGTAATTAATAACATTTACATTAGCAAAGGTTACAAAGCCATGCTGAGAATAACATGATGTCTGTATTAGCACTCCATGGGGTCAACTGACATATTGAAAAAGAGAATCAGTGCAAGGGGGGGAATTTTAAAATTCCAATTTGGAGGCAAGCATTTTCATGAAAACTGTCAGCGTAAGGTATAATCCACAATGGTGACCAGATTTACAGAAGAGCTCTACTTTGCTTATTTTTAATCAGGTGAACAGCATTTGTCTATTGCTTATGGTTTTAATTGACAAGTATCATCATAGCTCACCATGTCATCAAGGTTCCTCAGTTTACTTATCCCCTTGCACCACCCTGCAGATTTGCATTCCATGCAATACCATCCTGAGAATCCCCTAACCCTAACCCAAACAAGCAGACAAAACATGTCCAGAAACCCTAGCCATTCTCCCCTACATCAAAGACGTCTCGAAAATGACTGCCAGACCCCCTTGGCATCACGGTAACCCACAAACCCCACCAACACACTTAAACAGCAGCTAATGAACTTGAAAGACCCTGTATAGACAATGAGCAAAACATGAGTCTTTGTAATGTCATTTACAAAATATCGTAACAAACAAATATCACAAGAACCGTAACAAACACTACATTGGACAAACAGGCAGAAAACTAGCCACCAGGTTACATGAACACCAAGTAGCCATAAAAAGACATGACTGTCCTTCACTAGTATCCTCACATACAAATGAGGAAGGACACCACTTCGACTGGGATAACACATCCATCCTAGGACAAGCCAAACAAAAACACGCATGAAAATTCCTAGAAGCATGGCATTCCAACCAGAACTCCATCAACAAACACATCGAGTTAGACCCCATCTACCACCCCCTGAGAAAATGAACAGGAAGTGACTTCACCACTGGAAATGACATCACCGCAGAAATGACATCACCAACTCAAACATATAAATAGAAAGCAGGAATTATCAGCAGTACTTCGCCTGAGGCCCACTGAAGATGTTACCTAGTAGGGTGACGAAATGTCTGGAAATGTACCTTCCAGCTCAGCAAGCAAACCTACATCCAAAACCTCAACCCGAGCTACAAATCTTCTCAAAACTCGCTAAGCCCCTATCTGTAAAAGCAAATTCTTTCATTGGCGGCCAATGTGACAATGGAAAATGGCTGTGGTTTTGGGGGTCTCAGAATATCTCTGCACAGAAACAGAAAGCTAGCACCTGGCGCAGCAGGTAACCAGGAAGGCTAATGGAATGTTGGCCCTTATTTCAAGGGGATTACAGGATAAGAGGAGGGAAGTCTTACTGTAACTATTCCAGGTGCTGGTGAGGCCATACATGGAGTACTGAAAGCAGTTTTGGTCTCCTTAGGTCCACTAGATTAAGCCCTGGGATGGAGGGATTGTCTTATGAGCAAAGTTTAAACAGGTTGGGACTGTATTTACTGAGTTCAGAAGATTGAGAGATGATCTTAGTGAGACATATAAGATTCTGAAGGGGCTTGACAGGGTCAATACTGAGAGGATGTTTCCCCTCATGGGACAGTCTGGGACCAGAGGGTATAGACTCAGAATAAAGGGATGCCAATTTAAGACTGAGATGAGGAGGAATTTTTTTCTCAGAGAGTGGTGAGTCTTTAGAACTCCTTGCCCTAGAGAGCTGTGGGGGCACAGTCCTTGGGCATACTTAAGGCTGAGATAGATAGATTTGTGGTCAGTTGGGGAATCAAAGGTTAAAGGGAAAAGCCAGAAAAGTGGATGTGAGGAATGTCGAGTCAGCCATGATCCTCTTGAGGGGTGGGGCAGGCTCAAGGGGCTGAACAGCCTGCTCCTGTTACTATTTCCTGTGGTCTTATGGTCTGCAGGTGTGCCCTAGGCCCAACAATCTTCAGCTGCTTTATCAATGACCTTTCTTCTATCAGAAAGAGGGCTGTTTGTAAATGATCATGCACTACTCAACTTACTTCACAGGATCTCATATAATGAAGCAGCCTGCATGCAGCAATGTTATAGAGGACCTGGTGGGACTGGGGTGGACAAAGTTAAAAATCACACAACACCAGGTTACAGTCCAACAGGTTTGTTTGGAATTACTCTGAAAGCCAGTACTTCCAAATATACCTGTTGGACTATAACTGGTGTTAGGTGATTTTGAACTGAATGAAGCAAGACATACTAAAAATCTTGCCTGATTTGTGAGAATTTATTCCAATTAAGTACCAGATCTTGAACATGACCAAAAGTGAAAGCCTAGTCAACTCCCAACTATTGAAATTCCACATCAGTATCTTGAGGTGTGGGTATGGTTCACCATTGACAAGAAACTCAACTGGCCCGGCCATATAAATGTCACAGCAGGTCAAAGGCTAGGTATCCGCAGCAAATGGCACATCTCCAGCTTTCTCAGTGCCTCTTCAAGATCTGCATGTCACTTTGTGAAGCATGGTGCAGATGCAACAACACTCAGGATGCCTGGTATAATCCAGTCCATTTGGTTGATACTTCACACTCTTGGCCAAATGTCCAGCACCTTCACGATGGATATACAATGGCTGCAGTGCATTCTGTCCATGGGGCGTGCTTTTGGAATACTGTTGTTTATTTCTGGTCACCCTGCTACAGGAAGGTTGGATAGGCTGGGACATTTTCACAGGAGGTTGAGGAGTTACCTTATTGAGGTTTATAAAATCATGAGGGGCATAGATAAGGTGAAAAGCAGGGGTATTTTATCCAGGATGCACAAGTTTAAAACAAGGGGGCAAACTTTTAAGGTGAGAGGAGAAAGATTTTAAAAGAATTTGAGGGACAGCATTTTTACACAGAGGTCAGGTTGCATCCGAGGAGCAGGGGAGTCGATGTTTTGGGCATAAGCCCTTCATCAGGACACATTCCTGATGAAGGGCTTATGCCCGAAACGTCAACTCTCCTGCTTGTCAGATGGTGCCTGACCTGCTGTACTTTTCCAATGCTACACTTTTCGACTCTGATCTTCAGCATCTGCAGTCCTCACTTTCTCCTTCCAGAGGAAGTGATTGATGCAGGTACAGTTGTTACATTTAGAAGACATTTGGACAGGTGCATGGAGAGGAAAGGTTTAGAGGGATATGGGCCAAATGCAGGCAAATGGGACTAGTTTAGTTTGGCAAACCTGGTCAGCATGGACCAGATGCACCGCAGGGTATGTTTCCATGCTCTATGACTCTATATACAATATCCACACCATTTCCAAATGCGTGTCCACGTACCAAGTCACATACCATCCTGCCTTCCTTACTAGAGAGACTTGCATTTATATAGCACTTTTCAGATATCTCAAAGTGCTTTACAGCTAACAAAATGTAGAAATTATTGTGCTATATGAAATGCAGTTTACTGCTAGCTCCCACAAGTAATAATAAGGACCAGCCAGTCTTTTTTATGATGTTGATTGAAGGATAATTATGACACCTCCAACAGTGCAGCACAGAGGGAGCAATGAAGCGTTATCCTTGGGTTTTGAGCTTACGTCCAAATGTAGGAATTGAATTTAGAACCTTGCAATTCTGAGGCAAGCATGGTAACCAACTGAGCCAAGGCTACAACACCAACCTGATGGAAATGTTGGAGCACTTTTACCACACAATCCGCAGAATTTCAAGCAGAAGGCTTACAATCCCCTTTTGACAAGGTCAGAAATCACACACGACACCAGATTATAGTTCAACAGGTTTATTTGAAATCACAAGCTTTTGGAGTACTGCTCCTTTGTCAGGTGAATCCCATTTTAAGTTCAGCAAGGAATGAAGGATAAACTATAACACGAACCAAGAGTACAAAGTATAGACATATGGACATTTTCCTCTCAATCTCTATCTCTACTGCACCAGTATGAATGCTCATAATTCTCCAATGCTGAGAGAGTGTGTCAACTTAGTGTCACATTGCACCAAATCTAGAACTATCCCCATTGAGAGTGGATAAACTCCCTATTTCCTTCATATCACTTTCCTTGCTGTCAAATCAATAGATTCATTGCATCACTCTCAATTTTACTTATGATTAATAAAAGTCTTTTGAACATGAGTTCCTTGAAAATGGAGTTGCAAATAGACAGGGCAGTGAAGAAGGCTTTTGGCATCCTTGCCTTTATTAGTCAGTGCACTGAGTATAGGAGTTGGGAGGTCATGTTGCAGCTGTACAGAACATTGGTGAGGTCACTTCGAGAAAACTGTATTTATTTCCATCTCCCTTCTATAGGAAAGATGTTGTTAAACTTGCAAGTGTTCAGAAAATATTTACAAGGATGTTGCCAGGTTTGGAAGATTTGGGCTATAGGGAAAGGCTGAAAAATGTGTTGCTGGAAAAGCGCAGTAGGTCAGGCAGCATCCAAGGAGCAGGAGAATCGACGTTTCGGGCATAAGCCCTTCTTCAGGATTCCTGAAGAAGGGCTTATGCCCGAAGCGTTGATTCTCCTGCTCCTTGGATGCTGCCTGACCTGCTGCGCTTTTCCAGCAACACATTTTTCAGCTGTGATCTCCAGTATCTGCAGTCCTTACTTTCTCCTACAGGGAAAGGCTGAATAGGATGGGGCTATTTTCCCTGGAGCATCGGAGGCTGATGGGTGACCTTACAGAGTTTTATAAAATCATGACAGGCATGGAGAGGGTGAATAGCTAACATCTTTTCCCCAGGGTTGGGGGAGTCCAAAACTAGAGGGCATTGGTTTAAGGTGAGAGTGGAAAGAATCAAAAAGGACATGAGGGGTGACTAGAGGGTGGTGGGTGCATGGAATGAGCTGCCAGAGGAAGTGGTGGAGGCTCGTACAATTACGACATTTAAAAGGTGCCTGGATGGGTATATGAATAGGAAGGGTTTAGAGGTCTGTGGGCCAAGTGCTGGCAAATGGGACTAGATTAATTTCAGATATCTGATCAATGTGGGCAAGTTGGTCCAAAGGGTCTGTTTCCATGCTGTATGTCTCTTATGACTCTATGATGTGCTTTGGGATGGTCTGAGGTTGTGAAAGGGGCTACAGTGATGGAAATTTCAGAGAATTACAGCATGGAAAGAAATCCTGTCACCCATTATTCCCACATTGGTCATCAATCACTAGGGGAGAAAGGTTTCTTCCTAGTTACTTTGTCTACATCCCTTGTGATGTGGAGGTGCTGGTGTTGGACTGGGGTGGACAAAGTTAAAAATCACATAGCACCAGGTTATAGTCCAACAGGTTTATTTGGAAGCACTAGCTTTCGGAGCACTGCTCCTTCATCAGGTAGCTGTGGAGCAGCATCATAAGACACAGAATGTATAGCAAAAGATCACAATATCATGCGTGCAACTGATACAATATATTGAACAAACCTTAATACCTTAAAAACTAAACAACAATTGAGGCTTGTTCAACATATCGTATCAGTTGCATGCATGATGCTGTAATCTTTTGCTATAAATTCTGTGTCTTATGATCCTGCTCCAAAGCCACCTGATGAAGGAGCAGTGCTCCGAAAGCTAGTGCTTCCAAATAAACCTATTGGACTATCACCTGGTGTTATGTGATTTTTAACTTTTATACATCCCTCATAACTTTGTTTATCTCAATCAAGTCCCCTCTCAGCCTTCTCTCCGGGAAGGAAAACAATTCCGGTCTATCTAGTCTCTCTTCATAGCTGAAATGCTCCAGCCCAGGCAACAACCTGATGAATATCTTCAGCAATCTCTCCAGTGCAATCACATCCTTCCTAGGTGGTTTTGCAATTGAAAGTATATTGGGTTGGTACAAGACATTGGAAAGACCAAATCCATGGTCTTCAAACTTTAATCTTGTCACCAATTCCATCCTTCTCCCCAGCTGCTGAGTTGCATGTACATCCATTGTGAAACCATCTACCTCCACCTGATGTTAAACACACTGGCCTATATATCCTTGGTTTATCACTACCACTCTTCTTGAATAATAGTATCACATTAGCTGTCCTCCAGTCCTCTGGCACCTCTTTTGTAACCAGAGCGAATATGAAAATTAATGTCAGAGCCTCTGCAACTTTCCTTCCATGCCTATTACAGCAGCTCCTCAGCCACTCAGTTGCAAACTTTCTTTCTCCAGCTACTGTAAGCTTCAGCTATTCCAAAACTGTACTCCATACAATCGATCTCGCACCATGGCCCATTCATTCATCATTCTGATTTGGAGGAGCCGGTGTTGGACTGGGATGGACAAAGTTAAAAATCACACAACACCAGGTTATAGTCCAACAGGTTTATTTGGAAGCACTAGCTTTCGGAACACTGCTCCTTCATCAGTTGGTGGTGGAGTATAAGATCATAAGACACAGAATTTATAGCAAAAGTGTCATGCAACTAAAATGATATATTGAACAAACCTGGATTATTGTTAAGTCTTTCATCTTTTAGAATGGGTTGCGGGTTTTGGTTCAGTAATATGTAAATCCCAGGACTTCTTTTAAGTCACATTCTCAAGATAACTTTTAGAACAAAAGGTGACATTTCAACTCAGACAATGCATTAAAGATATGAAGTCAGAGTCTGTCTGTATCCTAATCTTGAGTCAGACTGCTTCTATTTCCAAAGTGGAATTTACAAAATAATACATGTATTGACTGCCTGCATTGACTTCCTGCAGATTGTGCATTTTTGAGCAAAATAGAATATATCTGCAAATATAATTATGCAAATACAAATTCAACCCTTAGACCTATATGTATGTGTGCGTGCATGAGAGAGTGAGAGAGAGAAAGAGAGTGTGTGCTTGTGAGTGTTTGCGTGTGAGTGTGAGTGCATGTGAGAGTGTGTGTGTTTGCGTGTGTGAAAACTTGGTAAAGTGTGCACGTGAGTGTGATGGAGTTTGGGTGAGAGGGTTTGGGTGTGGGGGGGGTGTATACGTGTGTGTATGAGAGACAGCGTGTCTATGAGAGAGGGTCTGCGTGAATGTGTGAGTATGTAAGAGTGTATGTGTGTTTGTGTGTAGTGCAGTGCGGTCACCTGTAGTGTGCCATGAACCCAAGGTTCTGGTTGAAGCTATCCTCATGGACACTGAACTTGGCTATCAGCCTCTGCTCGGCCACTTTGCATCATTGCCTATACCAAAGTCCGCCTTAAAAATCAAATCTCACATTTAAATCTATCCAGAGTTTTATTCTTCCATGTGTCTGATCTTCCTTGAGACTGAACCACATCCCTGCTATTCTCTATTCTCCTGAGTCTAGCTTTTGCTACATCTCCCTCTCTTTATCCCCACTGAAGATCGTCATATCTTCGGTCATTTAAGCTCCAGGGCTTAGAAATTATTTCGGTATGCCTCTGCCCTCCATCAAATTCTTCATTAAATCTCAGCTCTTTGTTCAAAATTCCAGCCACACACCCTAAGCTCCTTTCTTCCAAGTGTTGAGTTTTGTGTCTGATTTCCACATAAGTGCATGTTTATCTACAGTAATTGCTTCTTTCTCAAACTACTTGTGTAAATAGGATATTTGACACAGAAGAAGGCCATTCAGTCCAATAAGTTTAGACTGGCAGTGATGCTCCACCTACTTATATGGTTGTACCACAGTTGGGGAAGAGTGTCCAGTTTTGGTTTCAGAAAGATGGAAAGCAGAGGACGATACCAGACTGCTAATTCCTTTAGTAGCCCTGTGTTAGGAGAGTTGGCAGCGAGCAAGAGTGTTCAAATTTACCCAAGTCCTCCCCATATATCAAGTGACCTCAACCTGCTATAGACTTTGTCCATTACTTTGCAAGATTTCAAGGCCATATCAGTCAGTCTCTCAAAAGTGGTAGGAATTGGTCATGTCACACAACATAAGAAATGCTTCACCATTTTTCTTCCTCCAAATCAGAAATGAGTCTGCCATGGAAATCGAGCAGAAAATGGAAAAGAACGTACAAAAATGAGTTCTTTCCATCAGAGGTGGTGACAGACGTGGAAATCCTTCGTCAGTAATCAGGTCATGCACAATCAAGCATAAACAGCCTCGTACTGACACACATTTTACTGAGGATTTAATTTTCTTTTGCGTGTAAGATGCAGGTGAAATGCATCTTTTCTAAAAATGTCAGAGCTGCAACTTGCATTTCAATTAAAATCAATAGTTCACAGTGTGCTCACACTGAGTGAGAGGATAAAATTTTTAACAAGTAATACACAATGCATTACAATGTATTCTAATCTAGATGATTACCGTGAGGGGCCTGGTTAGTTGACGAGACTGTTTGTACAGGGAGTTCCTGATTTATAAATATCCAACTTGGGGTGGCATAGTGACTCAGAGGTTAGCACTGCTGCCTTACAGCACCAGGGTTCCAGGTTTGATTACAGCCTTGGGTGACTGTCTGTGTGGAGTTTGCACATTCTCCCCGTGTCTGAGTGGGTTTTCTCCGGGTGCTCCGGTTTCATCCCACAGTCACAAAGATGTGCAGGTGAATTGGCCATGCTAAATTGCCCATAGTGTTAGGTGCATCAGTCAGAGGGAAATGGGTCTGGGTGGGTTACTCTTCAGAGGGTCGGTGTGGACTGGTTGGGCTGAAGGTTCTATTTCCACACTGTAGGGAATCTAATCTAATCTTACAGAAGCTTGTACAAATGAACGCAATTTTACACAGCAGTGTATTTTTGAAGGTCTGATACAAAGCGTTCCTGTCCTGGATTGTGTTCTGACTTTCGTACAAAGTGACTTGTGAACGAACTCCAGAATGGAACCTGTTCGAAATCCGGAAACTGCCTGTGTATGGTTCAAAATAACATTAACAGTATGGGGGTGTGATTCCTGTCCTGGTTGAAGTAGCCTTTGGGCTTACCTCCTCAAACTTCAACATAGTAAAATCATAGCCAAAGCTATCCTCAAAAAATAAATAAAAACCTTTGAAAATATCACCTCCTGTGGCATTATCAAAATGACAATTGAAGGTAATATTACTTTCCGATGCACTAATTATGGCTGATTCCCATATTTCTTTCTCTTTCTCAATGGCTTCTCATTGCAATGTCTTTATCAAATTATTTAACTTTTTTGCAATTGCACTTGTTCCACACATTTTAAACACCTTTTCTCACCTCTGATCTCAGGCGTGTCACAGTTGGTAACACACTTCTTTCCAGTTCACAAAGTTCCTGGTATAAAACTGATCCTGTGACTGCGAGACTAAACTGAGTGTGGTGTGCACAGTGGAGGAACTGAGTGACCTGGGACTTATAATTCCCAAAGCTCGCCATCATTTAGAGTCATCCAGTCATAAAGTTGCACAGCATGGAAACAGACCCTTTAGGGCAACTTGTTGATATCCTAAATAAATCTAATCCCATTTGCCAGCATTTGGCCCATATCCCTCTAAACCCTTCTATTCATATACCCAACCAGATGCCTTTTAAGTGCTGTAATTGTACCAGCCTCCACCACTTCCTCTGGCAGCTCATTTCATTCACACACCAGTCTCTGCGTGAAAAAGATGCCCTTTAGGTCCCTTTTAAACCTTTCTCCTCTCACCTTAAACCTATGCCCTCTAGTTTTGGACTCCTCCACCACGGGAAATAAAGTTTGTCATAGTATCAAAGAATCTATACAGATTCAAAATCATGGGCGACATAGATAGGGTGAAAAGACAAAATCAATTCAAAATATTCTCGTGCATTACTGAGGGGTGTGCTGCGTTGTCGGAGATACCAGTTTCCAGCTCAGACATTAAACCAATGAGATGTCTTCCCCCTAAGATGGCACTAGTGTACTCACTTTGACAAACATCAGCAAGGAACTACATTTCTCCTTTACTTCTCCTTTACTCATTAATTTTTACCTTGTACTCCTCCTATTGCATCCTTATCTTTAACAAAGACTATATAAATAATGATGGTTAATTTTGGAAGTTTTGCAAAAGCTGAAGTACAATTTGCACCATGTGCAGATACTTATATCTGAAAACACTGTTTAAATTTGAACAAGATAACTGTGAAGTACTGCATTTTGGGAAAGCAAATCTTAGCAGGACTTATACACTTAATGGTAAGATCCTAGGGAATGTTGCTGAACAAAGAGACCTTGGAGTGCAGGTCCATAGCTCCTTGAAAGTGGAGTCACAGGTAGATAGGATAGTGAAGAAGGTGTTTGGTATGCTTTCCTTTATTGGTCAGAGTATTAAGTACAGGAGTTGGGAGATCATGTTGCAGTTGTACAGGACATTGGTTAGGCCACTGTTGGAATATTGCATGCAATTCTGGTCTCCTTCCTATCGGAAGGATGTTGTGAAACTTGAAAGGGTTCAGAAAGGGTTTACAAGGATGTTGCCAGAGTTGGAGGATTTGAGTGATAGAGAGAGATTGAATAGGCTGGGGCTGTTTTCCCTGGAGCGTCGGAAGCTATGGGGTGACCTTATAGAGGTTTATAAAATCATGAGGTGCATGTATAGGGTAAATAGGCAAAGTCTTATCCCTGGTGGTGGTAGTGGTGGAGGGGGGGAGCCCAGAACTAGAGGGTTTAGGGTGAGAGGGGAAAGATATAAAAGAGACCTAAGGGGCAACATTTTCACGCAGACGGTGGTACATGTATGCAATGAGCTGCCAGAGACAGTGGTGGAGGCTAGTACAATTGCAACATTTAAACAGCATCTGGATGGGTATATGAATAGGAAGAGTTTGGAGGGATATTGGGAGGGTGCTGACAGGTGGGACTAGATTAGGTTGGGATATCTGGTCAGCATGGAGCTGGACTGAAGGGTCTGTTTCCATGCTGTACATAGGCAGAAGTGGATACTGCAGATGCTGGAGATTAGAGTCAAGATTAGAGTGGTACAGGAAAAGCTCAGTAGGTTAGGCAGCATATGAGGAGCAGGAAAATCGACGTTTTGGGCAAAAGCCCTTCATCAGGAATCCATGCTGTACATCTCTATGACTCTATGACTCTAAGAGGCAAACTTTGCATGTAGAAGTGATAGCACAGTGATGGTGTCACTGAGCTAGTAATCCCAAATCCACAGGTTAATTCTCTGTGTTTGAATATTGCCATGGTAAGTGGCGGAATTTAAATTTAATAAACATTTGGCAATGTGTCTGGCCCAATCGCAACTGGTTTTGCAACAATCTATTTCTGCAGTGCCCCTTGCAGAAGGAAATCAGCCATCCTTACTGAGTCTGGCCTCCATGTGATTCTTGGCCCACGGCAATTTGGTTGACTCTTAACTGCTGTCTCAAATGGTAAATCTAGGGCAATTAGGTATGGGCAGTAAGTGCTGACTGAGTCAGCAATGGCCAATGAAATTTTAAAAAGTTCTCTATTTCAAGAATCTGACAGTGGGAGGTTAAAGCTCTTATTGATTACACAAGTCAGTCATAGAGTCACACAGCTTGGAAACAGAATCTTCAATTCAACCAGTCCATGCTGAACATAATCCCAAACTAAACTACTACCACCTGTCTGCTCCTGGTCCATGTCCCTCCAAACCTTTCCTACTCATGTATTCATCTAAATATCTTTTCAATGTTATAACTTATAACTGTGGCCACATCCACTACTTCCTCAGGAAGTTTATTCCACATGTGAACCACCGGCTCTGTAAAAAATTTGTCCCTCATGTATTTTAGTAATTTCTGTACCTCTCACCTTAAAAAATTGCCTCCTACTCTTGAAATCCCCCATCCTAAGGAAAAGTCAACCACCATTAACCCTACTGTACCCCTCCTGATTTTATAAACCACTATAAGGTCACCCCTCAACCTCGTCTGCTTAAGTGAAAATTGTCCCAGCCTATCCAGCCTTCCTTTATAACTCAAAGCTCCATATCTGGCAGCATCCTAGTAAAATCTCTTCTGAACCCTCTCTAGTTTAATCACATCCTTCCTATAACAGGGCAACCAGAATTAGACACAGTAATCCAAAAGAAGCCTCACCAATGTTCTCTGTAGCCTCCACGTGACATCTTAACTCTATACTCAAAGGACTGAGCAATGAAGCCAAGCTTGCGAAATGCTTTTTTAACCAACCTGTCTGTATGTGACACAAACTTCAAAGAATTAAGTCCCTGAAACCCTGAGTTCCTCTGTTCTACAACTCTACCCAAGGCCCTACCATTAATTGTACAGTCAACACAACAAAATTGGGAGGAGGTCAGCAAAATGCACTGAATTAGCCCACCTGAATTCACCAATGAAGACTCACACCATTACACTGGAGACATGATTTGCCTCTTGTTTAAATTTAAGGAATGCTTCAAGTAAAGCTATCTGCATAAGGTGCTAACATTATTTCAGCTTTTGCAGAACTGCAGGGCACTGGAATGTTGGCCTTATAAACTCAAGTTCTGGTTTAGGATTGAACCTATAACCTTCTGACTCAGAGATAAAGGTGCTACAAACCAGGCCACAACTGGCACTAAATATATAGTCCTAGAGATCTACAACACCAAAAAGGCTCTTCGGCCCATTGTGTTAATGCCTATCAAAAGCAACCACCTAACTATTCTAAGCCCATTTTCCAGCACTTGGCCCATAGCTTCGCATGCCTTGATGTCATGTATGATTAAAGATTTGAGTAAGCAAAGCTGTCATCTTTTCCTTGCTTCAAAAATCAAAGAAGATAATATTTTGATAAATGTGAGTTTCAGACTTTCCGTCTTATTTAAAGCATGTATCAGACATTAAGACATAAGTTTTCAATAGCCATTGTTGGCAGCCAAGGTTATTGTTAGAAGAAAGTTGTAAAATTACCTTGTGTAAATGTTCTCATAACTGAGAGTAGTTCAAAAAATTATCTTAAACAGCCTTCTTTCTCCAGTTGTCTGAATTCCTCAGAGATCTATCATGTTACATGTTAGTTTTTGCGCTGAAACACTCTGTGTTAACAGTAAATGCACAATTATTTTAAAATTGTTAGAACTGAAGAATTGTTTTCTAACCCATATGTTCTGTGACCCATGAGATTTCTCAGGTTTATCTCATTTCAGGGCTTCTTTTGAACAATTGCAGACTCATTCGCCATTTCATTCTGCTTTCAAATTTTCTCACAGTGATTCAATGCTTCTTTTATTACAGCTGCCAAATGATGCAATTATTAGCTGACGTTTAAGGATACTTGTTCATTTTGCAAATGCTAAATGTTATCGTTTAAGTCCTCCTTTTATTGCAGCAATAGACCCGCTGAAAGTGATTTTCACGTGACTACTTCCAGTGAATTGGAGACACAAGAAATGAACCTTATGGAAGTATTCAGGAGCCTACACTATTGGCCCGCATTTAACTAGAGTCAGCGAGGGGAGATCCAAGATGGCAGCGGTCTGAAAAGTCTGCTGTGTTTGGCTCTGTGCTATACCCCAGGCAAGGTGGATTTCTACCCACTTCCCCCATTAGCTATCCCTGAGAAATATTGTTTACACAAAGCAGTTGGAATACCTAGAACCTTTTAAATTAGGATCTGGAAGCTCTGGAGTCGAAATGAAGACAAGGGTAAAGGAGCGAAGGGATCGTAGCAGGCAGGGCACTCCCCTGTATCGGGCACACCTGCGGCTGCTGCTTCAACTCCCATGGCAGCGCCTTTGAGCTCGGTGGAGCAGCAACATCTACTCTTGGAGTTTGCAAAACTCCGAAAAAAAGTCGAAACAGCACTGGAGCCGATTTCTGCCATTCTGAAAAGGCATGAGCAGGCGATTCGGATGTTGGACCGACGTGTGGAAGCGGGCAGACAAAGGACCGCAGCCTCGGAGACCATGACAGAGATCACTGAGGGGTGGATCCAAACTCGGGAAGGCCAAGTTCAGGTCCTGCTGGACCAGGTTGACGACCTTGAGAATCTTGGAGCTGGAGATCAAGTCAGGCCAGGTGAGTATGGAGCGGGCCCATCGAATTGCGATGCGCAGATCCGGGTTGGAACGGCACCCCCGCGCAGTCCTAGTGTGACTCCAGTACTGTAAAGAAAAGCAGTTGATAATAGAAGACTGGGAAGGGATCCACAGGCCCTGATATATAAAGTTTCGAGAATGGTATCTTTCAAGTTTTTTCTGGACCATAATTAAGAAGAGGAAATCTTTTGATGATGTTAAGAAAAAAGAGAAGAGACTTGAATATTCAATTTTCTCTGAGGTACCTGGCAGTATTGCGTTTTAATCATGGTGGATCTGTTTATAGTTTCAACTCAGCAGAAAAGGCAAAAGAATTTATGAACATTCTGAAATAACTGAATTGGGCTGAGTGGGGAAGAGAAAAAGATATTTGCAGACAATAAGCCACAGAGTCATAGAAATGTGCAGTATGGAAACACACCTTTCGGTCCAACCCGTCCATGCCTACCAAATATCCCAACTTAATCTAGTCCTATTGTCAGTAATTGGCCCATATCCCTCCAAACTCTTCCTATTCATATACCCATCCAGATGCCTTTTGAATGTTGCAATTGTACCAGCCTCCACCACTTTCTCTGGCAGCTCATTGCATACATGTATCACCCTCTGTGTGAAAAGGTTGCCCCTTAGGTCCCTTTTATATCTTTCCCCTCTCACTCTAAACCTATGGCCTCTAGTTCTGGACTCCCCCACCCCAGAGAAAAGGCTTTGTCTATTTATCCTATCCATGCCCTTCATGATTTTATAAACCTCTATGAGGTCACCCCTCAGCCTCCAACGCTCCAGGGAAAACAGCCCCAGCCTGTTCAGCCTCTCCCTATAGCTCAAATCCTGGCAACATCCTTGTAAATCTTTTCTGAACCCTTTCAAGTTTCACAACATCTTTCTGATAGGAAGGAGACCAGAATTGCATGCAATATTCCAACAGTGGCCTAACCAATGTCCTGTACAACCACAACATAACCTCCCAACACCTGTACTCAATACCCTAACCAATAAAGGAAAGCATGCCAAACACCTTCTTCACTATCCTATCTACCTGTGACTCCACTTTCAAGGAGCTATGAACCTGCACTCCAAGGTCTCTTTGCTCAGCAACACTTCCTAGGACCTTACCATTAAGTGTATAAGTCCTGCTAAAATTTTCTTTCCTAAAATGCAGCACCTCGCATTTATCTGAATTAAACTCCATCTGCCACTTCTCAGCCCATTGGCCCATCTGGTCAAGATCCTGTTATAACCTGAGGTAACTCTCTTCACTGTCCACTACACCTCCAATTTCGGTGTCATCTGCAAACTTACTAACTGTACCTCTTATGCTCTCATCCAAATCATTTATGTAAATGACAAAAAGTAGATGACCCAGCACCGATCCTTGTGGCACTCCATTGGTCACACACCTCCAGTCTGAAAAACAGCCCTCCACCACCACCCTCTGTCTTCTACCTTTGAGCCAGTTCTATATCCAAATGGCTAGTTCTCTCTGTATTCCATGAGATCTAACCTTGCTAATCAGTCTCCTATGGGGAACCTTGTCGAACGCCTTACTGAAGTCCATATAGATCACATCTACCGCTCTGCCCTCATCAATCCTCATTGTTACTTCCTCAAAAAACTCAATCAAGTTTGTGAGACATGATATCTCACATACAAAGTCATGTTGACTATCCCAAATCAGTCCTTGCCTTTCCAAATACATGTACATCCTGTCCCTCAGGATTCCCTCCAACAACTTGCCCGCCATCGACGTCAGGCTCACTGGTCTACAGTTCCCTGGCTTGTCCTTACCACCTTTCTTAAACAGTGGCACCACGTTAACCAACCTCCAGTCTTCCAGCACCTCACATGTGACTATCAATGATACAAATATCTCAGCAAGAGGCCCAGCAATCACTTCTCTAGCTTCCCACAGAGTTCTCGGGTACACCTGATCAGGTCCTGGGGACTTATCCACCTTCACCCATTTCAAGACATCCAGCACTTCCTCCTCTGTAATTTTGACATTTTGCAAGATGTCACCACCTATTTCCCTACAGTCTATACCTTCTATATCCCTTTACAAAATAAATACTGATGCAAAATATTCATTTAGTATCTCCCCCATTTTCTGCGGCTCCACACAAAGGCCACCTTGCTGATCTTTGAGAGGCCCTATTCTCTCCCTAGTTACCCTTTGTCCTTAATGTATTTATAAAAACTCTTTGGATTCTCCTTAATTCTATTTGCCAAAGTTATCTCATGTCCCCTTTTTGCCCTCCTGATTTCCCTCTTAAGTATACTCCTACTTCCTTTATACTCTTCTAAGGATTCACTCAATGTATCCCGTCTATACCTTACATATGGTTTCTTAACCAAACCCTCAATTTCTTTAGTCATCCAGCATTCCCTATACCTACCAGCCTTCCCTTTCACCCTGACAGGAATATACTTTCTCTGGATTCTCGTTATCTCATTTCTGAAGGCTTCCCTTTTTCCAGCCGCCCCTTTACCTGGGAACATCTGCCCCCAATCAGCTTTTGAAAGTTCTTGCCTAATACCCTAAAAATTGGCCTTTATCCAATTTAGAACTTCAGCTTTTAGATCTGGTCTATCCTTTTCCATCATTATTTTAAATCTAATAGAATTATGGTTGCTGGCCCCAAAGTGCTCCCCCACTGACACCTCAGTCACCTGCCCTGTCTTATTTCCCAAGTGTAGGTCAAGTTTTGCACCTTCCCTAGTAGGTACATCCACATACTGAATCAGAAAATTGTCTTGTACGCACTTAACAATTTCCTCTCCATCTAAACCCTTAACACTATGGCAGTCCCAGTCGATGTTTGGAAAGTTAAAATCCCCTACATAACCACCCTATTATTCTTACAGATGGCTGCAATCTCCTTACAAGTTTGTTTCTCAATTTCCCTCTGACTATTAGGGGGTCTATAATACAATCCCAGGAAGGTTGACATCCCTTTCTTATTTCTCAGTTCCACCCAAATAACTTCCCTGGATGTATTTCCTGGAATATCCTCCCTCAGCACAGCTGTAATGCTATCCTTTATCAAAAATGCCACTCCCCCTCCTCTCTTGCCTCCCTTTCTATCCTTCCTGTAGCATTTGTATCCTGGAACATTAAGCTGCCAGTCCTGCCCAGCCCTGAGCCACGTTTCTGTAATTGCTATGATATCCCAGTCCCATGTTCCTAACCATGCCCTGAGTTCATCTGCCTTCCCTGTTCGGCCCCTTGCATTGAAATAAATGGAGTTTAATTTATTAGTCCTACCTTGTCCCTGCCTGCCCTGACTGTTTGACTCACTTCTGTTCTCAACTGTACCAGTCTTAGATTGATCTCTTTCCTCACTATCTCCCTGGTCCCACCCCCCCACCTTACTAGTTTAAATCCTCCTGAGCAGCTCTAGCAAATTTCCCTGCCAGTTTATTATTCCCCTTCCAATTTAGATGCAATCCGTCCTTCTTGTACAGGTCACTTCTACCCCAAAAGAGATTCGAATGATCCAAAAATGTGAATCCTTCTCCCATACACCAGCTATGCATTCACCTGCTCTATCCTCCTATTCCTGCCCTCATTAACTCTTAGCACCAGGAGTAATCCAGATATTACTACTCTCAAGGACCTCCTTTTTAAATTTCTGCCTAACTCGCTGTAATCTCCCTTCAGAATCTCAACCTTTTCCCTTCCTGTGTTGTTGGTTCCAATGTGGACAATGACCTCTTGCTGGGCCCTCTCCCCCTTGAGAACATTCTGCACCCTCTCTGAGACATCCTTGATCCTGGCACCAGGGAAGCAACACACCATTCTGCTTTATCACTGCTGGCCACAGAAACGTCTGTCTGTACGTCGGACTAGAGAATCCCCTAACACAATTGATCTCTTGGAACCTGACGTACCCCTCGTTGCATTAGAGCCAGTCTCAATACCAGAATCTTGGCTGTTCGTGCTACATTCCCCTGAGAATCCATCACCACCTACATTTTCCAAAACAGCATACCTGTTTGAAATGGGTATATCCACAATACTCCTGCACTAGCTGCCTACCGCTCTCACCTTTCCTGGGGTTAACCATTCTATGTGACTGTATCTGAGACATTCCCCCCTTCCTATAATTGCCATCCATCACATAATGTTGCTGTTGCAAAACCCTCATTGCTTCTAACTGTCTCTTCAACCGATCCATTCGATCTGATAAGATTTGCAGCCAACAGCATTTATGGCCAATATAATCCACAGTAACCCTTAAACTCTCTTTAAACTCCCACATCTGACAAGAAGTACATATCACTGTACTAAAGACCATTTGTGCTCCTTCACAATCTACAGACCCAGAAAATAACACCGTCTTATTCCTCTACAAAACACTGCCCCAGGTTAAATTAATAGTTATGGCTTATATTTTAAACTTAATCAAGAGACATATCTCCAAAAACATATACTCAAGAAAGAACCCACTCTACTCACTACAGAAAATTCTCTGTAGGCCACACTTAAAAATGATTAACTTATCTGATTCTATGCTGTGAACTTCGCCCAACAGTTCCTCCAAGATCAGTTGTGAATTTCACTGTTTGTTAATTTTCCCAGATGCACTCTGATGTCTAGCAATACATGAATTCAAACAGCAAAGGCAGTAACTGTGCAGGTTCTTTCTCTCTCTATTATAACAGGCCATCTGTGGTTAAGTTACAGTAGGTCACAGCTCTCTGGGCTGCTCTGGACTCAGTGCTGACAGAGGTGGTAAAGAGAGGGGTCTCCTTTGCAAGCAAAGGTTGTTAGAGTATGGGGATAAGCCAGATAGATACATAGTTTACCTGGCTAGGAAGAAAAATCCATTGTATCTATTAGGGAGAAAACTGGTACCATCACCCGCGAGCTGAAAAAGACTAATGCTGGATTTCGGGAATTCTATGCAGCATTATACCCGGTCGGAGGGCTGTGAGGATGGAGAAGCGAGAATGGAATCCTTTTTTGAAAACCTGAACCTCCCCGGTATAAACGCAGAGCAGGCATCCCTTCTAAATGCAATCCTGACGATACAAGAGGTACAGGGGGCAGCTCCAAAGTGGCAAAGCACCTGGCCCAGACGGGTTTCCAAGTGAGCTTTATAAACATGTTAGCCACTTCTGGGGATGTATAGTCACTCGTATAGACAGAACTGCCTTCCGCCTTCCCTCAGGAAAGCCAATATCTCACTCATTTTAAAGATAGGGAGAGACTCTGAGGATTGTGCATCGTACAGTATTATCTCATTATTGAATGTAGTCTTCGAAATTTTATCAAAGGTGCTGTCTCTGAGGTTGGAAAAGCTACTGCCTATTATTATAAAAGAAGACCAGACAAGTTTTATCAAGGACTGCAGCTCTTCCAATAACAGCAGGAGGGTACTGAACATATTACAAGTATGTCAGCAGAGATTGATTCCGGGCTTGGTGGTCTCCCTAGATGTGGAAAAGGTGTTTGATCGGGTGGAGTGGTCATATCTCTTTGGTATTCTAGATCGTTTTGGTCTTGGGGGCCTTCGCTCGGTGGATGGCAGTGTTATATAGTGACCCCAAGGCGGTGGTCATCACGAACAGTGTAAAATCGGATAATTTCAGCATTGGGAGAGGCAGCCGACAGAGATGTCCTCTCTTGCCGCTGTTATTGGCTTTGGTAATTGAGCCACTGGCAGACGCCATCTGGAAGGATCCTGAAATAGTGGCGCCAAAAGTAGGAATTGGAGAGCACAAAATTACTCTTTATGCGAATGATGTCCTTCTGTTTCTGGCTAACCTGGAAAAGTCGGTACCCCGGTTAACACAAAATATTAAATTATTCAGCAGCTTCTCGGGATACAGGATAAATTTTACAAAGTGGGAAGAAGTGCCTGTGGGAGGATTGGTGGAAGTGCCTGAGTTGGAGAATGGAACGCAGTTTCCTTTTCAGAGGTCGCAAAACGTTTTTCTCTACTGGGAATTTTCATTACCCCGTCTGTCATCAGCTGTATAGAGCTAACTTTGTGCAGTTGTTGGATAGGATAAAGCAGGACTACAGTGGTGGGATACCAATATCATAGCTAGGCCTTATAGCCCTGATCAAAATGAATGTTCTTCCTTGGTTATTATACCCTATTAGGATGCTCCCGTTGTTGCTGCCCTAACAGGTCTGCGGATGCTTATTAGCTGACTTGGGTCCTTTATTTGGTGCCACAGGCATCCCTAATTAAATGTACTAAGTTGCAACTCCCACAGCGTATGGGGGTGGATCTTCCAGATTTGAAGAGATACCAAATAGATGCCCTGTTGTCATATGTGGGTGACTGGGTCATAAGGACTCGAGGTCGTTATGGCTTGACGTCAAGGCTTCGCAGGCAAGGTGTCCCTTTGTTAATTTATCGTTTATGGACATGATGTGATCCTTGGCTTAGCACTGTGAGAGTCCAATTATCTTAAATGCAGTGAAAGCATGGAGAGTAATGTGCCAGGGTGAGGGCAATTTGCTTAAGGCCTCGCTGTTCACTCCATTAGTGGGAGCCCAAGGAATTAGACCAGGGTCAATGGACTCTGGCTTCATAGCATGGGAGGGTAAGGGAATTGCCTGTTTGGGAGACTTATTTGAGGGAGAGGTCTTGAAGTCTTTTAATCAGTTAAGTCAGTAATACAGGATACCTAGTTGGGACCTCTTCTGATGTTTTCAGGTGAGGGATTATATACAGAAGAAAACCATGTGCTTAGCTCAGCCTTACAAGTTGCACATAGAGAGAAGAGTGCTCTGAAGTGGGGGCGTTCTCTCGGATCGTACCATATATCATTTGCAGAGAGGGAGCACCTTGGGAGATATGGAAAGACTCCATTGGATCTGGAATCAGGAATTAGGAGAAGAAATCTCATTGGAAACATGGGAGGAGATATAGGAGAATGTGAAGAAAATTTCAATATGCAATAAAGCACAAGCAATGCAATTGAAGATCCTTCACAGAGCCCATATGGCACCGGAGAGGTTAGCAAAGTTTAAGAAAGGATCATCTCCAGGATGTTCCAAACATAAAATTAGCACAGGCACCCTTCCACACTGCTTTTGGTCCTGCCCGGGGATACCGGGGTGCCAATGTGAACAAGCTAGAGAGAATCCTGGGAATTGAAGTTAAGGCAGACCCGGTATCCCTTCTTTTGGAACTGCCGAATCTGCCCTCTCTGGGTGACACAGGAAGAGTTTATTTAACATTCTTACACAGTGCCAGGAAGAATTGGATATAAGAAAAAAACCCCAGGTCTTACGGGGAGCACGTCCCCAAAAGTATCTTATAAATATAGTACACCATGGAGCAGAGCAATTTTATAAAATGTGGGGGCCCTTTCTAAGTTACACAGACACGGATCCATCAGCGATACTGATTCGGGCCTTTTTTGAGTCATGAGGGCCAGGTTTGGCGGTCCCAGGACTCTGGAGAGGGGAGGCTTAGTAAGTATGGGTATAATAATTGTTGCTCCCGTTGAGGTGGAGGTGCGGCAAGGAGAGTAACGTGATGAAATCTAATTTAATTGTTATTTAATTTCATTTCATTTTATTTAACTTCCTCTTAATTTAACTTGAGCTAAGTTAAGTAACTATGAGATGATCGTACTCTGTAGAGTAGTAGGTAGTTCACTGTTAATACTGTTGTAATATAATGTTGTATTATCTCTATTCTTCTGTATCTTTGTATTTTTACAATACTTTTTGTTAAAGAGTATAAACTTTTTCAACAAAAATATGAATAAATAAAAAACAAAAAAAGAGTTAGCAAGCTGCCAGCATTAAATAAATTTTGAAAGGCAACTCATCATTCGAGGGATTAGAAGAACCCTGAACCTGGACCCTCATGGAGCCATGTTGGTGGCAGTAATTTAAAATGTCAAGAATGTGATCCGGGGGAGGAGAAATGAAGCTGAGGAAAGTCTAGATATTTGTTGAGCCAGGAGGTGCTTGGGTCATTTATTTTGAGGACCCCCCCACCAAAATGGGAGTCACTAGACAGGCACTGAAAATAGGACTCCAACTGCTTCATCGTGACTTTTAATGAGCTACCACTTTATTTCTGCCTGCCAATGGCAACATTGAGTGTAGTCCAAGTCATTGTGCATACTTAAGATAGAGCTAAATAGGTTCTTGATTAGTAAGGGATCAAGGGTTATGAGGAGAAGGCAGAGTATGGGGTTGTTAAACATATCAGCTATGATCAAATGGTGCAGCAGACTGGATGGACTGAAGAGCCTAATTTTACTTATCTTATAACGTTTAACCATTTATAGCAAAAATTTAACCATTTCAGATTTAAAACTATTAACTGATCCAGTATTCACCGCCATTTATGGAAGAGTGTTCCAAGCATCTATCACCCTTTATGTGTAGAAGTGTTTCTAATTTCTTTTTCCTGAGTGGTCTAGAATTCTCAGATTATGCCTCCCAGTTTTAGAATTCCCAACCAGTGGAAATAATTTATCCTTATCTACCTTATCCTTTCCTATAAGTAGCTTGAAGAGTTGATCAGATCACTCCCTAACCTTCTAAGTTCTGGAGAAACTGTCTAAATTTGTATAATCTCTCCTCATAACCCTAAAGTCCAGGTTTCATTCTGGTAAACCTATATTATACTCCTTCCAAGGCTAAGGTTTGATGCCCAGATCTGCTCACAGTACTACAAGCAGAGTCTATCCAGGATTTTGCATAACAGTAGCATAACCTCTATCCTTATACTCTAGTCCTCATATATTAGCCCCTTGAATTTTTTCTGAACTTTAAAGATCTAAACAGTCTGAATCCCCAAGTCTCTTTGGATATCTATTGTATTTATCTTCATACCATTAGAAAGTACCCTGATCTATCCTTTTCTAGTCCAAAATTGATAACCTCACACTCGCTTACGTTGAACTTCATCTGCCACAGTTTTGCCCATTCACTTCCTTTAGAATATCCCTTTAGAATTTTATATGATCATCTACAATGTCTGTAATTCCATCTAACTTTGTGTCATCAGCAGATTTAGATGCATGACTTTCTACGCCATTATCCAAATCACTTAATAAATAATACGAGTAACTGAGGCCCTAGCGCAGATCCTTGTAGGACACCACTGGTAATTTGAGTATTTACACATTACTCCTACCTTTTGTCGCTTGCCTCTCACTCAATTTCCCAGCCTTGTCAGTAACTTGTCCTCAATTCCGTGGGCTTTCACCTTATGTTACAGTCTCTTATATGGGACTTTATCAAACGCCTTCTACGAGTCCAAAGAAACAACGTCCATAGACATTACCCCGTCCACTATCTTAATCACCTATTCAGAAAAGTCACTGAGGTTTACCAGACATGACCTATCTGTCATGAATCCATGCTGATTCTTCCTGGTTAAGTGGAAACTTTCTAGGTGTTCAGTTACCTCATCCTTGATTACAGCCTCCAAATATTTCCCCACCATAGATGTTAGTCTAATTTGTCTGTAATTCCCTGAGTTTTCCTCTTTCCCCATTTCTAAAAAGCGGAGTGATTTGAGAACTATTTTCCAATGCAGAGGGATGACCCTGTTTCTAGGGAATCCTGAAAGATGATAAAAACCGAAAGAACTGTGGATGCTGTAAATCAGAAACAAAAATTGAAATTGCTGGAAAAGCTCAGCAGGTCTGACAGCGTCTGTGGAGAGAAATCAGAACTCACTCGACCCGAAATGCTGCCAGATCTGCTGAGCTTTTCCAGCACTTTCTGTTTTTGTTTCTCAAAGATTATAGTCAGGTCATCTATAATGTGTTCCCCTAAAAGCCAGGGCACTATAGACCAGTGACCCTGACGTTGTTGGTGGGCAAGTTGTTGGAGGGAATCCTGAGGGACAGGATGTACATGTATTTGGAAAGGCAAGGTCTGATTAGGGATAGTCAACCTGGCTTTGTGCGTGGGAAATCATGTCTCACAAACTTGATTAAGTCTTTTGAGGAAGTAACAAAGTGGATTGATGAGGGCAGAGTGATGGACGTGATCTATATAGACTTCAATAAGACGTTCAACAAGGTTCCCCATGGGAGACTGGTTAGCAAGGTTAGATCTCATGGAATACAGGAAGAACTAGCTATTTGGATACAGAACTGGCTCAATCGTCGAAATCAGAGGGTGGTGGTGAAGGATTGTTTTTCAGACTGGAGGCCTGTGACCACTGGAGTGCCACATGGATCGGTGCTAGGTCCACTACTTTTCCTCAATTATATAAATGATTTAGAGCATAAGAGGTATAGTTAGCAAGTCTGCACATAACACCAAAATTGGAAGAGTAGTGGACAGCGAAGAAAGCTACCTCAGATTACAAGGGGATCTTGATCAGATGGGCCAATGGGCTGAGAAGTGGCAGATGGAGTTTAATTTACATAAATGCAAGGTTCTGCATTTTGGGAAAGCAAATCTTAGCAGGACTTATACACTTAATGGTAAGGTCCTAGGGAGTATTGCTGAACAAAAAGACCATGGAGTGCAGGTTCACAGCTCCTTGAAAGTGGAGTCGCAGGTAAATAGGATAGTGAAGAAGGTGTTTGGTATGTTTTCCTTTATTGGTCAGAGTATTGAGTATAGGAGTTGGGAAGTCATGTTGCGGCTATAAAGGACATTGGTTAGGCCACTTTTGGAATATCGCATGCAATATCGGAAGGATATTGTGAAACTTGAAAGGGTTCAGAAAAGATTTATAAGGATGTTGCCAGGGTTGGGGGATTTGAGCAATAGGGAGAGGTTGAATAGACTGGAGCTGTTTTCCCTGGAGCTGAGGGGTGACCTTATAGAGGCTTATAAAATCATGAGGGGCATGGATAGAATAAATAGACAAACTCTTTTCCCTGGGGTGAGGGAGTCCAGAACATGAGGCTATAGGTTTAGGGTGAGAGGGGAAAGATATAAAATGAACCCGGCCTGGTGTTATATTTGGAGGTAGGTGAGCACTTTTGTGATAGGGACCACAATTGAGTCATGTTTACCTTAGTGATGGAAAGGGATAGGTATACATGAAGGGCAAGAGCTACAGGTGGGTCAAAAGGTAATTACGACGCAATTAGACAAGATTTAGAATGCATAGGATAGGGAAGGAAACTGCAGGGGGTGGGCAGAATAGAAATGTGGAGCTTACTCAAGGAACAACTTGGGTAGATCATGCCTCACAATCCTTATTGAGTTCTTTGAGAAGGTGACCAAACAGGTGGATGTGTGTCCTTGCTAAGTATGTATCTGTCAGACAGGGAGGAAGTTGTCAAACACAGGAGCTGTGGTTTACTAAGGAAGTTCAATCTCTTGTCAAGAGGAAGAAGGCGGCTTATGTCAGGATGAGATGTGAAGGCTCAGTTAGGGTGATTCAGAGTTACAAGGTAGCCAGGAAAGACCTAAAGAGAGAGCTAAGACAAGCAAGGAGGGGATATGAGAGGTTGTTGGCAGATAGGAGCAGGGAAAACCCTAAAGCCTTCTATGGATACATAAGGAATAAAAGAGTGACTAGAGTAAGATTAGGGCCAATCAAGGCCAGTAGTGGGATGTGGTGCGTGGAGTCAGAGGAGATACAGGAAGCACTGAATGAATATTTTTCATGAGTATTCAGCCTGGAAAAAGACAATTATGAAAAGGAGAATTTTGAGAAACAGGCTACTAGACTAGATGGGATTGAAGTTCACAAGGAGAAGGTGTTAGAAGTTCTGGAAAGTGTGAAATTAGATAAATACCCTGGGCCGGATGGGATTTATCCTAGGATTCTCTGGGACACTAGAGTGGAAATTGCTGAGACTTGGGCTTTGATCTTTATGTCATCATTGTCTACAGGAATAGTACTAGAAGACTGGAGGATAGCAAATATTGTTTCCTTGCTCAAGAAGGGGAGTAGAGACAACCTTGGTAATTATAGACCAGTGAGCCTTACTTCGGTTGTGAGTGAAGTGTTGGAAACATTTATAAGAAATAGGATTTATAATCATCTCAAAAGGAATAAGTTGATTAGAGATAGTCAACATGGTCTTATGAAGGGTAGGTCGCGTCTCAGAAACCTTATTGAGTTCTTTGAGAGGGTGACTAAACAGATAGATTAAGGTAAAGCCGACGCTCTGGTGTATATGGATTTCAGTAAAGCATTTCCCATGGTAGTCTACTGCACAAAATATGGAGACATGGGATTGAGGGTGATTTAGCGGTTTGGATCAGAAATTGGCTAGCTGAAAGAAGACCGAGGACGGTGGTTGATGGGAAATGTTCATGCTGAAGTTCAGTTACTAGTGGTGCACTGCAAGGACCTGTTTTGGGTCCACTGCTGTTTGTCATTTTTATAAACAACCTGGATGGGAGTGTGGAAGGTTGGGTCAGTAAATTTGCGGATGACACTATGGTCAGTACAGTTGTGGACAGTGCCAAAGGATATTGTAGGTTGCGGAAGAACATAGATAAGCTGCTGAGCTGGGCTGAGAGGTGGCAAATGGAGTTTAATGCAGAAAAGTGAGAGGTGATTCACTTTGGAAGGAATAACAGAAATACAGAGTACTGGGTGAATGGTAAGATTCTTGGTAGTGTAGATGAGCAGGTTGATAGAGCTGTTAAGAAAGCATACGTGTGCTCGCTTTTATTGGTAGAGGGATTGAGTTTCGGAGTCATGAGGTCATTCTGCAGCTGTGACCGACTTGGAGTATTGTGTACAGTTCTGGTCACCGTATTATAGGAAGGATGTGGAAGCTTTGGAAAGGGTTCGGAGGAGATTTACTAGGATGTTCCCTGGTTTGGAGGGAAGGTCTTATGAGGAAAGGTTGAGGGACTTTAGGCTGTTTATATTAGAAAAGAAGGTTGAGAGGTGACATAATTGAGACACATAAGATAATCAGAGGTTAAGATCGGGTGGACAGTGAGAGCCTTTTTCCTTGAATGGTGATGACTAGCACGAGGGGCATAGCTTCAAATTCAGGGTTGATAGATATAGGACAGATGTCGGAGGTAGTTTCTTTACTCAGAGTAGTAGGGGCATGGAATGCACTGCCTGCAACAGGAGTAGAGTAGCCAACATTATGAGCATTTAAATAGTCATTGGATAGGTACATGGATGAGAATGGAATAGTGTAGATCAGATGGGCTTCAGATTGGTTCCACAGGGCGGCACAACATTGAGAGCTGAAGGGCCTGTCCTGTGCTGTAATGTTCTATGTTCTGGCAAGCTATCCTCTTTTTCTACTGTAAATACTGAGGCAAAGTAATTATTCAATGTATCTGCTATTTCTTTATAGTCATTGACAATATCCCCACTTTCAGTGTTCAGTGGGCCAACACTGCTCCTGACCACCTGCTTCCCTTTATGTAACTATAAAATTTCTTCTAAATGACGTCGATGTCCCTGGCATATTTCCTTTCATAATCGCTTTTAGTAGCTCTTCTAAGTTGCTTTGTGGCCCTTGTATCTTTTCCATTCAGCAGGATCTGTGCTGAATAGCGTCAGAAAAGTGTAAACGTTGCCTGTGCTTTTTTTATAAGATCAGTGAATTTACTTTATAACATTCTAAACAACCAAAACAAAAACTCAGGAATGTATATATCCTGAACTAGTCATGAATTTCACACTTAAACTCTCATCAGTGTGACTACAAGCTTACCCAAGTGGAAGTATGATTGATGAATATTAGAAGAGACCACCTTATTGCATAGCCTATCACTATGTCCCAATCCTGTCTGTAGTTTGTGTAGGAGGACTTTAAATTTTGGGTTATTGTATAGCAGTAAGGAGCATGATTGGGTTGGAGTTTCCCTTAGAAGTGTTGATTCCAACTTTTGCACCCCACTGACCCAAGGCTGTAAAGTTAATTCAGCATTGACAGAAGGTCAAAACTGGGGCATTTCTGAACTATATGGCTCAGCTTCCATTCTGTAAACTCACTGAGTCACTTGGGTGCTATATGCTCTCAAGCATTTCAACACAAGTTTGAGAATAATTTTGACAATTCACAGCGTTCACGTTTAAAAAACAACTCCAGATCTGATGGCAGGAAGTCACTTCTGACATTAGTTAAAATCTCATAAAACTCATAAGTCACTGAGGCAGTTAGTCAAACGTTTATGGATGTTCAAACGGGTGCACAAAGAGTTCCGAACATGCTCATTCTCTAAACAAACAGTGTCTGATGACAGGAAGTCATTTACAAAGCTTGCTTAAAACACGATGAAGTGTTTTGAAGTTAATGGGCTGGTAAGTCAGTGTTTGTAGATACATACAGGCCCCAGCATGCCCATTTGCAAAAGTAACTCACCGCCTGACCGATTAATCACTTATGAAGTCTGGTTAAAAGTCTGACGAAGCATTTTAACTGATTGCTATGACCAGTTAGCATGAAAGTACCATAGCCTATCTACCATAAAGGAATGGCAAGTACACACGTGAACATATTATTTGGACAAGAATTATGCTCTTTAAGATTTGTCAGCTTATTTACTCTCATGTATCGAACACAAATTACAAGATAAGAATGAGATTCATAGCAAAGAGTTATGTTCAGTCAAACAGGAAATCTTCTGGATTAGCATGCAACAATTTTTGTACTTCAGCCACCAATTACTCACACTCAACCCTGTTCCCACACTTTGTCTAAAGTTCATTAAAGCTTGTACCACATAAATCATTTCGACTTTTTTTTTGGACTGCAGCCCTCCTGTGTTATACAAAACAAAACTTAACAAAATGTGGTTGTTATGTAGCAGACAGAAACAAACCCAATAGGATTAGGCATTTTTAATAGCAGCAGAGACTTGTGAAACATACAGCATGTCAGAACACATTTAAAGAGACGAAAGAGGTGACACAGTACAAGAGATTTTGTTTTCATGCAGCATTTCGGGAATGTGTAAACTCTAAAATAGTGAGCATCATAAATATAAAGTCTTTGATTTTCTGATTCAAACTTTTTGACCCAAAAGTTTATTGCAGAAAAATAAATCCACTGGAGAAAATGGTTTTATTCCCTACACAGATGTACTCTCAAAACTGGCTGTTGAAAACCTGAAAATGTCCAAAAAACTGGGTGCTTCCGAATGTGCCATGCACCTTTTTTTTTAAATTTACTCAATTAAAATTAATTTATCTGGACAATTCAAAAAGGAACAGCATGGCTCCAGACTCCATTTCTGTTTTGCTATTTGCGCACTGGCATATGCCCATTACTTCCAGTGGCCCCTGACCCCATCTGACCAGATTTGCCAGATCCACCCACTGATCCACGACCTCGTAAAATCCAAAATTCAGCATGGTTGCATTCTCAGTTCTGTTGGTTTTGAGGGAAGGTACTGTATCTACATGGACACATTCAGAAACAAGATCACACACATTTGATTACTTTCAAGCAATTTTATTGTGTTTAAAGTGACTAAGAGAGCTGAAGAAAAACTGGCACAAAATCTTTTGAATTGGAGATGATTTATTTTTAAGTGTTCCCACACTTTTCTGCAGCAATATATTTTTCATTGCACAGCATTTTTTCACAAGCAGGACAGTGTGGACTTCACACACAATCACTTTGTAAGAATCACCCAAAACTGTCACAGCAAGGCTTTCAGATACGATGCGATTTATACAAAATGCAAGAAGTTTAAACATATGGGAAATATTAATGGATACAATTATCCAGTTTTCAAACAGGTGGTAGATTTGGGAAACAACTTTCTCTCAGAGTTATTGTCGCTCACCAAATGGAATGATCATGTTCCAAGTTTCTGTGTGCTCCAAGCAACTTTCATGAAATTCGTCTCTTCCATTCTGGACTGCCAGAATTGAAAGAAAATATTGGAGCTTCAAGTAAATCCTGCCATTTTGGACTTGACATAGGAAGGCCAAGAACATTCAGAGCTGGTGTCTTGGAGCAGCAGGTAAAATAAAGCTCACATACCATACAAGAATATTAAAATAAAAGGTGATACAACAGCGATGAGGGACTTCAGTTACACGGAAGAATTAGAGAAGCTAATTTATTGGAGCTGTTTAAAATTATACGGCATTTTAAAGCAATAAGTAGGGACAAACTGTTTCTACGGCAGATGGATTTCTAGCCAGAGGACAGAGGTATCAGATAAAGGAACCAGACAGGAGATCAACAGAATTAGTTTTACACAATGAGTTATAACCCAAGAATGCACCCCTGGAAATTACAGTACAAGCAGACTCATGACTAACTTAAAAAAAACAAAATAAATAGGATTAAAAGGAAATACTTGCGAAACTATGGTGAATCAGCGAAATAGAGGGACTAACTGAACAGCCCTTTCAAAAAGGTCGGCAGAAACACTATGGGGTGAATGATTTCCTTTTGTGCTATGTGCTGCTAATTGATGTGCTTGTCACTATTATTACAATCATAAAGGAAGATAATTGTGATTGTTGGGGAAAAAAATCTCATCCCTAAGATGTAGGAAGAGCTCCTGAAGGTAGTGTCCTCGGCTCAACAGTCTTCAGATTGTTCATCAATTACCATCTCTCCATCATATGGTCAGAAATGAGGATGTTCTAGTTCCCACATTTTAGTTCACCCTACTAGGTGCCTTCCAATTCATGTAATACCAAGTCTTGGAACTGTATTTCTGTTCCTTCACTGTTGCTGGGTCAGAATTCTGTAACTCCCTCCCCAGCAGCACGGTGGGTGTCTATACACCAGACTGACAGCAGCTGTTCAATAAAGCAACTCATCACCACCATCAAGGTTCCGGTCCTCAGCGGTTTCGATGGACCCCTGGCCCTCAGTAGTTTTGAAGGGCCCCTGGGCCTTGGTGGCTTCAACAGGCCCCTGGTCTTTGGCGGTTTCGGCAAGCCACCAGTCCTTGGCAGTTTCAATCGGCCCTGGTCCTCAGAGGTTTTGTCAGGACCCGGTCCTCAACAGCTTTGACAGGCCTCTGGTTCTTGGCAGTTTTGAAAGGCCCCAGGTCCTCAGCAGTTAAGACAGGATCCAGTCCTCAGCAGTTAGACAGGAACCGGTCCTCAGCAGTTGGGACAGGGTTCGGTCCTCAGCAGTTGGACAGGGTTCGGTCCTCGGCAGTTGGGATAGGGTTCTGTCCTTGGCAGTTGGACAGGGTTCGGTCCTCGGCAGTTGGACAGGATCCAGTCCTCAACAGTCAGACAGGATCCAGTCCTCGGCAGTTAGACAGGATCCAGTCTTCTGCAGTTAGATAGGATCCAGTCCTCAGCAATCGGACAGGATCCAGTACTCAACAGGTAGACAGGATCCAGTCTTCGGCAGTTAGACAGGATCCAGTTCTCGGCAGTTAGACAGGATCCAGTGCTCAGCAGTTGAACAGGATCCAGTCCTCAGCAGTTGAACAGGATCCAGTCCTCAGCAGTGGCCGGTCCAAGAGGCCATGGAATGAAGAGAAAGTGATAATTGTCTGTCTTCTTGAGGGTAATTAGGGACGGACAACAAAGTGGATTTGGCCAGTGATGTCACATCTCAAATAAAGAGTTTTAACCAAATTAGTTTCTTTATAAGGAACACTAGAAAACTACAGGAAGCTATCAGCCCAACTATATCATTTCAATTAGCAACACATTTTGGAACATTAGCATCCTGTTTTTCTCAGCCTGCGTTGCTGCAGCCACTTTCCAGCTAATTATTGCAATAGCTGCTGATGAGGTTGCCATTTGGTCCAGTTAATGGCAATTTATTCCAACCAGTTTCTAGTGAACAGAATGCTGATGATTCATATGACATATACACAAATGTCTGTTCTGCACTGATGAGTGGAATCTACATAATAGGTTGCGGATTGAGGAGTGTTTTACCATAAATGCACAATGCTAATGTGCAGCAATGACCGACTGTTCAAGGGTATAAATCAAATTGTTAAGTAAATGCAGACCTAAGTAATTAAAAATTTAACTGTTAACTGCTCAGAAAACTTTGCTGATTGGAATGTGCTCCTCAGTTTCAGGGTGTGACTTTACAATGTCAAACTTTTAAACTTTATATTGCATTGGTAACAAAAAAACATCTGGTGAATGATGCATGCATTCAAGTGTAGTGCTAGCGGACTTTCTTACAGAACAAAATAATATATTTATAAATATTGTGAAAATGCACCTAAGCTATTCAAACACCCCACTCCCAGAGACACCATTTCATCTAATTTAATAAGACATACAAAATGCTGCACATATGCAACATTGGTTGTGTCACATGCCCTGCCCAAGAACCAGTGAATGTTAATCCTGGAGTTGTTAATCAAACATGCCAAATTCAAAGTGTGCAGCACTCTCACAAACAATAATTCTTAATCAGGCTGCAGTATTGTGATAGCAAAAATCATGAAACTTGCTAATGCAGGGCTGAACAAATTCCAGGATAACAACATGCAGTCGATTCAATCAACAGAGACATCTTCACCAGACAACATTTTGTACAGGCAGTCTCTGGGTTGTGAACAGGTCCCCTTCTGGAGTCCAGTCACAAGTTGATTTGAATGCAAGTTGGAACACTGCGCAGGATGATGTAAAGAAGCCATTCATAAGTACAGGAAATGTCCATATGTTGGGTCTTTGAAATTACAACCACATATGGGAATCATGTTTGTAAGTCAGACATTCATAAATCGGGGAACCTCTGTAGATCTTAGTTCATTAAAGTGCCTCCATAACAACAGGACAAGCAGCTCAGCATCATTATTGAAGGTGCATTCTGATTGGTTCATAGTTAGGCACATCAATTGGCCACATTGTCAAAAACATACAGGAACTACATTTTTAAAAAAAATCATGACTGTGTTGTTTCAAAATCTGGGCAACAAAGTTAATTCTAGCTCAATGCATTTCTCCACCATCCAGTGAGGAAACTCAATCTCATCATTTTCTTCATGGCTTCGTATCCACTATTCTAGAAGAGAGAAAAGCTAATGGAAGATCCATAATAATGATATAGCCAATGACAGATTCTCTGCTTATTTCTCCAAACTTTGTGGCTTCTTAGTTGCTCACTGGGGCTCCACATTTTTAATTTTCATTTCTCTGACATCTTTCATTCACTTTCTCCCTCTTGGGTCTCCATCCATACAAACAGCTTCTTCAGTATGTTTTCATGCCTGACGATATGATCATCTGAAAGATATTCACTAATGAGCTTTCCTCCATTCAACCATTCTGACAACTTGTTCATTGCTCTCATGGTCCCTCCAACTGATGTACTCCATCTTTCACCAGAACCACAGGTCACAATTTTCTAGTCTCTGAATGTCTGCTTTTCTTAATTTCCATGTTTCAGCTCTGTATAAGGCAAGTCAAATCACAGACTTGATCATTCTTCTTTTCTTAGGATTTCTATCATTCCATACTGAGCAATTCTTTATATTTAGTGGATGCAGTTTGTCAGTGCTATTTTACTGCGTTTCTTTATGGCTGTGATCATCTTCTGACAAGATGTTTCCCAAATATTTAAATTGTGACGGTTGGGTCCAGATGTTGACCATTTATCGTGTGCTATGTTTTCCCACCATTGGTTGCCCCAGCCTTCATAACTGTTGTACTTCAACAATAATTTTCCTTTTGTCACTTCTTTAATTTGATCTATTAGCACCCGTATTTCCTCTGCTGCTCTGGCAACCAGAGTCTGCACATCTGCAGATCTCATTATCTTTACCAACTGACCTACTTTGACACCTTTCTGTACTGCATCTAGATTAGATTAGATTAGATTACTTACAGTGTGGAAACAGGCCCTTCGGCCCAACAAGTCCACACCGCCCCGCCGAAGCGTAACCCACCCATACCCCTACATCTACCCCTTACCTAACACTACGGCAATTTAGCATGGCCAATTCACCTGACCTGCACATCTTTGGACTGTGGGAGGAAACCGGAGCACCCGGAGGAAACCCACACAGACACGAGGAGAACGTGCAAACTCCACACAGTCAGTCGCCTGAGGCGGGAATTGAACCCGGGTCTCTGGCGCTGTGAGGCAGCAGTGCTAACCACTGTGCCACTGTGCCGCCCACTAGTGCGCCTTCTTAATCATGGGTTCTGCAAAGATATCAAAAAGCAATAGTGTCGGGAGGGAGCCTTATCTCAGCCCATGCCCAATTTTATCAGATCCATTTTCACCAAATGCTGTCCTGATTGGAGCAATCAGTTCCATGTGCAAAGCCACAATTGCTCTTTCATCTTTTCAGTCAACTCTGATCACAGCTTTTGCTAAGTAATACAGGAAATGAGTTCAGGTGTTTTACGGGATCTGAGTGTATTCTAATAGAATACCAATCAGTAACAATAGATGATCTGATCCTGCATCTCATTGCTGCCTGTGGGTCCTTGTTGTTGGATGCTATGTTTCCCTTACAACACTGATTACATTTCTAAGATACTTCTTTGGCTATGAAGCATTTGGAAATATCCTGAGATGAGGTGAATGAAAGGCACTATTTAAATGCATACACTCTCATTTAACACTGCTGGACTTTCAGAACAAAAAGACCGCATTTTACATGTTCCGACAGCAGAACAAGTCTTAACATTTTCTTCCAATTGTGCATACTGAGGCATTAAGTCCTTTGTTCATAATTACAAACCACTTGTTTACCCATGTAGTTTTCCTCCCACAGTAATCTTTTCAGAAATGGATATGTTTTAAGGACAAAACTATCCAGTTTTAAATAACAGTGGTCAACAATAGATTAAAGGGATATACTGTTGTACTTTTGATTTGAAGTTTGTACACACACTCACGAGTGTCATCCTACTCAAGTAAGTACCTGAGTCATCTTATGATGACAGGGGATGTTAGAATACGCTCTCTGTTTGATGACTGTCTATTACTTTTACAGAAATTAGTTCTGGAGATATGAAACCTTGAACTTTTTTTTCCAAAAAAGACAATAACTACTAATTGTTCAAACATTACGGAAATTTTATTGCAATACAATTAACTAACTGTCAGATATTCCTACTTATGATCAGGTCTCAGTTATCATGTTTCAGAGGTATTTTTACATTCATGAAACATTATATGATAGTCCATTACATATTTAATTTTGTAAACTTAATATAAACCTCAACTAAAACTCATACTGCTTACCAATTAGTAAATGAGTCAGATTTTAGAATACACTGTTCATATACTTATTCACAAGACTAATGGACTATATTTTAACCAAATGTTTGAATTTGAGTCAACGATCACGGGTGTATTATTTTTAAATATACAAAATGGATCCATAAGCCCATCAAACATAAGTGACAGAAGAATAAAGTTTTATCCAATGTGGGCTAGGCACCAACTTAACTCCAGAAGTGAAGTCAACCTGATTAGTTCTTGCCAACATTCTGTACCATCATCTCCAATCTCATTTCTTTTTCTCTGCAGCTTCTCCCTTATGCAAATCCTGATGGACCAAGCCTAGTTTGCCACTTAGTCTCGAATTCCATATTCAAGCTAATACCAAACTGTCTATTTCCACCTCTGACCCTGTCTCACTCGAATCCTGCTGAAAATCTCAATTCATCCCTTGCTGCCTCAAGTCTTTTCTATTCAATCCACTCCTCATCAAACTTCCAAATTCCCAACAAACATGACCTGAAACTTATCCAACGGTCTACACCCACATTCTCTTGTGCCTTGAATCCCACTCCACTAACTTCAATGACTCAGTTATCAGACATCAAATTCAAAATCTTTGACCTCTTCTACATTTTCCTTACAGATTAAACTCATTTATGAGCAAGGAGTTTATTTTCAACTGTCGGCTATAGAGGTCTTCAATAAAAAAACAAGAGTGCTAAGCACTTTAAACTATGTAAATCAAAGTCAAGTCTTCAATGGAATGTTATATTAGTAAACCAACAACGTGAAAAATTCAACAAGAATAACTATATGCTGAAAGCTATATATATTTCCTAATGAAACAAATGTGTATACGTTAGATGTTTGTTTTTAATATACATAAGGGACCAATGGATAGCATTAATATCTCCTACATCAGAAAAAAATGTAGCATCTTGAGCTCAACTATGTTGTTTTAGAGATAAAACTATACTGTTTCTTTGTGTCTGTAGATTCTTGACTGCAACATCTCTGAAATATAAAAGTGGGCAGAGACCTGTTACATACACTGTGCATTCCCTCTTTGACCAGCTTGTATTTTTCAGTGTTACATCCAACATTTCCTCTCCCAGTAGTAAAATACTACGCCTGTGCCTTGTATGGTTCACTGGAGAAGAAATCAAACTAATATCCTTCCACAAATTTGCTCTGTGATTCAGTACTTTAACATGGAGAATTAATACATTAACACACAGCATGACCATGCTATGCAAGTCCTGATTTCTGTAAGCAGAATTGTCTGAGAAAAATTATTATAGAAGACAATGTTACAAAACATTTGGCTTTAGTTCAAAATAATACATCCCTGAAATGTTATCAGAACATCTTTCTCGGTGTCATGGCAAATAATACTAAATATGCCTGTGACCTTAAGTTGGAAGTTATATTTATAGGTCTTGTGCTGGCATGGGCTGGAATTTCAGAGTTCCAGAAGTTTAATTTTGGTCCTGAATAACATACTGTAAATCAACAATTAAATTTGCTGTTTCTACAGCTACATGCAAAGCATTAAGTTTCACTGAGTAAGAGTCCAATACTAATTGATCCGGGAAATACCCACTGGGTCTCTCAAGGGGCAATTCTAGGCTTACTATTTCTGCCCTATTACCTAAAACAATCCAGTTTAGATTTGGTTCTGCTGTGTATAAACCACAAGCACATCTAGAAAATACTTCTGACCAGTCTGTGTGCAGAGGCATCTTGGGTAGAACTGACCAACGATGGGAATACTTAGTATCAACGAAGTTCTCACCACCATCATGTTCCAGTGAAGAGGCAGTACGCTGCAATGAGCGGCAGAAACTGTCAGCAACAATTCCATATTCAGATCGAGAGCAGCCCAACTCCGCTAACTTATCATCAGTCACAGTTTGGCTCTGTGAAAAGAGTTCGGCTTAGAAAATGCTCCACAATTTTCAATCACCAGCATGTTCAAACATGTAATTTTTTAACTAGTGAAAATTAACTAGATTTCACCATTACTTAATGGAATGGCACAGTGGCAGGCACTGCGGCCTCACAGTATCAGGGACCCAGGTTCAATTCCACCCTCAGGCGGCTTCTGTGTGGAGTTTGCACATTCTCCCGGTGTCTGCGTGGGTATCCTCTGGGTGTTCCAGTTTTTTCTCCCACAGTCCAAAGTTGTGTACGTTAGGTGGATTGGCCATGGAAATTTACCCATAGTGCCCAGGGCTGTGTAGTGTGGATTAGCCATAGGAATTGCAGGGTTAAAGGGATGGGGTGGGTTTGGGTGGGATGCTCTTTGGCCGGTCAGTGTGGACTCGATGAGCTGAATTGCCTGCATCCACACTGCAGGGATTCAATGATACTTTTATGATATATACCAGATTAAAGTAAGTGTATTGCTTGTTTTCATAGATGATCACAACTTCAATGGCAGCAAATCTACCACACTAGTGAGCAAAACACCTAAATTTTCAGATTATAAAAATTTGTGCGAACATACTTCTATTACATCATTTTACAATCTGCACTGCTAAAATTATAAAACAAGGTAAAACTCAACATAAACAATTTAGACCAATTTTGATTGAATTTTACCCAAACATACAGAAAAGATAGACATTATCAACAAATCAAGTGGAAAGAATCCAGCTTCAAATCCATAAATATGGCTTTCAGCAATTCTATATTATCTATATCTGGTCAAAATAATAATGAATTAGATAAAAATATTGCAAAGAAATCTGATAAAGGGTTCAAAAGATGTCCAATCCTGTGAGGGACGTTTGAATGTTTTGTCATCTGAATCATGAGATCAAATTATTTTCTTTACACCCCCTTTGTTATTTTTGAATTGAGTTCATGTTTCTTTTGTTTCTGTTTTCATTTATTTTTCCCTTGGTGGCAGGTATCATGGAACATACTGACAACCAAACTGGCCCATGCAGCTAATGTGCAATGATAGCCATATTAAAGCATTCAAGTTGTAAGACAAGCAATTTTTCCATTACTTCATGTATATATTAAATCTACACACATGGGGAGTCAAGGCCAATTTTATGCTTTCAGATCAAGTTAAAGTGACTAGTACAATGCTGGGAATGAAACGCAGACAGAAGAAAAGGAAAAATGTGTGAGGTGGACAGACAGTGTTAAGAATAACAGATGGAGAGCTGAGGGAAGAGAGGGAGGACAGATGGGTGTTGGAGAGGGTAAAACTGAGGGAGGAAAACGGGAATGGAAGATGAGTTGGAGCAGAGAGGAAGAAGGGCAGCATATTTTATGTGAGGAGATAATGGAATATTGGTCGACACTAATGCGCAGGGCACACAAATACAAATCACACTATGGCTGCTGGTGGAATTCAGGGTCAATATTAAGTAAATTTAGAACTGAAAGCTTGACTCATTGAAGGTGTTATGATTATGATGGGAGAAGTACTGTGTCTTTAGTCCTGAAGTACTGAGTTTAGTCCCAGTACTCCATGGGCTGCAACATAAATTTAACTGGCTTACCTTGTTTGTGATATGGCCAATTGTATATTTTTCTATATTAGGCTTAGAACAACAAGATTCAACAGATTTATTTCTAAAAACGCAAATTTAAAAAAAAAAGAACTTATCAAATGAAGGTGTAAAACTGGTTTATGATATCACAATATAAATGTTAATCCCTCTAAACAATCTAAAACACACACACACAAACATACACTGGGTAAAAGCCAGGAGTGGGGAGGGGCATATTCTATCTACAGGGATTCACTATTGGCAGAAAACACTCTCGGTCAATAAGTCATAGTTCTGAAGGCAATAAAAAAGGACAAAGCTTAAGATTTTCAGGCAGCAGTCAGCTGGCACATGTAGATGGATGTCACCAAATGTAAGTAGTTGGGATTTTGGCAGATGCACCTTGTTAAGGAAACAGGGAAGTCTTTCAGACACTCTCAAGGTGACAAAAGAATTCAGACTGGATTCATCATAAAGATGCTTCAAAAGCAGACAATGAGAGCTTAGCAGCTTGTTCATTTGCAGGCTTCTCCAGCTGGAAACCAAACTATCTTCACGCCTGCAAACACTATGTCAACAGGACAGCTAGAAAACCTATTGGTGAAAATAGTGAGGTGTTTTTACTGGTATGAGTTCAAGCAACCAATATTAACAAGATCTAGAAGCATGTGGTTCCCAAGAAATGCTTTGCTAAAAAGACTATCCTTTCAATGTCCTCTTCAAAGAAAAAGCCTAGATAACTCCACAATCCTTGAAAATCAAATCCACAAAAATTATTAAATATGAAGCTTAAACAACAATGATGACTGTTAGACTATTATCAATTGGTGTTAAAAACCCATCTGGTTCACTAATGTTCTTTAGAGATAAAATCTGCCATCCTTTTCTGATCTTGTCCTGTATGTGATTCCAGATTCACATAATTTAACTGACTCTTAAATGCCCTCTGAAATGGTCTGACAAACTATCAGTTCACGGGTGATACGAGATGGGCAACAAATGCTGGCCTTTTGTTGCCCATCTCGGATAATGAGAAAATGGCCTGCAATAGAAGAAAGGACGGGTGGAGGATTTGAGCTATAGCGAGAGGTTGAATAGGCTAGGGCTGTTTTCCCTGGAGCATCGGAGGCTGAGGGGTGACCTTATAGAGGTTTATAAAATCATGAGGGGCATGGATGGGTTAAATAGACAAAGTTTTTTTTCCCTGGGGTGGGGGAGTCCAGAACTAGAGGGCAAGGGTTTAAGGTGAGAAGGGAAAGATATTAAAGAGACCTAAGGGGCAACTTTTACATGCAGAGGGTGGTACATGTATGGAATGAGCTGCCAGAGGAAGTGGTGGAGGCTGGTACAACTGCAGCAGTTAAAAGGCATTTGGATGGGTTTATGAATAGGAAGGGTTTGGAGGGATATGGGCCAGGTACTGGCAGGTGGACTAGATTAGGTTGGGATATCTGGTCGGCATGGACGGGTTGGACCGAAGGGTCTGTTTCTGTGCTGTACATCTCTATGACTCTATAACAGAGTAGGAAAAATTGGATGTAATCACTGTGAAGAGAGAAGGGGAAAGTAAGAAATGGAGAGCATAGAACAGGAATGGAAGGAAAGAAAGAAGGGAAGGAAAGATTGAAATAGAATAGCACAAAGGGGCAGAGGAGGGGCTGCTGTTCATTTGGAATGGACAAAGTGCCTAATACTATGTCTCAGTGATGGTCTTGTTTAGTCCATCATGTAGTATCAAGTGATGCTTGATTGTCCCATAATATTGCACTTTTAGCATTCTGTACAGATGCAGTATTTTTCGATCTTGTGGTATTTTATTGTTTTCATACATTGTTGATATATTGACATATGACTCATTTTGTAGCAAATGGGAAGTCAACATCAAATATGTACGATGAAGCAAATAGCAAGGCAGGTAAGCATATTTCACAAATTTTGAGGCAATACATTCTGTTCCACAATTGTAAATTGTTCATTGATTCATGTTATTAATTTTATTCAAACAACAGAAGTTACAATTATTACGGCAACGAAGCAATTACATTCTATGGAACACAAGGCTCTTTGCAGCACTGACTGAAGAACTGGGAATTGGAAAAGCAAGATGCTGCAGTGCCACCATTGATGGGAAAGTATAATTACAAAAGTGACAAGTTTATTTAGACAGATTCAATTCTAATTGTGGATGGTAGACTTTATAATCAAGGAAAATGGACATAGTAAGTGCATTTAAGTATTTATTTGTTATAGTTTTTTTTCCCAGTATGTCATTTTTGTCTCATAAGAACGCAGCCAAAAGTTTTTTATTGCATTCATTGCAAGTTCTTACATTAAAATTTCTATGGATTAACTGAAAAATTGCAATTTTTGAAGAGCTGACCAATAAAGTACACACCTTATGTCCAACATAAGTAGCGAGATGGTATTCAGTACACCCTCCTCCCAGTACAGCTAAAGGCTCTTTGAGTGTAAGTCGCATCACATGTTCTGCAGATTGACAGACAAGCTACAACATGCAGATACATAAAATTAACAAAGAATGCATGCAAGTTGAAGTGGAAAATTCTGACACAACGGGCATTTTCATTGCCAATATATTCAGTGGCATATGTTTGTAGGAAAAATAACATTACAATTAGACATAACAATTCAAATATTATTTGCAAGTATACATTTTCTAACTAAAGGACTATAGATGCATGAAAATATACATTTGCTGCACATTTTAAATGGAAATATTTCTATGGAATGAGAAGAGATAATTTTGAACTGTGTGCTGCATTCTGTTTTACCTGTTATTTCTCTTAGATTTTACTGTTACAAAATCATTATTATTGCATACAAGTTTGTTTTAGAAAGTCCTGCAAATCAATTTATTTCACAGATGAACACAATAAATTAGACACCTTACAAATCAAAAATCTCTCCAACCTTTTACAATGCAACTGAAGAGGATAACCAGCAATAATAGTCTCTCCTTCCCAGAATTTACTTCATAAAATCAGCAAAAGAACAAGTTTTCTGCGTGAAATTAAGTGATACATAGGGTGCTTGCGCTGGTGTTAGCACAGCCTTTCTTTATAACAAAACAGTACAACTTATTTTTGTGTCTCTATAGTACAAATGAGCTTGCAGACCCGCAACAGAAATTTGCTTGTGAGTGAACTTTCAAGAAAAGACAATTGTTGAAAGAAGACCCATTAATGTTAAATCTCTCCACAGAATTTTAAGATAGAACTTCAAGCTTCCTTTAAGAATGAATTCCCAAAAGGTATTCCCTTGAATTAGGTGGTAGATTTTTTCACAAGTTAACTATGCAGAATGAGAAAACCTTTCTTGAATTCCAGTTTTGTAGAAGTTTTATAATGTGAAAGCAATTCTCTTATCTTAGTAAAATTAAAATTAAAACTTCATTTGCTCTTCTTTAAAATGAAAAAAAAAATCCTAGCTCCAATCCTTGATAATCTTTGTCCTCTTATCTTGTCTTCATAGTTCAATGATTCAAAATGTCAATGTGTCACCTGGTCCTTTCTAATGCATCAATGCCTCTTTGAAGTTCCGGTGACAAACACTAAGTACAATAATTTAATCACTGCGCTGTACAGTGCTAAATAAACTTCCTTAGAATTTTATGATTTTATCAATATAGTTAAACATTCACACTTTCGATGTTTTCAAAGTTTACTGTCTGTGAGGAATTTCAATTTCTTGTATGCTTCCAACATCATGAAACTTTTTACCGCCTAAATTGTAATTGAATTTCCTTTCTGACTAAAAACAGGGCTTTACAATAATGAATGCTAAACACCAACTGCTGATTATTAGCCCATGTAATGAGTGCTTCTGGATCCCTTTGAATATCTGACTCTACTAAGCATTCTGCTGTCGCACACTTGTCTGTGCCAGCAGCAAATTTAGAAATTTTACTTCTAATCCTCTAATCTAGCTCATTTGTAGTCTGTGAAAAGTAGAGATCTAATGACTGGGTCAGTGGCATTGTCCACTAGACATCTCCCAGTTCAAATAATACACATTTATAATTACTCTGAGTTTCCTGTCGTCTAACCAGTTTTTCATTCACTAATTCCACAAGTCCTTAGGACCCTTTATCAAATAGCTTTTGAAAACCAAGAAGCTTAATTTCATGGGACACCACAGACTCCAAGGGGGCCACATAGGTTTGTGAGAGACTTAACATAAAGGCTTGCAGGCAACTATACCCCTGAGAGATTATCTTGTTTTCCAGAACACTTATTGTGAATCTTAAACCCTATTGAGTAACCTCCAATAGAAGAATTAAAAGTTATATTTATAACTTCAACCCTGACAGGAATTCTTTACAATCATAATCTACCATTTTTTTGTCAAATATTTTAGAATCACAGCTAAAAAGACCTTTCTTGAAGGGGTAACATCAGGTAACAGACCCCTCACATCTATTAAAATATACAGTTTTAGAGCTCAAAGACCTAATATACACAGGAAGATTGTGTTTTTTAGTTAACAATCTGCAAGTTAAATTGCTAGAATGATGGTATTTTGATAATTTTCATATACCCACTATACCCACTTCTTTACTATAATTCCTTTGTGGCAAAGTGTGATCTGTTTTGTCAAGCATGCTTTACTTTGTTCAGCTAAAAGTGTCAAAGTAATAAAAATAACTTGAAACAGTTAGCAATCAATGCAATAATGTTATGTAGTTCCATTCTTTGATGCCTGGATGATTTTTAATAGGACAAGGAAACAAATGACTGGAACAACTGTAGGCCTAGCAGTCTTGCTTGAATTCATTGCTTAAGCAATGTCCTGGAATTCTCCTATTAATGGTTTTATGAACCTTGGTGATTTTTTTGCCTCAATCCACATCCAATCAAAACATTTGCTTGACATACTAACCATTAGTTTAATAAAGAGAAGGCACCTTCAAGCACAGAACAAAAAAATACAAAAAGGATTTCGTCAGAAAATCATTTTTAAATTTCAAATTGTTAAACCAATGAACTTAGTCACTAAACTGTACACTGATGTACAAGCTGAAACAGATAAATCACCACACTGAATTTTCTTTCATAATGATCAGAGCATCAAATGATGAGACAATATGTACAAAGTAACCATAGGGTTACATAGGCGCTACATAAATGATGACAAGTACTATTTTCAATGGCAGTGTCTTATAAAACTACTTGCAATGATCACCTTTGTTAACGACTGAACATCACGAAGTGCTTAACAGCGGTGAAATACAAATAGTCTTGAAGTTTGTCTGCTTACAGGAATTTGATGCCGAAAATTCTAATTTCCTTTTTTAGGTCTATTATCCTGCTTCAGCTTTTGCTGCTGTTTTAGTCCAAATTGTGGACACAGCCTCAATAGTTTCTTTTTACATAATTAAGAAAACAGCTTCAAATAAATTGTGATTCTGATGCAGTTGCTATTTACATGTTTTGTGATACATGTTGCTTTGAAAGATAATGAAAAATCACTATTTTAGAGTTAAAATATGAAACACTCAATACAAAAATACAACATGCAGACCATTTAACCTACCTTTAGCTCATTCACTCCAGCTTCACTTCGATTACATAGTAACAAACTACACACAGGCTTATTCTCATTTGGGATCAGATGCAGGAATTGCTTGAAACCAAACTTCACAATGTGCAGGTTCTTAATAATGCCATAGCAGTTAGGGAGAATAGGATGATAATATGAACTAATGGATTGTGCACCTGGTAAAAGAAAAATGGCCAAAAATTACAAAACAGCAACATTATAAAGAAGCACAATAAACCACGAGATAAATGTATTTAGATTTGTAAAAATTCAACAACATTCCATTACAAATTAATATTTCAGATACTGCAGCACATCAATAAAGATCATTGAATCAAACATAAACTAATGGAACATGAATTAAACATGAGCTATTCCATGCTCAAGTGTAAAGCTTTGATGGTCAAACAACTGAAGAATAAACAAGCAATTTGCCAGAGCAAGCGCGCTATTAAACATTCATTAAAAAAACAAAGAATCTCTTAATAACATTACAATTCAAACACAGAATCTTGCAGCACAGTAGGAAGATATTCATCCCATAATATCTGTGCCATCTCTTTAAAATTAAATTTGCAGTAGATTTGCAGTATTTATTCAGCAGATAAGAATGAAAAGTAAATATATTTGTAATATTGGTTGCAGAAAAACCTTTTGAAATGTTGTAATTTGATCAATTTATTTCTGATTCTGATGTACCTGCCATTATAAATTTGCAATAGATTCTACTGTCCTGAATGATAGATATGAAAATTTGCTGTACTGTACTAAGAGGATGGAGCACCCATCAGGAAAATCATATTACTCTGGCATAGAGATCACTTAACCACCCTTAGTTCATTCACTCCAGCTTGACTTTGACTTCACAGAAGCAAAGTACAAGTGTGCTTGTTCTCTTTTGGAATCACATGCAAAAATTGCTGGAAACCAAACTTCACAAAACAGAGGGGTTGTAGACTAATGTGGATTGAGAATTGGATGACAAACAGAAAACAAAGTAGGAATAAACAGACCATTCTCAAGACAATAGGATTTTACTACTAGGCTGCCACAAGGAGTAGTGCCAGTGGCATAGCTCTCCACAATCAACATAAATGATTTGTATGTCGGGATCAATTATAACATTTCCAAATTTGCCAAAGCCACAAAACTGGGTTGAAATGTAAGTCTGAGGAAAATCCAAGTAGGTTTGAAGCAGACTTGGCCAGGTTAGGTGAATGGACAAGAATATGGCGGATGGAATCTAATGTGGATAAGTATTAAGTTATCCACTTTGGCAGAAAAAAAATGGAAACGTTGAATATTTCCTAAATTGAGTGCTTTGGAACTGTTCAAAGGAATATGGCTGAACTTGTTGTGAATCACTAAAAGCTAGCAGGTAGGTACTACATTCACTGAGAAAGGCAAATAGTATGTTGGTTTGCGAGAGAATTTGAGGACAGAAGGTGTCTTACTGCAACTGTATAGGGCCTTGGTGAGACCAAAAATGCTCTCTCCTCTTATACAGTATAAATGTTGGTTTCCCCTCAAATTGGTATTCCTGCAAATTGTCCTGACTGCAAAACTGTACAATTATAGGATCCAGTTGGTCGAGTTTATGTCTCAGGACTTACATATTTATGGCATCTGAATTTCCTTCATTTCCTGATTTCAGCTTTCACATGCATTAAACGTCCTATTATTTAATATTTGCAGACAAGACAGATAATTCCCATAATCTTAGACCATCACTATTACAAGCATGCAAAGTGCAAAGGCCATTAGATCATTTAGCAAGGTTCAGTGACGTGGGACATAATTTCTATTTGTCTGCTAAATTATTTGGCATTGCCAAGACGACGAAAGTGAACACTGGAGGCAATTTTTGTCATCAATGCTAATATTTCCTTCATTGGCTTAATGTCCAATTTTAAAACTTTTTTTTGTGAAACAATTTGGTATCTTCTACTACTTTGGAGGATCTCAATAAATGCAACTTGTTATTGTTGTCACCTTAGTCTTACACACTCTATTTGTTTATTTTTGCTGCACTCTGTAATTTGCCAATGTATCAGTTATCCAATTGTTCAAAATGTTACAGCAAAACTGAACTAAGTGACTGTTCTTCCAACATACTTCATTTTTTAATGGACAAAGGTTATTTTCAAGTTAAATCCCTAGTAGGTCCATTTAATTGTGTAACTGGGATTCATATACTTTAGCAATACACCATATCTGACAGTCCTTTTCTTGGCAATAATTCATGAAGCAAGTTAAAAATAGAGTTGATTGTAAAAGGCTGTAAAAATATACCAATGGTGCGTTAATCTCAGAAGGTGATTTGCAAAATGCTTAAATACTTGAAGGCAGCAATCTGCACTTGACTTTACACTTAAGATATCAAGATATTTTGCAGTCATTGATTGGTGTTCAGAACATTTATACAACTATTAATTTTACAGCTGTTCAAAACAAATAGCTTTTGCCTGCTATTTTAGTGAATTAGGAAGGCAATGCAAAATGTTAGGTGAGTTCTGAATTGCGGAAATATTAAGTATGGTCATTGAAACTGATACAATACCCATGAGTCTACACCAATTACCATTTCCTATGCCAATTACATAACCACAGAAATTGAATTTATAAAAATAATGCAAATATAATAAGCAGTGTACAAAACATTTAATTTGTATACATGAGAAAAACTTGTAGAACTCATTCACACATGCAACATCTGTAAATTACAGTACTCAGGCTTTCACAGGCTCAAAATAAAAAGGTACAGTAAACTGCTAACCCTCTATTAGTCTCCAAATAAGTATTTGGAAACAGAAGCTTGTTTCATGGACTACCCCAGTAAACTTTTATGGTGTTACTATGGTATGAATATCCTAAGCTACTGAAAAATACAACTTTCAAACATTCCTCCTAATTATCAAAAATGCTGTGGTCTCATTAGTGATCAGTAATTTATGAAGAAATCAGGTAGCAGTGCTCCTTCAACTTACCTACCTTAAATAGAAGCAGTCTATTTAAAATTTAAATTGTAAGATACCTTAGTGTAAGATATTATAAATGACTGAGATCTATACACAGAAAAAACGTTACAAAACTTTTTGGATTTTGATAATTGCAAGTGCAGTTTTACTCTTTGGATTCTCTCAGAATTAATGGACTAAACAATTTACATCTGGTGATTTTATGAGGTAGTAGGTTAGCACATTGCTATTTCATTTGTAGGACTTTGGAATAAATCCAACTAACACGGACTCCATCTCTATGGGATTTTCATGGAAATAAATTTCAAATCAGTCTCATGTAGTTGTGGGCAAAACGCATAAAGCACTTCAATTCAATTAGATTCCTTCTCTTGGTTGATATCCAGTGACCCTATTGGAAAGTACTTACCCAAAGAAACTAAGAATAGGGTCAAGTTCAAGATACCATCACCAGAGAATAGTTAATGGATACTCATCATTCAGGTTTTCACAAAGTATAAACACTTTGAGAATACTTTAATTATGACATTTAAAAGGTATCTGAATGGGAACGGTTTAGAGAGATACAGACCAAATGCTGGCAAACAGGACTAGATTGGTTTAGGATATCTGGACAGCATGGATGAATTGGACCAAAGAGTCTGTTTCTGCGTTTTATAACTCTTATGATTCTATCTGGTTATTGATAATATACTCATAAAAGGTGATGCTCAATTAATTTTCAGCCATCAATCTTCCACTCCAATTACATATGATTGCTAAAAAAAAGTATCATACTGGAATTCACAAGATTTTACATTGTGAAATATATTGAACCAAAGAACTTCCAAAAAATATTTTTATGCTGTAGTTGTTTGAACTACTTTGAACTTTTGATGTCACTTGATTATGTTGCAGTTGAACTTCAAAAAAGTATATATTTGTTGGTATTTTAATTGGGGGTTGAGAATTTTATTTTTGAACATATCACAGAGTTTTTGGAAACTTGAAAGGACAAAAAAATTAAGGAAATTCATTGTATTAGTACTGTTTTTTTTAACTAGCCCATTTCATTAATTTTAACCTCCAACAATTTTGTCTGCTAATCATTAACTGCCCCAATATAGAAGAGCAACTCACACAAATATCCTACATGTATACCAGCTTTCCACAGGAGCAGGTTTAAATAAAACAATGCAAGCTTTGATGAGTGAAGACACATGCTATTGAAATTGTTTGTTTTTCACTTAATGAGAGAAACTCAGGAATATCAAACTTCAACGGGAATAACTTATACTGAATGAGGAAAATAGATGCTAATTAGTCAAGGTATCGCCATGAAGAATTTATTCCCCAGTCTTTTGTACAAACTTATGCAAAGCAAGTCGACATTGAATGGTTCAGACATTGACAGCAAATGCACCAAGGAACAGCTGTCTCAAAAGCTGATGTTTAATTTCAAATACAAGATGGCTGGACAAATTCATTTTATCTGCAGACCAAGTCTGTGCATGAGTATATGTTGTTTCCAGCAAACATAATTCAAGCTTGACTGATTATCTTAAATTGGCTGTTAGTGTATTGCTTGGATCGCTCGGGATTATTTAGCAATTGTACTCCAATTGCAGAATCATGTTTAATGTTGTACATTATGATCTGAATTTTGCAATTGTAGGTTAGTTGAGCATAGTTAGTATAGTTGCAAAGAGCTGAAGGGACATGATCCACCAGTTATTGGGATAAACGGCATGCAAAATTGGCATCAAATGAGCACTGAAATTCATGTCATATTATTCTTCTATGTAATAAAGAATATCTTTTTGGCTTCATGGCAGCATTCTGTTGGTGGAGAATATTAGTGTTACTACTGCATAATAATGGTGTGAAACAGCTAGCTTTACATGCTGCTCCAATTTGTGTGGCATCTTACCCAATTTGAGGTTGACTATACACTTTTCCAGTCCAAAACGTAGCATTTGTAAGTTAGTGAGATAAACAGGGAGCAATGATCTGATTGGGGTAACCATCATTTGCTGGATAGTTTGAAGGTACCCTATTTTTTGCATCAAATTTGCCGAGTTAGCAAATCATTTGGGCCAATTTTATAGTGCATTATAATAGAGCTCCTGTGATGCATTAGTAGCATGGCAGAAGGCCCAGGTTCACATTTCACCTGCTGTAGAGATGTGTAATAACATCTCTGATTAGGTTGATTCAAATACCTATTGCACATTATAGCTATAGGAATTTGAACAGGTGCTTAACCAGTAAACAAAGGCTTGCTGAAGACAGTGATAGAAAATGTATTTTCAAATTTCTCAACTAGCACATGATGGAGGTAAGTTTGTTAGAATGCTTAATTTCATGCATGCAATTACAAACAACGTAGGACAGCAAAGACCAAAATGATTGTGCGGTTTTACTGTGCTTATTTATTTTCTCTTTAATGAGATTTACACTATTATTTGCATATTTGAAGTAAATAACTTATGGAATCAAAAAGCTAATTAAATATTGAAATGCTTTCCCTGTGCACATAAATAAATTTGATGGTTTCAAACATTAATTTGCATAAAGAAGTACTTAAAGGAGGAATGTAGCATCTGTTTAGATGTGTTTACACTGACTTCTGGTTGCTTACATTGGTTTCACTGTTATGGCATATAAAAATAGGATTGGCAAGACAATTTGCTACTGAGTATTGACTGACAGAGAAACTAGCCTATCTTCAGATCCAGATGATCCCAGAGCAGTTGTTGCCACAATAGAAACATTTAAGAAGAGGTAGAAAATAAGAAGGTATGCAGCAAAACAAAGTTTTCTCAGGTCACAAACATCTGCTGACATGTTCGAGAACGTAACAAATGAAGAGAACTTAAGAATTGAGGAACACTTGCTGATGATTACAAATTGTGAATGACCACAGGTAGCAAATGGAACTGTGGGAAAAATTTTTTGACAGGAATAGGAAATAAAGATGCATCCAAAATAGCAACCATTTAAATTGGGTAGGAGGGCAGACCATATTGGTATGTAAATACATAGGTTACTTAAGATGGCAACAGAAGTAGAAAAGGCAATAAAATGACAAACAGACCCATTATTTTTTTAAAGATATAAATCAAAAAGATGAAAATATCTAAGACCTTAACTAGCTGGTGTATGTGGGCATTTCTGGGCAGCCCATTGTAGAAAGCATAATCAATAATAGGAATAGTGCATTAGAAATTTAAGGAATGACTTAATAAAGGAGCTATTTTCACAGACTGCCATTGACCAATATTTAAATAAGGAACCACAAGAGTCCTTCAGATTACACATTAAACTGAAGTTTCGTCTACTGTTCCAAGGGAGAAAAACGTCTTGCAACATTGCAAAGAACAAAAGGGATCTCTCCTAGCATCCAAACCAAAATTGATCTTTAGAATAAGTAGTTATATTGCGCACGCTCTCTCTCTCGACTGAACATGCACAAAATGGCAGCTTGATCACCTGGAAATAGCAGCTGACTTTAGTTCTAATTTATTGCTTGCAAAGTGCTCTGTGATGAAGAATCTAAAAGGTGTATTTACGTAGAATCTGTCTTTCTAAGCACAAAAAACATTAAAAGAGAGGTTAGAAAAATATATTTTATCATGGTTTTGAACGAAACACTTTTTTAAAGGCAGTTCAGCACAGCTACACACAGCATACATTTGTTCAGCTATTAGAATGCTATCATTTTCACAAACATATTTCATTCTTTTATTACACTAAATTAAAAATCGCATTTCCTGCATCCATTGTCATATCCTGTTCGTTGTAGGAAGAGCCAGAATTTCTAGACTGTCACTTTATTTCCAACTATATTTTTAATTTCATACTCAAGTGCCACAATTTATTTGTACTTTATTTCAGGAACACTTTCATCGCGCACACTATATGATGAACACATTCTGAAAATATTTAAGAAGATTGGATCTTTATTACCTGGATTTAAATTCAAAATTTGTCCTTCCACTAAATTAGCTTTCTGTATAAAGCATTCTGAAGCCGACACTTAAGTAATCAATGCAATTGAGACAGCAGCGTGTAGCAGTGAAAGAGAGCATGTGAGAATTATTTTTTTCACTCATTTTGTTTACAAATAGACTTTGTTTTGATAGATTCATGAAACACAATATTGCTCCATTTCATACTTATGGCTAATGACTTACTTTTGAAATAAACTACTCTTTTTCCAAACTTGATCTGGTCTTCAGACAAAGGGTGCATGTAGAAGAATTTGTGGCTAAGAATGTATCCTTGTAGGATCCAGTCCCTGAACAATGTCAAAACTCTGTATGACTATGACTCTGATTGTTCGAGCTTATATTTTCTTGCCAAGCATTATTTTCATCATTCCTGTATTTTTTTAGCTATACTAAGGTTGCTGTTATCGATCATTTTCCGGCAATGGAGGATGCTGGTTAATGAAGTATACCGATAGACAAAGATCCAAGTTAAATTCCATATTTTCATCAAATGCAGGTATTGAGATTCCACAATAGTTGGAGCATGCAAAATTAGTGGAGCTTCACCGTTGGAACATGATATTATAAAGGCAGAGACCAGAGTTAGGGCAGGCTTCCAATAAGAATGACCAACGAGTTTGACAATTGTGAGCATTTGTGAGACAGTGGGACTGATGTGGAATGAGTGTTAACATTGATTTCTGATGGGCAAGTGACACCTCCAGTCAAGAAACAGACCCAGTCCCAGAACTCTAGTTATTAGAGATTTCAATGCAAGGTATCAGAAGTTTTCTGAGATAGGTATTGAACCATTTTTTGAGACCTATTCAAATTAGCAATCTACACTGAAAACAGCAACGTTCATTCTAATAGGTAATAATAATCCAGAGACCCAGGCCAATACCATGGAAACAGGTGTTCAAATCACAATATGGCAACCGGTAGAATTTAAATTCAATTAATAAAATCCGAGATCAAAAGCTGGTCTCAGTGCTGGTGATCATGACAACTATCATTAGTTGTTTTAAAAATTCATCTGGTTTATCATTATTCTTCAGGGAAGAAAATTTACCATTTTTACCTGGTCTGGACTTCATGTGACTCCAGATCTAAAACAATGTGGTTGACTTTTAAATGCCCTCTGAAATGGTCCAACATGTCACTCAGTTCAAGGGCATTTAGGGATATGCAACAAATGCTGGCCTTGCTAATGAAGCCCACATCCCATGATAGAGTAATTTTTTAAATTATATTTATTGACTGAAATTTTTTTTTCATATTCTGATCACTGCTAATATTTCATATTTATTCATATTCTTCTACTGTTTACATCTTGCATTTTGTACAATTCCTCAGCAACGCGTGCAGGTGGAATGACATGCTCCCAAGTCTCTCTGCTGGTCACTGTGGGTGAGCCATTGTGCAAGAACAATGGGAGATTAGCTCACATATTTTCTTATGTTCTCTTGCCACCTCTTGTACCCAGTTTGGATGATACAGAATTTATCATGTAGGAAACTACAAGGACAAACTTGATGACTAATATTCTGTAGCAAGCACCAAGGATTTGTTTTGAGAAGTGCTAAAAGTAGCATCAAATGTTGAAAGGAATGACTGATTCTTAGGTCAGGTTGCTGATGTACTTTTATCTGACAAAACAGCACCTTTTGATGTCTTATTTTCATTAGGTATAGATATCAATTGCTGCTAGGTAGAATGGGAATCTAAACAGTAGGCAATTAATCTGATGGCCAAAAGAACCTTCAGTGACATTTACATAGAAAATCGCTTTTGGATCACAGAATTAAATAAGTCACACAACTAGGTTAATGATATCATATTTATGATTTTAAGAAATTCTTACCACAGACAATTGATGTAAAGCTTACGTTATTTGTCTATTCCTCTTGCCTCCTAGGAATAAGCCTTAGGGAGTTAAAACAAAAAACAACTAAACAACCTATACAAAAACAAAGAACATATGTACACTTTCACCTTCAAAGTCTGAACCTAATCACAAACATCACATATCACTATCAGAAGCACGAGTTGAAGTAAATATTGCTCGTGATTAACATACCAACCTGTCATTTGAATCAGAGGCTCCATGAGGGCAACTCCAAGTCTATCTCCTACCATCACTTGTTGTTCCTGGAGATATTGTTTTAGAACAGGATGGATCACTCTCTGACACAAAACAAGGTGAACTTGGTCATAAACTAGCTGTTTTCCCACCTTCAGCAGCTGTGCAAGTGATTCATCTTCAGGACTGAAATCTGGTGTCACCTCCCAGGTTCCATTCCCACTGTCAACAACATCTCCTGACATGGAAACATTGAATACAGCAATCTTAATGTAACCAAATGTCAATTTTGTAATATCAACTGTTGTTGAAGGAGATGAAAATATCTCTATAAGGATCCCAGAAAGCACAAAGGAGTCAGAAACACTTTGCCCCTCAATGGGAATAATCTGCATCTTTCCCAAAGATACATGATCTCCAATCACAGATGGTATTGTGTAAAAGAATGCCTTTAACACTAAGGAACTGATGTAGTCAGCTTCTTTTGTAGTCAACATACAAGTAGGCTTATTTATCATTGTACGAACAAGTGAAAGCAAAGTCTTGCTGTTACTAAAATCTATTTGTATTCTGCAGCTACATTCCTCAGAAGTTAGATAGTCAAGGCAAATATTCAGAAGGTGTTTATGGATTTTGACAATGTGACTGCTTGGTACATTAAGTTGTTTTGCATTTTCAGCCAAATTACAGCATAGAATCGCTGTAAAAAGTCCAGAATCACTAAATCGAGAAACATGATTCAGCACGGAAGCTATTAACAACTTCATCACAGGATGGGACACAGAAAGATTACGCAAAAGCGCAGAAGACTGTGATGTGGTTAGAACGTAGCCTCCTACAGCATTGTGAATTAGTTTCAGTCTACCAAATGGGCCATAACAGGACTCCACAATTCCTCTGAGAGTGGAAAGAGCCTGACAAAGTACATCACTATTTAACTGTCCAGAACTGCATGAAGATGCTATTTTAGGTGAAATTGAGGCCATCATTCAGGTAGTGGAAGGTCTGAAAACAGTAAACTTGCAAAGATTAGTTGGTTTATTATTTTCAAAATGAACCGAAATTTAACATGCAGCACTTCTCCTCTGATCATTAAAATGCTTGTACATTCCAAATGTGCCAATCATATTATAGAAGATGAAAGTTATTTGAAATTCCCATATTTCAATGCTAAACCAACTAGAAGAGCAAAATTTGGATGCATTGTAAAAGATTTATCTTGCTTGACATTTCATTATTATTTATCTATATTCTTCTGCTTCAGTTCTAATCTTGTTGATTTTTTTACAAACTTCTGCATCAGATATGTTACAGTATGGATTCCAAGTAAGGACAGTCCCGCCACTAGAAGCCAATTTTTGCGAAACCATGCTTTATTTCTCATTCTTCTGTAAGGATGCGACAACGAAATATCTGCATTCCAATTTAATATTATCTGCAAATAGAAAAGATGTACAGTTAAATTGTGCTTTGAAAACATTAAGTTTTCAAATCATATAATCTACATCATTGTGGAGACCATGTAGTGTATCATGCCTCTGGCTCTGAAATAGTTTAGATCCAAATTTCGGCCTGGACTTACTCAATCTACCTGCAAATTTGTCCTTTTCAAGTACCTATCCAATTGACTTTAAAACATCACTGTGAAATCTGATTCCACAACGACCTAAGGGGCAACTTTTTCACACAGGGTGGTACATGTATGGAACGAGCTGCCAGAGGAAGTGGTGGAGGCTAGTACAATTGCAACATTTAAAAGGCATCTGGATGGATATTTGAATAGGAAGGGTTTGGAGGGATATTGGCCAGGTGCTGGCAGGTGGGACTAGATTGGGTTGGGATATCTGGTCAGCATGGATGAGCTGGACCGAAGGGCCTGTTTCCATACTGTACATCTCTATGACTCTATAACTCTTTCAATTTAAGTCCAACCAGAAATTTGTAAAGCTTTGTTAAGAGTTTCTTATTATTTATTTCCCCTATTTATGAAGATCCTGAGGGGTCTTGACAGGGTCAATGCGGACAGGATACATTATAGAAGAATCAAGTCACCCATTTAAAAAAGAAATTAGGTGAAATATTTTCTCTCAGAGTCGTGACACTTTGCAATGACCTTTCTGAAAAGGAGAAAGTGGTAGATGCCATTCTTACATATTTTTTATAGTCAGTTCGACTCAGCGAGCAAACCTACATCCAATACAGGGAGAACTAGACATCTGGATACAGAACTAGCTCAAAGGTAGAAGACAGAGGGTGGTGGTGGAGGGTTGTTTCTCAGACTGGAGGCCTGTGACCAGTGCAGTGCCACAAGGATCGGCGCTGGGTCCACTATTTTTCATTTATATAAATGATTTGTATGTGAGCATAAGAGGTGTAATTAGTAAGTTTGCAGATGACACCAAAATTGGGGGTGCAGTGGACAGCGAAGGAGGTCACCTTAGATTACAACAGGTTCTTGACCAGATGGGCCAATGGGCTCAGAAGTGGCAGATGGAGTTTAATTAGATAAATGTAAGGTGCTGCATTTTGGGAAAGCAAATCTTAGCAGAATTTATACACTAATGGTAAGGTCCTAGGGAGTGTTGCTGAACAACGAGACCTTGCAGTGCAGGTTCTTGGCTCCTTGAAAGTGGAGTCGCAGGTAGATAGGATAGTGAAGGAGGTGTTTGGTATGCTTTCCTTTGTTGGTCAGGGTATTGAGTACAGGAGTTGGGAGGCCATGATGCAGCTGTACAAGACATTGGTTAGGCCACTTTTGGAATAATGCATGCAATTCTGGTCTCCTTCCTATCAGAAAGATGTTGTGAAACTTGAAAAAATTCAGAAAAGATTTACAAGGATGTTGCCAGGGTTGGAGGATTTGAGCTATCGGGAGAAGTTGAGTAGGATGGGGCTGTTTTCCCTGAAGCACGGAGGTTGAGGGGTGACCTTACAGAGCTTTATACATTCATGAGGGCCATGGATAGGATAAGTAGACAAGGTCTTTTCCCTGAGGTAGGGGAGTCCAGAACTAGAGGGCATAGGTTTCGGGTGAGAGGAGAAAGATATAAAAGAGACCTGGGGCAACTTTTTCAGGCAGAGGGTGGTACGTGCACAGAATGAGCTGCCAGAGGAAGTGATGAAGTCTGGTACAATTGCACCATTTAAAAGGTATCTGGATGTGTACATGTATAGGAAGGGTTTGGAGGGATATGGGCCAAGTGCTGGCAGGTGGGACTAGATTGGGTTGGGATATCTGGTCGGCATGGACGAGTTAGACCGAAGGGTCTGTTTCCGTGCTGTACATCTGTATGTATGATGGAAACACCTCCTTTAGTGCAACTCATGCATGCTCACAAGGTTTCCTAAACCGAACTAGTCCCATTTGCCTGCATTTGGCTCACTTCCCTCAAAACCTTTCTTTTCCATGTACCTTTGCAAATATCGTTCAAATGTTCTAACTGTACCCATTTCTATCACTACCTCTGGCAGCTCATACCACATACACACCACTCTCTATTTAAAAAAGTTGCCCTTCACCTCCTTTTTAAATCTTTACCCTCTCACCTTAAATTTATGCCCTCTAGTTCTGGGCTTCCCTTCCCTAGGAAAAAGACCTTGGCTATTCCCTTTATCTATGCCCCTCATGATTAAAAAAAAACTTGAAGGTCACCCGTCTGTCCCACTCTTGAGAGAAAAAGCCCTAGCCTCTCTTCATAGCGCAACTTCCAATCTCAGTAACATCCTTGTAAATCTTATTTGCACCTTTCCAGTTACTGTACACAGAACTTCAAATGTGACCTTACCAATGTCTTGTAAAGCTATAACATGACATCCCAACTCATGTACTCAATGCTCTGACCAATGAATGCAAGTGTGCCAAATGCCGCCTTCATCAACCTGTTTACCTGTGACACTACTTTTAAGGAACTATGTACCTGCATCCCTAGGTATCTGTTTGTTTTAAGGCAGAGACGTATTGATTCTTGTTAAGCATAGGGGTGAAAGGTTAGGAATTGGGAGGTCATGTTAAGGCTTCTAGGACATTGGTTAGGCTATTTTTGGAATTTTGTGTCCAATTCTAGTCTCCTTCCTATTGGAAGGATGTTGTAAAATTTAAAAGAGTTCAGAAAACATTTACAAGGAGGTTTCCAGGGTTTGAGGATTTGAGCTATGGGGAGAGGCTGAATAGGCTGGGGCTGTTTTCCATGGACTGGCAGAGGCTGACGAGTGACCTTTAGAGGTTAATAAAATCATGAAGGTCATGGATAGGGTAAACAGATAAGGTTTCTTTTCCCCCAGGGTGTGGGAGTTCAGAACTAAAGGGTACAGATTTAGGGCGAGAAGGGAAAGATAATAAAAGGGACCTAAGGGACAAATTTTTCATACAGAGAGTGGTCTGTGTATGGAATGAGCTGCCAGAGGAAGTGGAGAAGGCTGGTACAATTACAGCATTTAAAAGGCATCTGGATAGGTACATAAATAGGAAGGGTTTAGAGGGATATGGGCCAAGTGCTGACAAGTGGGACTAGATTAGGTTAGGATATCTGTTCTGCATGGACAAATTGGACCGAAGGGTCTGTTTCTGTGCTGTACATCTCTATGACTTTATAAATTTTATCAGGGTTAGGTGGGAATGCAAACTTAAGGCAAGAAACCTGATCAGTTAGGATCTTATTGAATGGTGGGGCAGGCTTGAAGGGCTAAATGGTTTACTCCTAGACATTGTTTGTATGTTTGTAAAGCCAAACATCCCATTCAATTTCTTACCCACCTTCTAAATTTGCCCTGGCACCTTCAAAGATTAAAGAACCTGCACTGCAGTTTCACATGTTCATACAGCCTCCTCAAATTAGCACCAATTAAATGATACTGTCTTTCCATGTTATTGCTCATAAACTGTAATCACTTCAAATATATCCAAAATTAAATTGAAAAATGGGTGGCGAAATTTAATTTCTCACTTACGTCCCCTTCTTCTCCTGAACTCTACTATTATCATGCTCAATTATCGCATTACCAAGATCATAATGGGTTCCCAATTTTGGAATTGTATTCAAATCTTGGTCATTTCAATAATAACAGTAATGGCTTTGGCGGATTTCAGTACATACCAAGTTCCTATATATTTAAAAGCCCCAGAAATGACACCAAATCCTACTTTTCTTCTATAAATTTGCAAACTATGGCAGTTTGCATGTTAAGGATGTTTTAAAAGAACTTGACAAAAGCTGCATCAAACATATATCTTTTGTTTAAACCGCTGGGTTTTTGTTGAGTTACCACCACCACCTCCCGCCCCCCCCCCGACCAAAGACAGTCAGCATGACCTCTGACCAATTCAAGGAAAGCACGAAAGACACCTGAAACTATTCACCTGCTCTCCCACATTCATAATAAAATTAAAAGGGATATTTGCATCTCAAAAAAAGTCGTTTGCTTGTATTGTTACAAAATAGATGAGGTGCTTCAAAGTACTTATAGCCCAGTTTTGTGTATTTTTGCACACTTTTCAACCATCATAATTTCTGAGGTGATTTTCCTATTCTTGACATAATTTATGAAGGGAGTATGGCTTACCTAACAAATCCAGTAACTAATTTGCCTTTGGTCGGCTTTCCTTTTGGATGATGCTCGTCACAATTTCAGGCTGTGAAATATAGTCTTGGTTTCTGTTCTTGAAGGTTTCACTAGACTTCATATTGTACCATCCCCAATGGATCAATGTTAGACTTGTTCCCATAACAATTAAAACTCTGTAGTTTTTCCAGACAGTTTTAAGACTCATGTCTGATTTAAACAATCACCTGCCAATACAATAACATTTAATCAGTGAAATATGAATGTCACAGCATTTAAAAGAGGTCAGAAGGGTTAGGAGAGTTAGAACAATATTGGAGATTAGACACAGGGTAAAGCAGAGACATGTAGACAATTGAAAATTAAGATTTTAAAATCTATGAAGTCAGAGATCAGGATCAACGGCTGCAGAGAATGTGTGTTAGGATGTGAACTATTGACCTAAAGAAAGGTTGGACCTTATGACAAGACAGGAATTAGAAAGATCAAATAATAAGCAGTCTTGAGTCAATGTGCTTGTGACTCATTTCAAAGACGAGTAAGGCACCAAGGTTAAACAGGGACTTTTAATAAAAAGTGTGTCGTCTGGCAAACGAAAATGGAAGAAGCTAGAGAAACTCAGCAGGTCTGGCAGAATCTGTTGAGAAACCAGAACCAACGTTCCAGATTTAGTGAGACTTCAGTAATCTCAATAAAAACTGAAAGAACTGCAGATGCTGTAAAATCAGAAACAGAAACTGCTGGAAAAGTTCACCAAGTCTGGCAGAATCTGTGGAGAGTTATCAGAGCTAATGTTTCAAGTCGAGTGACTCTTTCTCAAAACTGGGGACTTCTATCATTTCTTCAGCAATCTCAGTTTTGAAATCAACATAGCAAAAGAGAAAGATATACTGAATGGTTTCAACCTTGCCTGAATTGTTAAACAGAAATGCTGTTTAGGTGCCAGTTGGACTGGGGTGGACAAGGTCAGAAGTCACACGACACTAGGTTATAGTCCAAAGGTTTATTTGAAATCACAAACTTTCAGAGTGCTGCTTCTTTGTCGCGACTTCATCTGATGTAGGTGCAGCGCTCTGAAAGCTTGTGATTTTAAATAAACCTGTTGTACTATAACCTGGTGTCGTGCAACTTCTGTCCTTGTTGAACAGAAATACAACTTGATTTGGAGATGCCGGTGTTGGACTGGGGTGTACAAAGTTAAAAAATCACACAACACCAGGTTATAGTCCAACAGATTTAACTGCGAAGTACACTAGCTTTCGGACAATCACCTGATGAAGGAGCGTCGCTCCGAAAGCTAGTGTACTTTCAATTAAACCTGTTGGACTATAACCAGAAATACAACATTCCACCTAAGCCTGTCTGTCTCGCAATCAACATTGGGGGTACAAAAAATTACATCTCTGTCATTCTACACCAGGTTATAGTCCAACAGGCTTATTTGGAAGTACAAGCTTTCGGAGCACTGCTCTTTCGTCAGGTGAAGTCTCTGATGAAGGTGCAGCGCTCGGAAGGCTTGCCCTTCCAAACAAACCTGTTGTTTGGAACCTGGTGTTGTGAGCTTTTTAACTCACTGATGGAGGGCTTTTGCCCGAAACGTCGATTTTCCTGCTCCTCTGATGCTGCCTGACCTGCTGCGCTTTCCCAGCACCACTCCGACCTTGGCTCAAGACTTTTAACCTTGTCCACCCCAGTCCAAAACTGGGCACCAACCGCATCACCTTGTCAACCTCATTGACACACTTGTGGCATCTTGCTGTGTGAACATTCGGGAGTTTCCGGCCCCGGCATTTATTTGCTATCTGCATTGGGTGCAGGGACGTGAAGCGGTTTTGGGGTGTCTGGAGATGGCGATAGGCGCTATTTAAATGCAAAATAAGGGGATTCAAAGGCCTACATGAGAAACGAGGAAGTACTTTACCTCACAGCAGCGCCTTTCGCTTCAGCTGAGGCTCTGCCTGCGGTGTTGTTATGTACGTGTGTATCTGGATGATGTTTAAAGGGTTTAAATGAGCCGTAAGAACACCTCTCCCTCTCCCCTCAGGCACTCACTCACCTTCAGCCACTCCGCCATTGCACACAGGCCCCAGGACCTTCCCGCGTCACTCCTGCTCCACCGTGAACAAAACCAATAAAAGGAAGCACGGGGCACCGAATGAAATAAACTGTTCGAAATTTTTAAAAAAAAAACTACGACCGGGCTGAAATGTATTATCAGTTTTTTTTTTTAAAATACAAAAATCAGGCATTATCGTAGACAGCTATATATTATTTAATAATTTTTCTCAGGGAATGTGTGAGGAGCTGGGCTCCGGGGGACGGGGGCCTTTCGGCTGTTCCGGGCTCTTATGGGGATCGCTGCATCTTTACAGTTTCTCCCAGAAAGCCCCCGGCGGACGGTTAGCCGGCGAGCGCGAGCGGTTAGCGCATGCGCCGCGTGAACCCCCATTTGAACAGGCGGCGGGTTCGAAACGGTTGGTGAGGGCGAGGAGCGGGGAGGCAGTGGGGGATGGGGATTGGGATGAGGGGGATTGGGATGATGGGGATGGGGGATGACGGGGATGATGATGGTGGGGGGTGATGATGGTGGGGGGTGATGATGGGGGGGATGATGGGGATGGGGGGGAGATGATGGGGATGGGGGGGATGATGATGGGGATGGGGGGGATGATGATGGGGATGGGGGGATGGGGATGGGGGGATGGGGATGGGGGGATGGGGATGGGGGGATGGGGATGGGGATGGGGGGATGATGATGGGGATGGGGGGATGATGATGGGGATGGGGGGATGGGGGGGATGATGATGGGGATGGGGGGATGATGGGGATGGGGGGGATGATGATGGAGGGGGGAGATGATGGGGATGGGGGGGATGATGATGGGGATGGGGGGGATGATGATGGGGATGGGGGGGAGATGGGGATGGGGGGATGATGATGGGGATGGGGGGATGGGGATGGGGATGGGGGGATGGGGATGGGGGGATGATGATGGGGATGGGGATGGGGGATGATGATGGGGATGGGGGGATGGGGATGGGGGGATGATGATGGGCATGGGGGGATGATGATGGGGATGGGGGGATGATGATGGGGATGGGGGGGATGATGGGGATGGGGGGGATGATGATGATGGGGGGGGAGATGATGGGGATGATTATGGGGGGGAGATGATGGGGATGGGGGGGGATGATGGGGATGATGGGGGGGATGATGATGATGGGGGGGGATGATGGGGGGATGATGATGATGGGGGGGATGATGGGGGGATGATGATGATGGGGGGATGATGATGATGGGGGGGATGATGATGATGGGGGGATGATGATGATGGGGGGGGATGATGGGGGGGATGATGATGATGGGGGGGATGATGATGATGGGGGGGAGGGGGAGATGATGATGATGGGGGGGAGGGGGGATGATGATGGGGGGGAGGGGGGGATGATGATGGGGGGGAGGGGGGGATGATGATGATGGGGGGGAGGGGGGGATGATGATGATGGGGGGGGAGGGGGGGATGATGATGATGGGGGGGAGGGGGGGATGATGATGATGGGGGTGAGGAGGGGGATGATGATGATGGGGAGGGGGGGGATGATGATGATGGGGGGGAGGGGGGGGATGATGATGATGGGGGGGAGGGGGGGGATGATGATGATGGGGGGGAGGGGGGGATGATGATGATGGGGGGGAGGGGGGGGATGATGATGATGGGGGGAGGGGGGGGATGATGATGATGGGGGGAGGGGGGGGATGATGATGATGGGGGGGAGGGGGGAGGATGATGATGATGGGGGGGAGGGGGGGATGATGATGGGGGGGAGGGGGGGATGATGATGGGGGGAGGGGGGGATGATGATGGGGGGGAGGGGGGATGATGATGATGGGGGGGGATGATGGGGGTGGGATGATGGGGGGGGATGGGGATGATGATGGGGGGGGATGGGGATGATGATGGGGGGGATGGGGATGGGGGGATGGGGATTGGGGGGGGCATGGGGATGGGGGGGATGATGGGGATTGGGGGGGATGGGGATGATGGGGATGGGGGGGATGATGGGGTGGGGGGGGATGATGGGGATGGGGGGGGGATGGGGATAATGGGGATGGGGGGGGATGATGGGGATGGGGGGGATGATGGGGATGGGGGGGGTGGATGATGGGGATGGGGGGGATGGGGGGGGATGATGGGGATGCAGATGTGTGGTGTGGGTGGTGGTGCGGGTGAGCATAGGGGGTAGGGTGGGGTGCTGAGAGGGTGGGAGAATGGGGTTTAGGTGGGGTGAGTGTGGGTGGGGAGGTGGTGAGTGGGTGCAAGGGGGTGGGGAGAAGTATGAGGTGAGGGAAGTGTGGCAGTGCGGAGAAGGTGGAGAATGGAGCTAGGATGGGGAGAGGTTGTGCGCGGAGGGTGTAATGCAGGTGGGGGAAATAGGTGGTGTAGAATGGGGGGGGGGGGAGAGGGTTACAGGGGACAGAGGGGGAAAAGGGAGTGATGGGGTAAGTGGGGAGAAAGGATGTGTAGGCTGAAAGTGGAAGAGTGAGGTGAAGAGGAAAATTGGGAGGAAGTGGGTGGTGGAAGAGATTTGAAGGGGGAAGAGAAGAGAGTAGAGGGGAGAGAACATGGTGGAGGGGAGAAGAGAGTTTGGTGTGGGGAGCTATCGGAGAGTTAAGGGTGAGTGGGTGGGGAGTGCTGAGAGGGATAGGGAAGATGGAATGCTAGTGGATGTGGCGATGTTGGATGACTGAGCCTGAGGGGAGTGGCGATGAGTGGTGGGTGAAGGAATAGGAAATGGATAGGGGAGATTGGGAGCTGGTGGAAAGTTGCTGGGGCGTGGGAGAGTAGGAACTGAATTGGGCCCATGTAATTATTGATAATTTACATAGAAGCCATCAAAATTTGTTCCTCAAAGGAAGGTGATATGACAATAGTCTAGGGAGAACAATGAACATTGATTGTTGACAGCTGCTATTCTAAGTCTGGATTCTATTTCAGGCATGCATATTTATATTTCTGAGTACTGTGACTATATCTATCCAAAGGAAAGAGAATCCTAGTGGATCTGGAAACTTGAGGAATTGCACTTGAAATTGTTCTTAGTAAAGTTGTGACATACCTACTGTGATCTTTGGAAAGCTGCAGAGTCATGAGAAAGGAATGGGTTGGATTATATCCTTACAAGGAATGTGAAAGGTAGTTTTTAGCCTTCTCCAAGATTGCAGAGGAACCCAGAAGCCAGGAGCAATTTGCTTTCAGAAATTTAAATAAAGCTGTTGAGCCAGATATCACTGAAGTTCTGTCTACCCATTTAGGTGGGCATGAAAGATATCCAGAAGCGTTACCCAAAATTAAGTAAATGTGATGGCTAATATTTGCCTTGAACTGTTATGCCTAAAATGGATTATTAGATCATCTATTTTGTTTGTGGATTGCCTGTGTGTAATTTGACTGCTACAGTTACTAGATTACACCATTAGTTACAGTACAGAAATATTTTATTGATCATGGAACTTTTTCGACCTCCTGAATTCAAGAATGGCACTCATAAACAAACAAATCTTGGGCGTACGCTGTAAAACTTTGGCTGTCATATTGAATATGCTACCAAATTTCAAAGCTCTGTATCAGGGTGGATTGAGAAACTTGTTACAAAAGTGCGCAAAGTGTTATGTTTTTCATTCATTCTTCATTTTATTTGCACTGGAAAGAATGGAAGTAATTTTAACAAGTGTGTCCCTTGGGAAACTGATGGGATCCGATCCATCAGTTTCCTACTGGGAACGTTGGTTTAAAATTACCCATTTTATGGTATGCTATTCATATTTGCAATAACTTATAAAATAAACCTACATACTGCTTCATTCAAAGCATAGGCAAAACTTTAGGTCTGCTGTCATGTGCTCCATATATATTACTTGGTGCAAAACTTGCAATATACATCTATTTAAATATTTAAAATAGCTGTAAGCCTTTCAGGATAACTTGGTTCAATGGCAAAATTATAATTTCAAAATTCTGTATTGGAATATGTTTCAGGAAACTTAAAACCCACACATGTCAAATGGGAGAGGAAAGTCACAGTTGTTGAGCAAGTGATGTCAGATTTACTCCGTCAATTATTTGCAGAAGTTTCAAAATTATCCAGAAATACATAGGACCATTAACATTGGAATACATCAGTTGGTCTGGTAATGTAGTATGTTGCAAATCAAGCAACCTGGATTACAGAGGTTGTAGAACTTTTAAAGTGTGCAGGAAACAGGATGGAGGTGGACCAGCCTGGAATTTTTAGCCACTTGTTGGCAAGCTGGTATACAGGCATGGTCTTACCACCATGCTATTTATAAGCAGACAGATAACTACCCCCTGAATGATGTTCCCTGCCACAAGCAGTGGTTAGCCAACTGAGGCCATTGGGTCCTTCTAGCATGCTGACTGGAATTTTCTAGCCAACAAGTGATCCCCGCTGAAGAGCCAAAAGGTAGCCAGAAAAATTAGGTGGCCTTCTGGTAGCAGACCAGAAGGGCTAGTATTCTGATTCATTAGTTATTAATCATTCATTCTCACTCCTTTCGCTCCTACGCCCACCAACCTTCCAACTTGCTAATGGCTGCAGGCCACTATACAGACACAATCTGGTTAGCTGTGGCCCATTGTATTTTCAAAGATTTTAGAAGTGCTGAGAGAGTGCTTCTCCACCTTAAGGAGCCATCTTCCTCTTTTATCTGCCACGGGGGTTGCAGCTTTCTTGCTGCTGGAGGGCCTCCAGTTGGCCCTCCAACTTTGGGAGTTTGCTCCTGTCCATTAGTTGGGTGGTGAGTACACTCTCTGGTGAATCCGCAAAACCTGCGTTAGGCATGGCACCCATGCCATGTTTGGTCAGGATCTGGAAACAATCCCCGCATTGGTGTCCTGATCCCAGAACAAAGATCCTGCTTTTTTGGTAGAGATTAACACCTGTGATTTCTTACCCTGTTGTGTACAGAAGTACAATCTCAAAATGTGGTCCAGTGGATGTTACTGTGGACTCTTCTTGGGGTTTCTCATTTGTAACCACAAGTGATTGTTCTGGAATATCGGTAGCAGACTTTTGGAGGAAGCAGCCTCCTTATTCTTCGATAAGAGGGTACAACTGGATCAGAGAGATTACAAAGGGTGAAGCTAGATTTTTTTTGATTGAAGGAAATTATATGTTTGGACTAGACTTTGTTGCATGTTTGTGCATTGAATGCCAGAATTCAGAAACTATGTTAAAGTAATTGCCTTGTTTTTAAATCACCTGTGCAGTTTTATAGTCAATTGCCAACCAGCGTGATTATGTTTAGAGATTTGTTTAAATTCAGTCTGGCAAAAATCCTTTGACAGCTCCTCCAGTATATTTTAGTCCAAATTGTAGAGGCTGTGTAGATATTGGGTAAGTTGTAACTGTAAACAAGCTGAGACTTGATCAGCCTGCTTGTAAGCACATTGTAAAAGTTACTTAATGTTCAGTGAACCACACAGCAGTAACAATTCAACAGTAACTTAATGTGAAGTATTCTGAGTATTTCAATATTATGATTTTTTTAAGGTACTATGAATCTGACAGTCAATAAATCAGCATTGGCTAAGATTAATCTGAAATTAATCATTATATTTTCACCTACAAACTTAACTTGCATTTAAAACTAACAATATTTTATGAAATGATTTGCTTTCTTTGGTATTTATAGATTGACTTTATTCACTATTTCTGAGAGGAGGAAATTTCCAATCTTTAAAGTAAAAATCAGTCTTTGGATTAAGAGTTTGAAAGCATAAACAATAAGGCAAGGTTCCTGGTATATATTTATAATTTAAACTGTAGAAAATAAACAGAAAGAGAGTAATTTGTTTAATTCATGACGAGGCAGCTTGGGCCCAGTGGAGTGCTCCTCCAGTGCAGTGTGGGAGGTGCCAGTCCAGGATGACCATATGTGCAAAAACTGTATCCAGTTTTAGCTACTGGAAATTCACATTTACTATCTGGAGCAGCAACTGGAGTCACTATGAAGTGTCCTTATCACTTAGAAAACACCTATGGAAGTACATAAAATCAACATACAAAACCAAAGGGAAATCATGTTTGACAAACCTATTGAAGTATCTTGAGGGCATAACTGGTAGAATAGATGAGAGAGATCAGTGGATGGAGTGCATCTGGATTTTCAGAAAGCTTTTGACAAAATCCCATATTAGAGGTCATTGTGCAAAAGTATGTGGGATTGGTGCTAGTGTACTGGCATGGATTGAGAATTGGTTGGCGATCGGAAACCGAAAGTACGAATAAATGGGTCATTTGAGGAATGGAAGGGGTGACAAGTGGGGTATTGTAGGGATCAGTGCTTGGGTCCCAGCCATTCACAATATTTATCAATTACTTGGATGAGGGAGTCAAGTTATGTTTCCAAAAATGCTGATGACAAAACTAAGTGGAAACGTGAATGGAGGAGGATGTAAAGAGGTTTCAATGTGCTTTAGACAAGTTGAGTGGGCAAATACGTGACGGATACAGCACAAAATGGATAAATGTGAAGTTGACCATTTTAGTGGGTAAAAGAGAATGCCAGAAATTTATTTAAAGGGTGATAGATTAGGAAAGATTGATGTAGAAAGGGTCATGGTATATATTTGTAATGAAAACAAGGATGTCAATTCAGAAAGCAGTTAGGAAGGCAAATGTATATTGGCCTCCATTGCAACAGGGTCTGAGAACAAGTGTAAGGAAGCCTTACTGCAGTGCATAGGGCCTTGGAGATGCCACACCTGTTGTTGTTTGCAGTTTTAGACTCCTTACCTAGGAAAAGATATATTTACTATAGAGGGAGTGCAGTCAGGATACACCAGACTGATTTTGGATTTAGAGGTTTGTTGTATGAGGAGAGATTGGGTTGATGAGGGCTTGGTATACACTGAAGTTCAAAATAATGAGAGGGGATCTCTTTGAAACATAAAATTCTCAGAGGGCCATACAGACCAGATGCAGTCCAGGTGTTTCCCCAGTTAGTGAGATCCAGAACAAGGGGGTCACAGTCTCAGAATATGTGTGGAAGGCCATTTCAAATTGAAATGAGCAGTTTCTTCATTCAGTGGTGAGCCGATGGAATTCCCTCCCACAAGGCTACAGCGGTGAAGTCACCAAATATATTGATAGATTTTTAGAAGCTAAAGGTGTCAAGGGTTGTAGGAGGCAGTGCTTGCATGGCTTTAAGATAAGAGGATCAACCATAATCATATTAAATGGCAGAGTATGCTTGATAGAAACAGTGCTTGTAGGGCATTGGAAAAGAGGATCAGCCATGATCATATGGAATGGCAGTGCATGGTTGATCGGTTGAATGGCCTAATCGTGCTCTAATTTTCTTGTAGGTGCATTACACTCCAGAAGACTTCTTTAACCCTTGAGATGTGCTGCATCAGAGATAAAATCTGTTTTCTTACTGCTAGTGATTAAACTGGTTTATTTGTGTTTTCTTACTCTCTAAGAGAGTGTCCTAAATTAAAGCCAGCAGCAAATTTCTTTGTGAATTTTAAAACAAAGGTTGTTTACAATCATAGTTTTGCCCTAGATGATTCAAAATCTGCAACATCCTACTTGCCTTTCACATGATTGCATACAAAGATTAAATACAGATGAAGAGGAAAATTGAAACTGAAAGAACTGCAGGTGCTATATAAATCATAAACAAAAACAAATTGCTGGAAAAGCTCAGCAGGTCTGGCAGCATCTGTGAAGAAAAAATCCGAGTTAACATTTCAGATCCGGTGACCCTTGCAGTTCTGAAGAAGGGTCACTGGACCCGAAACATTAACTCTGATTTCACGGATGCTGCAAGACTCGAGCTTTTCCAGCAATTTCTGATTTTATTTCTGAAGGAGAAAAATTGTATCACTCTTTGTTGCAGGCCAATAGATTCTTAGATGAATAAAGCATAATCTCAGAATAATGAATTGCAAAGTATTCTCTGAAAGTTGATAATATACTGAATAATGACAGCTCTGTGAACTAAACGTAACCAAAGTGAGAGTAGGGATACTATAGGGGACCTGTTTCTCAGTTAGGAGGGGCAAAGGCTCCTGGTTTCTAGTAACCCCTATTGGAAATGCAGCTGTGTGGATATCGGATAAGCACTGGATTGGATTCTCTTGTGATGATCCGTGAAATTGAATGATGTATTGGCAGTCATTCTTAACGCCCACACAAAAGAAAACCTGAATGAGTTAAAGGAGGCTATTCAGTATCTATGATATCCCAGCTGAGAGTCAATCCTCCACAGGAGGGGTGAATAAAAACAAACTAGCAACAAAATAATGCACGGCAGAGTTTACAAATTGAAATGTTATTCTAATTTCTTAATATTTATAAAGTCTCTCCAGTGTAGTAAGATTAAAATAAGTTTCATTCTGACAAATGAAGTTGAATCACCTGTTTAGAGGCTTGGAAGGTGACCAGGATCTGTCTGAGATCAAGTTGACTCTGAAATGGCATGCCTGGTAATGGTACTTTGGAACTCTTCCACGAGGCAGATTCTGTAATCTGATATCTAAACATGTCAAGCCTCCAGAACTTGAGGATTTGTTGGTGAATGACTGGCCAGCCGGGCTCATTGATAAGACTGAAGAGTAAACCTTTGAGTAATGGGGATTCCCATCGATTGGCTCTCAGTCATTCTGCAAACCAATACCACAATTATTAAGTTTGTCTAGCCGGTCAATTGCTAAATTCTAATATGTATCATGCATTCTATTACAAGAGAAAAGAAAAACTATTTGATTCATTAAACGTGCTCTGTTATTAAAGCAATAAAAGAATTTGCATTACTTGTTTAATTTAAACAGTACCATTTTAGTTGGTTAAACATCCAGCTTTTGTGCACACACATCATCTAATTACTATTGTGATCTAGATGCTTGTAGCAAGGGTTGAAAATTTAAAACAAGAAGAAAGGAAGTTGGCAAAACTCAGCAGGTCAGGTAACAGCTTGGAGAGAAAGATAGCAACATTCCTGTGTGATGACTGCTTCTCAGATATTCTGATGAGGGGTCGTTGACTGGGACAGTGTTCCGAGCGGTGGCAATCACAGTCAGATTGCCATTCCACTCTTTTTTTTCATCAATACTGAGCTGTTCAATTCTAGCTGGTCATTATGATCACAGGCACTTCAGAAATGTGGAGCGTACATGAAATAGGGGTATATAAAATCATGAGGGCTCAGATAGGGTAAATAGACAAGGCCTTTTCCCTGGTATAGGGGAGTTCAGATCTAGAAGGCACTACTTTAGAGTGAGAGGGAAGCAATTTAAAAGGGACCTAAGGGGCACGTATGGAATGAGCTGCCAGAGGAAGTGGAGGATGCTGATATAATTACAAGATTTAAAAGGGATCTGGATGATTATATGAATAGGGAGGGTTTAAACGAATATGGGCCAAGTGCTGGCAAATGGGAGTAAATTAATTTAGGATATCTGGTCGGCATGGACGAGTTGGACAGAAGGGTCTGTTTCTGTGGTATATGTCCCTATGACTCTATGAGAGCATCAGCACAATGTGGAAACAGGCCATTTGGCTCACCGAGTCCATAGTGACCCTCCAAAGAGTATCCCATCAAATCCCACCCCTCCACCACATCCCCGCAATCCCACGTTTCCATGGTTAACCCATCAGACCATCCAGACCCACACAGCCTGCACATCCCTGAACACTATGAGCAGTTTAGCATGGCTGATCCACCTAACCTGCACTCCTATATTCAGTGCTCTGATCAATAAAGGCAAGCATACCAAATGCTGCCTGTACTATCCTATCTACTGTGACTCCACTTTAAAGGAACTATGAACCTGCACTGCCGGGTCTCTTTATTCAGCAACACTCCCCAGGACCTTATCGTTAAACGTACAAGTCCTGCCTTGATTTGCCTTTCCCAAATGCAGCATCTCACATTTATCTAAATTAAGCTCCATCTGCCACTCATTGGCCCATCTGATCAAGATCCTGTTGTACTAACCTTCTTCACTGTCCACTACACCTCCAATTTTGGTGGCATCTGCAAACTTACTAACTATACCTCCTACGTTCATATCCAAACCACGTATAAATGACGAAAAGCAATGGGTGATCATGATTGAAATGTTCAGCTGCATAGATAGACATTTTAACAGCTGCTGTGAAAGGGTAAGCATGTAAGCTTTGTGCAAGGTTATGGTGCCAGGTAAGAAATGGAGTGCTTTGGGTAAGTTGGGCTCTTTTTCTTTTAGGAAGGGAGGTTGGGTGGAAATGTCTGGCAGAAAGGACGGATTGGCATTCATTGTTAGGAGAGGTGGTCCTGGAGTCAGCCAAGTGGGAAGAGTTAGATTCTGGGTTAGTGAGAGAGCTAGCAGCAGGGAGGTAGGTGTTGTGTCCTTGTGTTTCAGGTCTGGCAGAGGCATCTGGTCCCTTTCAGGCCTGTTGTGCAGACATCTGGTCTTGGAGGTACAACTCTATGTTGTGCGGTAACCGGCCTCAGGGGTTCAGGACTATGCTGGGATGTGTCCAGTCCCAGAGCTTTAGACTGTGCCAGGTATATTGTGACCCAGTGGGATATGAGGTTTGTAATAATGGTACGTTGAGTGGGCCGTTTGGGAAGATGACTCATTGGAGTTGGTGAGTGGTTACTCAGGAGTCAGACTAGGATTTTGATCCTCTATTTTCCTGGGTAACTATTAGCTTAACTGAAACAACACCATTCAGACTTGCCAACTTTAATGGATTCTTCGTTTATGCGAGGAAATATTCCATTGAGATCTCAAATTTCTACAGAATCTGCTACTTCTGGGATTGCATATGGTCCCAATGCACTATTTCATTGTGTACTGCTCCAATGACTTTCTCGCCATCAGACTATCTGGGACATTCTCATGAAGGGGTAAATTAAATAGGCTCATGAGAGAGAATGGTATAGAAGTTTATACTGTTAGAAATAGACGTGGGTTAAGCTGAATGATTTGCTTCTGTGCTGTACACTAATTTTCCATGGTATTGGAGTGTTCCCTATGTGGAACAACATAAGCTTAATTTTTATCTGAAATATAGTAACTTGATAAAAGTTAACTTGGTGAAGGAAGTAGAAATTCACCGGTAACGACATCAAATTTGTAACAATTAGCTTGCTTTTGACTTCAGTCGTTATTGACCTCCTGTAAATATTCCTGAGCAGAAGACTACTGAAGGAACTCAGAGTGCTGAATTACAACAAATCTTGCAGTACAGCCTTTGTGGTTTCTAAATTTCAATAAATGGCAGAACTTTCTGCATTAATGACATTTTTAAAAGGTTTTGGAGATGTATAACTCATTTACATAATGCCTTTCCATCATCAGAGCATTCCAAGTGAGTTGGTCTTGAAGGACTGTTAGATTTATTATGTGTACGGCTAGATATAAATAATAAGACAGAAAGCTTTGATGCTTTTGGTTGAGTGATCAAGATTGGATTAGCACACAAAGTTTCCTACTCCTGAAGTAGTTTCTGTGGAATCTTTTATGTTTGCCTGAACCATCCAGGTGAGGCCTTAGTTTAGAATTTCACCTGAATGACTGTAAAATTGGACTGGCCCCTCTACTGCACAGAAATATTAACCCGAATTATGTGCTAATGTTATGTAGAATGGCTAAAACTCTCAATCTTTTGACTCCTAAATGAAAATTCCATTGATAAGAGCTGGCACTTAGTGTTTAATATAGTATTTATATTAAATTAAAATTTGGTTTCCATTATATTTCCTTCGACTAACTTTTCTCTCTTCACTCAGGCTGACTGCCCTGTCATGTAAATGAGTTGATAGCTTATTTGACTGCAATTGAATGTTGAGCAAGATCTGTTTTTCCACAATGATGTCCTCAAACAAATTTGTCCTTAAGGTAAGGCTATTTAGATTTACTTTGAATGATACTTTCCATTGTATAATCTTGCATTGTGAGTTACTTTATTTTTAGAAAATCACTTCTTTATAGATAGAAACTGCTTAATCTGCAGGGAGCAAGGCAGAGAAATATACTGACTACTGTCAGCGATGCACAGTTATTGCGCATGATTGAAGGACACTCCCTCCAAGCCATAGACTATCCTGACTTGGATTTGTGTTTCTATTCCTTTGCTGTCGCATGGTCAAATTCCTGGAACTTCCTAACAGCATTATGGATGTACTTGCACCACGTGGGCTCGCAACCACCTTCTCTAGGGCATTTACCAATGGGCAATAAATGTTGGCCTATCCAGTGACTCCCACATTCTGTAAACGAAGAAATAAAATACATTGGCTGAACTGTTCACTTAGTTTATTTCCACTGGGGTCTGACTGAGACTGCCATAGACGTTTTTCTCAAACTGAACACAATATTTGCTGTCATAAACTAGCTATTTTCTTCAATGTTCTCATGAAACATTAAAGCAATTCTCCTGCCCTCCTTGTAGTTCTACTAAACCATGAGTCACTGATTTCATCAGCAAAGGATAAGTGGAGAGATCTGGAGGATTAAATATCATAATTTTCCCACCTTGCTCTAGCCAAGAGAATATGTGGCATTTTAAAATATTGTATTAAAAAGATTGTAGTTGTTTTGTTAAACTCTCTTTCCACCCTCAATGCTTCTGCTAAACAAAATAATTCATTCTGAATTATAATGCAACAGGTTTTAATAACTGCCTGGCAAGTCACTCAATTGGCAATTGTTCATGTTTAAAGCTAAACACTGAGTGTTGCTAACTATTCTGCCATGGGGTGGGACTTCACTGTTAATACTGTAGTGAGATTTTGTGTAGCTGCTGAGAATTACATAGAATGTACAGCATAGAAACTCATTATTAAGCCTGATCCTCATCCATTCCTCAGCGAAAAGCATAACCCTCTGTTTCCTTCTCCTTCCTGAGCTTATCTATTTTCTCCTTAAATGCTTCTTTACTGTGTACCTCAACAACTCCCTGTGGTGGCAGACTCCCTACTCTTGGTGACATCTTACATTGATAAACTCTGGGTTTGCTTTTCAACATAGGGAGCACAAGAACCAGAGGCAGGAGCGGGACATCTGGCCCCTCAAGCCTGCCCTGCCGTTCAACAAGATCATTTTTGATCTGATTATGGCCTCAATACCACTTACCTGTATCCACAATCCTTGACTCCCTTGTTGATTAAAATTTGTTCAACTCGGTCTTGAATATACTTAATGACTCAGACTGTACTGCTCTCTGCAGAAGTGCATTCCTCAGACAAAATACTTTCTGGGTGAAAGGGCTTTTTCTAATTTCCATCTTAAATTGGATACCCTTAACTTTTAAACTATATCCTTCAGTTCTAAACTGATTAAAAAAGGAAAACCTCCTCACAACATCCATCCTGTCAAAAGCACTCGGGAAAGTCCAAATTTCAATATAATCGATTCTGATGGATATAATCCAGTCTGCTCAACCTTTCCTCAAAACCTTTTCATCCCAGGCATCTACCATGTTCTCTGAACTGCAAAAGGCATTCTGCTTGTCTGCTCTGTTAAGACTTTTCCACATTTTTTAAAGGCCTTTGTTAGGTTATTTCTGAACCTTCATTAGAAAAAAAATCCAGGATGTACATCCTTTCCTGTTATATGGGACGATCTGAATAGTCAGACCTTACTGTGACAAAGCCCTACATTTATATGTTCCCTACAGCAAAGTTTGATGATTTTTGCTGGACTAGAAAAATGACCAGGGAACATTTTATTCAGGTTTTTAAAAAGAAATAACACAGTGTAGATTGCATGTTATTTATGGTTTTGCGCGATTCACACGGTTTCCATCTTATTACCAGTCTAAAGAACCTTCAATTTTTGAAGCTGTGCGATTGCCTTTCTGAACTTATACAGGAAAAGGATAATGATTTTTTTGCCTTCTAAGGCTTTGCCATCCAAAGTTTCCTCAACTTCTCTCTGACTCTGTGTCACTGATTCAATGATATTGTCATCACTCGTAGCTGCTCTTGTATGGCAATTTCAATTTCTTGTCACTTTCTTTCTGAAATTCTTCGTTATCAAATGCCTCATCAGTGAACAACTGCACACTGGTAATAATATGTCCAACTTCTTGCACAAGAGATTATTTTTCAATTAGCCTCAGTTTGAATTCCATTCGTGTAACTATGTGGATGCTGCTCAAGTATTTCTTATAGTAGGGCTTATTTTCTTGTCGTAAATTATCTCGTCTTGCTGTTGAGATTGTTGAAACTTGTGGTTTATTTATGGCAGTGAACCTATACCCATCTTATTCTTATGAGATCATTATATCAATACAGTAGCTTTCAATGAGTTAAAGACATTCTATACTCCTGAGGGGTCACATTTAAGGCTGCTGATTTCCTGTTGTCCATGGATATTGTTAGCAAATCTAATTATTAATCTGTTGTTCCAGTTCTGAAGAAGGGTCACTAGACGTGAAACGTTAACTTTGTTTTCTCTTTACAGATGATATCAGACCTGCAGAGTTTCTCCAACAATTTCTGTTTTTGTTTCACATTTCCAGCATCTGCTATTAATCTATTATTGTTTGTTCTGAATCTCTAGTAAGAGTTCAATGTGCAGGTTATTTCCTTAGACAGAGATACACCTTCCAGCCTTTGATAAATCTTTTCTTCATACTAAGTCTCTGTTGATGTATTTGTCATGAAAACAAAGCCTGATTGACTATGCACAACTTGGGCACTATAACTACCTTAAACACTTTAGAGCATCAACATGCCAGGATTACTGTTTCTGTTTACTGTCAAGTGATCTTGTTTCTAGAAAGTGTACATAGATGTTCTTGGGGACGGAATTAGACTCTGTTATGACATCCCACAACTGAATTATGGACCATCTGTCTTGGCTCACAAATCAAGATTGGCCATTTGGCCAAGGATTTGGAACACAGCCATCTCCTGTAGAATTGTACCTGACATCATTGCTACTTTCAGAAGGGGAATGGTGGTGGTATTTTGCAACGAAGTACTTCTCACAGTTTGCCTTTCCTTTTAAATTCAATTTATCTAGTGAGTTTTTGAAATAAACTTGAGTTCTTTATCAAATATTTGCTGAGATCATGCCATGGTATTTGGTCACTGAACATCAATCTCTTTAATAATGTACATTATTTGTCTCCAAGTACTGTAACCCAGAAGAGGGAGCTCTTGAGCTGCATTTATATACAATATTCTGCTGCCAAAATTCCTTATGCAAAAATATGTAATGGAATTTTAATTTGAGGTGAATTTGACATTTGTTTAGCAATTTTACCCTGTGATGGTTTTATTTCTTGCAGTTTAAGTACATGCACAATTCTGTTCAATTGGGATCACTAATAACCTTTCAGACCAAAGCATTTAAAATTGAATAGATAAAGCTAGAGCCTAAGAATAATGAACGTCAACTACAGTTCTATATGACAAACATTCCTGATGACGCTCAACCACTGTTCACTTAGGGTCAGTCTTCAGCCTTAGCAAAGTCAGGGATAATTATTATGAGTGTTATTATTAATAATTTGATTTTTGGCATGCAATCCATAACAAAACTAATCATGTTTTCTTCCAATTTTGCATGGAAATGAGGAAATTAATGCTCTCCACTGTTATTGCTAATTTATGCAACATTGCTTATTTAATATTCCTATAGAAAATCAGATCACTAATGATAGAGGTATTCACTGAGATGTATTCAATATCGATTACCACAGTCAACTTTTTGTCTTACTCTGAGAGGTTTTCCACTTCTAGCTGGTCAGTCATTGCTGACAGTTATTGTTTGTTTCTGCTGTTCAGCAAAAGTAGTGACAATTAACCAGCCAGAACCAGAATGCTTCCATGAGTGGTTCAAACGTTGATTAATAGGCCTGTGTTCACACTACCTTTCACCTCTAAACTATTTCGCAGTTGGTTCCAAGCTCTGAAGTTGGCCACAGTCCACCATTTGAAGATCCCTGAAGTATCTGACATTGTGCTAACAGTAACATTGGCTTGGCTCACTTGGTAGCAGTCACACTTACTGTTTTAGATTGTTGTGCTTTTGAGTTCCACATTAGGACTTGAGTAAATAATCATGGCTGTTGACTCAGTGCGTTACTAGGCCAGTGCTATGCTTTAGATGAGAAATTAAACCAGTATTGTTTACCTGCTCAGAATCCATGAAGATGTGCTGCGAGTTCACTTTCAATCAGCACATAATAATAAAATAGTTAACTGGTTATTCTGCTCATTGCTGGTGCAACATGACTGGAATGTATACTTCTTTAATAAGTTATTAAGTTTCAAGAAATAATCAGTTATGTTAAGCACTTACAGGCATTTCAGTGATGCACTATGTAACTGTTCAATTGTAAATCCCTCCTGACATAATGCCATCTGATAATCATTGCTTAAAGCAGCTTAATTTTTTAAATTTTGTATTAGTAGAAGAATAAACTATCTGCAGATGAAGAATTCAATCAACTGTTCAGACACGTTTTGAGATGCCTCTCAAACAGTGGGACTTGAACCTAGGCCTACTACATGTAGGTTTTCTGATTACCACCAGCACATTGCAATAAAAGTAATGCATTTATAAGGACTTCTGGTTTGGGGGTGGAAATTGAGCTAATTGTTTCTATGTAATCACTCACAAACCTCTGTAGGATTGCAGTAAAGATGCGAAAATAATTGGGTTGCAAGGCCAAGCATCACCTCACTTGCCTGTGTGAAATTTCTCTATTCCTCCTCCAAGACCACCAGTAGCTGCCACTCCCCTCCGACCCCGGCATATAAATAATTATGGGAGCAGGGCTCAGGTCCACTCTGCTCCATTTAACAAGATTGCTGAGGGTCTTCAATAAAAAGCAATGGCAGTGGACCTTTGATAGAAGCCTCCTCTTCCTCCAGTCTGTCCCAAACATTTATCTGCTGATGGCTTTGGTCTGGTCTGAGTAAATTAGTAAAAAACTTTATCCAGCTCACAGGGTGTTTCTCTTTATTTAGGAATCCTTAATTTCCTCTTCTTGTGCTGCAGAACTGCTGAAGTATTCCATCCTTGCACAGCAATTCATTTTGATACCAGAAAGCCTGGATAGTGTTTGGTGTATGCAAAGGATGATCCTCAATGCAGAAAAATAGGTTGAGCCAACATGGATCCAGAGTCAGAAATCCCACTCCAATGCAACTTTGTTCCAAAGGCAAAGATCCTAAGATTAATGTGATCTTATGTGTAGTAGAAACAATGTAATCACAATATTGTGGAAATGTCACGTTATGCTCATTTTCAAACTTATCAATATCAGTGTAGTAATTAATTGAAGAGTGGCTGCATGAGAGCATAGCTTCTGGTTCTGATGATGGAATTATCAAAACCGTGTTTAGTTTTTCAGTATAACTAATTTTTACTTTTTGTCAGGGCACGATATTTATTGTTATCCAGTAGAATTCGAACTTGGAATGAACCTTATGCAAAATTTTAACATTTTTTAGATTAGATTAGATTTCCCACAGTGTGGAAACAGGCCCTTCGGCTCAACCAGCCCACACCGACCCTCCAAAGAGCAACCCACCCAGACCCATCTCCCTTATCTGATTTCAAAGATAATCTGAAATCAAATCATTTATCTTCTTCATTGGGACTCGAGGAGTCAAATGGCCGACTCCTGCTTCTATCTTCTATGTTTACGTATGTTTCTATGTTAGCCTAAGATCTTCTTTGGTGATATCTTCTTTGGCTCACTGTTCATTTCTGTCTGATTATGCCTGTGAAAAGAACTTTAAGCCATATTTTTACTTTTTGGCATGATGTAAGTACAAATTATGGTGTTCTTAAATATTGAAAATACCATGTGGGTTTTTCCAACTGACATCAATTGTCTTCCCTTCAGTAAATGTATCTTTTAAATAAGGCTGCTGGTTTATAAAATTGAAGATTGTTAGTCCAAGGATTCATGTACTATACCGTTTTGTTTATGACGTGTTATATCATGTTAGATTGAGTTTGAAACACTCTTATCTGCAATGCATGTTATTGCAAGAAGAAATACAGTTAGCCATTGTGATACATCGAAAATACAGGAAGCAGCAATGCATAGTAAATGTAATAGTTATTTGCTATTTGCCCCTTTTGGGTTTGAGTCCAGAATTTGATTTTTAATATCCGGCCTGGATTTTGGACTGTGAGTTGGCTGCCTAGATTCTGGAGAAATCCTGGTTTTGCAAACTCCACATTTAAAAATGGCTGTCTGGAAGTTGGATTTTCTGTCTGGAGTTTGGGGCAGCCTAAGTTGGAACTCTAACTGGGAGACTCTAAATGAGAGTAGTGGTTGGTGAGTGCTGAGGCAGGCTGGGCAGAAGGCCAGGTTTATGTCGACTGATGGAGTGAAATAGGAAACAATGACTTTTTTTTAAAGACCTCTGACATTATTTTCAAAGATTTAAATGACAGGACTTTTAAATAACTTGATAGCATTCTTTGATAGTTGGTTTTGACAAATCCTCTTGACACTTGTTTTTACAGCTGTTAACAGTTCCAATAAGCTTGACAGTCAATTAATTCATGTACTTTTAAAAAAACATATTCTGTCCTATTTTTAATGCATATTCATGTGTACTTTGAACAATTCCAAAGGACACCTGACCTCCCCAAATATATCTGGGAGTAGATTGAAATGGGCACCCTGACCTTCCAAAGAAATCCACAAAGTTCAAACCTGCTCTTACTAGATCCACTTTGCACACTTCAGGTTTCACACTCCTGGAATACAAAAGACACACAAGCCTCAAGACAGATGATGATTTAAACAGCTAGTTGCACCTATGAGCTATGCAAGTGCGAATTCTGACCTGACCCAGTTCCTGCTCCTGCAAGACCTCAAGGCTGGACATGTGATTTCATTTTCCTATTTTCACCAGGCCAGAAAGTGTTCATGAAGCAGGGAAAAACACGGACCTCTGAATAGAATAAATCTGAAATCTAAGAACATAGTGAATATTAGTCTGATATACAAGTCACATACACAAAGCTATCTTGTGGTGCCATTGATTAGTTTCAATTAAGAGCTTGTGAAGGTAGAAATGTTTTGTATTTCCCAAAATTAAGTACACTTGGAAGTGCATTTGACATAAGGATCTATTCAATAATTTGGAATTTCTATTATATGTCACAACATGTTTAGTCTGGATAGAGCTCACATACTGGAACTGTTGAACAATTTTTAAAATATATATTATACTAAAGTTTAAGACCACACAGATTGTAAGCATATTAAAATACTTGAGTTATTGATAGTATTGCACATGGAGACTTAATCAAAAAATCTATGTGGTAAAATCATGATTTGTACAACACATGCTGATGTATATTCTAGTTATTGTTATATTAAGTGAAATATGTTACATTGAGTTAATACTTATGCTTATGTATTGTCTTTCAATATCCTAATCTAGACGTGCATGCCTCCACTATGATGCTGATCACTAAAAGATCTGCTAATCTTTTCCCTGAAAAACTCAAATGGATGTAGATTATAGAACTATTTGTGACTTGCCTCATCAATATGTCCAGAATTTACTTTTACTTAATAAATTCATCAATTCAGAGATGCAGAATCTTCTCTCAATAAGGCAATATACCTGAAAGTGTGTATATAAAATGTTAGAGTTAAACAGCACGGAAACAGACCCCTCGGTTCAACTGGTCCACGCTAACCAATGTTCCCAAACTATACTTAATCCCATTTGCCTGCATCTGGCTCACATCCCTCTAAATCTTTCCTATTCATGTACCTGTCCAAATGTCTTTCAAATGTTGAAACTGTACCTGTATTTATCACTTCCTCTAGCAGTTCATTCTCCATACGAACCACCCTCTATGTAGAAAAGTTGCCCCTCAGGTACATTTTTAGATCTTTCTCCTCTCACCCTAAATTTATGCTCTTTAGTTTTGAATTCCCCTACCGCAAGGAAGAAAAGACCTTTGCTATCCACCTTCTATATGCCCCTCGTGATTTTGTAAACCTATATAAGGAAACCCCTGAACGCTCTACGCTCCAGTGGAAAAGTCCCAGCTTATCCAGCCTCTCCTTATAACTGAAAACCTCTAATAGCAGTAACATCCTTGTAAATCTTTTGTGCACCCTCTCCAATTTAATAATATCTTTCCAGTAGCAAGGTGACTGGAACTTTACACAATACTCCAAACGTGGCCTCACCAATGCCCTGGACAATCAAAACATAACATTCCAAACTCTTATACTCAATGGTCCAAGCAATGAGGATAAGCATAGCAAGCGCCTTCTTTACCACCCCGTCTACCTGTGAGGCTACTTTCAAAGAACTATGTACATGAACCCTGCGGTCCCTCTGTTCAACAACACTCCTCAGAGCTCCACCATTAACTGGATAGGCTCTTGTTCATCTTACCAAAATGCAGCACCTCGCATTTACCCAAATTATTCCCCAACTCCTTAACCCATTGGCTCAATTGATCAACATCCCCTTGTAATATTAAATTACCTTCTTCACTGTCGATTAAACCACTAATTTCGCTGTCATCTGCAAATTTACTAACCATTTACCTAAATTCTCATCCAAATCATTTAGATAAACAACAAATAACAGTGGCCTCAGCACCAATTCCTGCAGAACACCGATGATCACAGGTCTCCAGTCCGAAAACAACCCTCCACTACCATCATCTCTCTCTTAATGTCAAACCAATTTTGTATCCAATTGGCAAGTTCTCCTTGAATCCCATGTGACCTAACTTTATTAAACAGCCTATCATATGGAATCTTGTCAAAGGCTTTACTAAAGTCCATTAAGACAATGTCTACCGCTCTGCCATCATCTACCTTTTTGATCACATCCTCGAAAAACTCGATCAAGTTAGTGAGACATGATTTCCCATGCACAAAACCATGCTGACCATCCCTAATCAGTTCTTGCCTCTCCAAATGCATGTAAGTCCTATTTCTCAGAATGCCCTCCAACAACTCGCCTACCAGTGATGTCAGACATACCGGTCTATAGTTCCCAGATTTCTCCTTGCAGTCTTTCTTAAATAAAGGTACAATATTGACCACTCTCCAGTACATCAACCATTATGTTTTGTACTTAATACTATAATTTGAGCTATGCTGTGTGGGCAAAGTTTTTTACAGTAAAGAAGAACTTGCATTTGTATGGCATCCTTTATAATCTACAGACTCTCCAAGATGCATTGCAACCAATAAAATAATTTTGAATGTAGTCATTGATTGCTGCTTTACAACAATTTGTGTGTAGCGTGCTTGTACAAATAACAACATTATGGGGGTCACCAGAAACTGAACTGGACCATTCATATAAATACTGTAGTTACTAGAGCAGTTGAGAGGCTGGCAATTCTATAGATGATACAAGTAACACCCCAAAAAGAGCTGTAGCTCAGAAAATAGAAGGCAGGGAGTGAGGAAATCAGGAAAATTACAATCACCAGAGAAGTAGTACTGAATTAATTGTTAGAGCTGGGAAACCACCAGTTGCTTGGGTCCCAATGCATTTCATTATTGGATCTGAAAAGAAGTGTCTAGTGAGATAGTTGATAAACTGGTTTTGATGTTCCAAGAGTTGGGGAAGGTCCCACAAGATTAGAGAATAATAAATGTAACTCTCTTATTCAAAAAGGGAAAGAGACAAAGTATGGATTTACAGGCTAGTTAGCTTAACATCTGTCATAAGGAAAGTGTTCAAAGCTGTTATTAGAGATATTACAGCAGAATACTTCAAAAAGTTCAAAGTAATCAGACTGAGTCAGCATGGGTTTTGTGAAAGGGAAAGTTTATTTTTGTTCTTTGCGGAGGTAGTGAGTACTATTGATAAAGGAAATACTCAATATTTTCTAACCAACCTGTTCAGGGATGTTATAACACACCTTGGAAGCAGGTAGGACTTGAACCTGGGCCTCATCGACCAGAGGCAGGGATGCTACCACTGCATCGCAAGAGGCCCACTATACTTAGATTTCACGAAGGTGTTCACTAAGGTGTCACATCAAGTGGTGATGTGGGGAAATGAAAGCTTGTGGTGTTGGTGATAACATATTAGCATGGACAAAAGATTGGCTGACTAACAGGAAACAGGAGTAGGCATGAATAGATCTTTTTCTGGTTGGCACAGTGGTGTGCCTCAGAGATCAGTGTTAGGACCTTTGCAGTTTATATAAATGACTTGGATGAATTAATTTTGCCAAATTTGCTGGTGCTGAAAAGATAACTAGGAAAGTAAATTGTGAAGAGTACATAACAAGGCTACAAAAAATTATAGGTAGACTAAATGAGTGGACAGCGATCTGGCAAATGGAATATAATGTGGGCAAATGTGTAATTCCCTACTTTGGCAGGAAGAATTAAAAAGCAGCTTATCCAAATAGTGAGAAATTGCAGAGTTCTGAAAAAAGGATCTGGGTGTCAAAATGCGTGAATTGCAAAAAGCTAACCTGCAGGTACTAAAACTAATGAGGAAAACTAGAGGAAATGATTTATTGTGAGGGAAATTGAATACAAAATCAAGGAGATTATGCTTCAGTTATAAAACTTTAAACTGAAGTATTCAGTATGTTTAATAACTAAGTACAACCTATTGTTAAATATGCAGTGCTTGTTTGGAATGCTGCACACAAAGTGTGTGAACAAGTTCTAAATTATTCAGAAATGAGCACTGAAACTGACCCAAGGTAATGCATACCAAAACTGTCCTGATATAATCAAAAACTGAATGCCTTTCCTTGGTGAAAGGCAGAAAAAGCTCTGCCTGGACTTCATTAGGAAGTTCTTGAGTCCCATTTCACATCAGTATCTTTTACCACAGCCACACAAAAGTAAACGAGTGATGGAATTCAGGAGAAAATGCCATCCCACAGATGAAATATAGAATGAACAGACTACAAGGCAGCCTAATACTCTTTTATAAAATAGTATTGAAATGGTTGAGAATTTAACAAACTCAACCTAACAATATGATTTATAGAGTTTAATGCAGAATGTAGCAAATCTTTTATTTCTATTCTGTACCCTAAGAAGTGTATTGTATTTATTTGTAGGTTGCAATTATCGTTCTGCAGATCTTTTATTATTTTATACTTTTATTGTAATTGTCTGTTATATTATGAATAAATATTATTTTATTTGCATCCTCATCACAATTTGACACCTGTTACTATAATGATTTTTCAATGTAGTAATTATCAGTCTATGGGCAACAGGTGCTGGCTTTTCCAATCATACGTACTTCCCGTGAAAGTAATTTCTGAAAAGCACATTATAGGATACGTTAATCTGTTCTATTGGAAAAGAATATTTACAGAGTTAATTGTGGATTTTCATTGCTGAAGTAGCATTGTACAAGTGAGTAAATTGTTATAAATAATGTGTTGTAAATTGTAACTGGGATTGTACCCGTGTGTTCTGCTTAGTTGGATCCAGTTTAGGTTTTTGTTGTGTGATACAATATCCACATTTTGTAAAATGGTTGTGGTTTATGTAAGGCTTCTGACAATGTAACAACTAAAATCTTGTTAGTTGATTGAAGTGTCAAAGGGCACAGAGGTGCTGAGCAATGTATTCATTTAAACTGTCAGTCATCTATGCTGCAAAAACATAGGGTAATGGGAAACTAAGGAGGAGATAAGAGGTGTTGGAAAGATGTCTGAGAGCTGTGTGTGAAGTAGAGCAGAGCGAATTTGGACAAAATGTAAAAATAACTTTGTACTAATACAAATTTTAATATTAAAAACCGAAAGGACTATGGGTGCTGGAAATCAGAAATGAAAACAAATTGCTGGAAAAGCTCAGCTGGTCTGGCAACATCTGTGGAGTGAAATCAGAGTTAACATTTCAGGTTGAGTGACCCTTCTTCAGAACTGGGGAATTCTGAGGAAGGGTCACTTGATCCGAAACGCTAACTCTGATTTCTCTCCACAGATGATGCCAGACAAATTTTAATTTGTTTGTCAATTAGTAGTCTAAAACATAACTGTGAGAAATAGTTATTGGGTTATTAAACTATAACATGCAGAATAAAATTCCATTTAATGATAATATCCTATATATATCAATTTATTTACATAGATAAAAGAGCATAGTGCATTTGTGGGTTCCTTTTGCTTTGATTGAAACTACTTTACACTGAGATGAGCTGCTCATCTTGAATCCATGCCTCCATGTAGACTACGTACTTTTTTAAAAACAAATTTGATCACTGGCAAGCTAGTATTGATCGCTCATTACTAATTGCCTTGAATTGAATTGAATTGTTATGCCATTTCAGAAGGGAGTTAAGAGTCAACCATGTTACTGTGGGTTCTGGATTCACATGTAGATCAGACCAAGGAAGCTCAGTAGATTTCCTTTTCCAAAGGATGTTGATGAACCAGATGGTGTTTTTCTCAGCGTTTGAGAATTCCTTGGTCACCATCACTGAGACCTGCTGTATATTCAGATTTTATCGTTGAATTTTAAATTCCACCAGTTGCATAGTGAGATTTGAACCCACAATCTAAACCACTAGCCTAGTCTTTTGGTTTACTGGATAACTGACAAAGCAGTATCTCTTTGTATCCACCTCCATAACATCCTGGGGGTCAATCAAACCCTGCCTGTGTCCTAACTGGCTCCAAGTCCAGTTCATCCATCACCTGCCATTGCCATCACCAAATTATCTCCCAATGCAGTGGCACTTCAACTTAAAATATTTCAGTGAGGGAGATCCAAGATGGCGGCGGCTCAGCAAGTCTGAGTCTATAGTGCTCCTCCCAAGACCGAGGCAAAGTGGGCCACCCTCCCCCACCACACTCACCAAATCAACAAAAAATAGTTTTTATTTAATGTAGTTAGTAGTTTAGTACTAAATTTATACAGTTCAGTCTCTTGTAAAAATGACGAGGGGGAAAGGAGCCCCCAGTTCTCAGCAGGCAGGAGCCCCTCCACCACCCTCCCCAGCTGCAGCAGAGGTGTCCACAGCCGCCCTGGGGGACTTACCTACGGTGGCGAGCCTTGTGGAAATAATCTCCAAACTCAACGCGAAGATCGATGCTTTCATAGAAGAGTCCTGAAGTCGGTGGAATTCACTCTTGGCCGTGCTACAAAAGCATGGCCAAGACATTGAAGAAGTTGAATGCCGAGTCGGAGGGGCGGAGCTAAAGGCCCCATCCTCCGAGGCCATAGCAGAATCGGCCGTGGAGCGGGTCCGGACTCTTGAGCAGCAAGTGCAGACCTTAGAGAACCACACTGATGACCTCGAGAATTGAGGTCATTGAAAAAATATTCGTTTGCTGGGCCTTCCCGAACGGGAAGAAGGCGGCCAGCTTACAAGGTTCCTTGAACAGTGGCTTTTGCAGTTATTGAATCTAGAGGCTGGATCAGGCCTGGTAAGGGTAGAATGGGCCTACCCCGTTGCAATATGCGGGCCCAGCTCGAACCAGCGCCCCCGCACAGTCCTGTTCCGGCTGCAGAGCTATAAGGTGAGGCAGATGCTCTTGGAAGTCTCCAGAAATCTTGGGAAAGATCCACAAGCCATGACTCATAAAGAATCCAAGATTATGTTATTTCAGGACTATTCCCCAGCTTTGGTTTGAAAGAGGAAAGCATTTGATGAAGCAAAGAAGTGTTTAAGGGATTTAAACATTCAAATAATCCTTGCGCTACCCAGCTATACTACGCTTTAGCCATGAAGGGTCTGTGTTTAACATTGGCTCAATGGAGAAGGCCATGGAACTTTTGGACTCTCTTAGACAAATTATAAGAGTTAATTGATGTTGTTTTGCCCTACCCCCACCCCGATTTACCCCCCCTTTTTTTTCCTTTCATTATCTTACTGTTTAATATTATCTCCGGGGGGTGGGAAGAAGGGATTATTTATTCATCCTTTACTTAGCGATTTCCTTTCCCCTTTTTTTATGTATATATAGGCCAGGGGTCTAGTTAATGTAGATGGGGGGAAGGTTGCTACCTTATCTTATTTTATCTTTGTCCTTGGGAGCGGGGTTGTTTTCCCCTGTTATTTTGTGTTAATATATTTAATTATTATTTGCTGAGACTGAAATTTTATAGTCTTATATGTTCATATATGGTATTAACATTACCAAATATATCCAGGTGTTGGTGTGGGTGGGGGATAGGGTAGTCACTGTTGGTTCTAGTTCAGTGGTATACTTGAATTTTCTTTATCCTATCTTGGGGTGCCTGGGTCAAGGGTGGAGCACTGGCTGGGAGAGGTTATGATGGGTTTTTTGGAAAGGAAGTGATGCTCCCTGGGAATAAGGGGGAAGATCTCCATTTAAAAACGCTTTATACTTTTTTTTTACTATTTAGAAATTTTTTTTATTATATTGATCTGAATGTACTAGAGAGCTTTTATTTTTGTGAATTTTATATGCTCTATGCTTGGGATGTTTTGGATAAATACGGGTTTTGTTGTGATCTGATGTTAACATGTTCCGAGCATGTATATCACTGCTCAGTTTATGTGTTATCTGTTGGAATTTTTTTTCTCTTGAATAATGTAAGAATTTTAATGATACACTCTGGTTAGTTGTAAGTTAGATGAGTAGTTAGTTGAGTTTTGTCTCTTTTTTTATTGGTATTTCTTTTTTCTTGGTTGATAGATTTTGGTTATCATTTATTTACGATTTAACTGTATATCAATGTTTATACTTGGGTTTTTTTTTTAGTTTTCTTTTGTGGAAAAAAAATTTTTAAAAATATATTGTCATTTTCAAATGCTTCAATGCACATCCCCCGACCGAGCCGTTCTATGTAACCTTCAGTAATACAGCTGTTCAAGATCTCTGCGCCCCCTTTAGCATCCTCTCTTCCATCCCATCATCTGCTGCTGTGCTTTCAGTTGCCTATGTCCTAAAGTATGGAATTTCCTGCCTCCGACCTCTCAAACTCTACTTCTTTAAAACATTCCTATAAATTTTGCCACTGTAGTAAGCTTTGATCACTAGTGTATTTCTTTATCTGCAAGCATGGCATTTTTTAAATTAAATATTTATGGTTAGTGCAACATGTATTTCTATGCCTGTGGGAGTATGGATGGTTTGTTTTACTGATTTATGCAAGTTACTTAAATGACTTGTATCATTCTCAGTCTAAAATTCTACTGTGTGAGACAGATTTAAATATACTTTAAAATTTGTTTTTTTTTGAAGAGCTAAAGTGACTGTAATGTGTTTGGGACATCCTGAGATAATTAAAGCTACGATAAAAACACAAGTTCTTCCTTTTAGTCATTTCAGATGTATTATGTGCCTCACTCATCCTCTTTTAATGTAGTACTTTTGCACCACTTGTTCTGTGACTTGCTCATGATCTTCTACTTTAAACCTAATCAATGGTTAAAGGCATCCATTTCACTTTAACCAATATCTCCAATTTGTTGAAGGTATTAAAAGAAGGGTTATCATGATGATGTAAACCATGATCTGAGCTGTGCCACAAACTGATTGAACATGATTGCCTTGACCCAAGAAGCAATGTTTTGTTTTACATTATATTATATTTTTGCTACAAAGTAACATGCATTGTCTGCCATAAAGTAGATCATCCAGTGTAAAATAAAAAATGGCAAGAATTCAAAATGGCACGAATGCTATTATGGTGGATACCATAATATAAATTATTTTAGTCTAGTGTGGTGCATGATATTGTCTGGTTCAGGTTAATATTTCTCCTCTCCCTGCCCCTCAAACCTAAAAATAAAAATTCCCCCAACCATCCTGTAATCTCTTTTGACTTGATTACTCCATTTGGTCATGACTTTCCATGTGCAATGGCAATGCATATTGACCAAAAGATACTTACAGAAAATAAAAATGAAAATTGCTGGAAATTCTCTACAGGTCTGGCAACTCCTGAAGCTGCATCACATTTAACTCCAAAAACAACCTCTGCTTCCCTCTCCAAAAATGCTGCTAGACCTGTGGAGAACTTCCAGGACCTCCTGCTCGTATATTAGATGTTTAGAATTTGCAGGGGGTATTTTGCTTTTAGTCAATAGCAACAGTTGTGTACTTTTATTTCAAATGCATGTGACTTATCAAATACTAAGTGCTGCATTAAAGTTCTTATCCACAGTTTGACGCTGTCTATAGCAATCTGTCCTGGTGACTAGAATCTTAAATGCTCCCCAACCCCAACTGTATTTGCTTCCAGCACTATGTGGAAGATGTAAAGGAGATAAAGTTTTTCTCAAATTTTCCTCAATTTTTCACAGAGCCAGTCTTCACTTGCCCTTTTTTTTCGCATTCTTGTTACTCTTGTTATTTTGAATATTTCAAAATAAATGCAATTTATGGTAAAAAGTGTAAAGTTTACAAATTAATGTCATTTTTTTGGAATTCAACATAGTCATAGGTCGATGTTAGTTACTTCAATGAAGCTTTCTCTTACAAAAAAACAAGGTCTGTGAATGATTCTGGAACAGTGACCTAGTCTAGTATGTGGCAGAGAGCAGATGATTACAAGCCCTTGTTTTGTTGCTGGAACAGTGTTGATACTGTTGGCTTTACTACCTTTGGAGTAAACATGCAAGGTTAGCTTTGTTTTCAGTTCAGAAGAAATTACGATGAATATGGTTTGTTTTTAATTGGTTCAGAAAATTCAGATTTTAATTTCAGAAACACTAATGTTGAGCTGAGAAGCCATTTAAGTTTTGCTCTGAAAAGCAGTTCAGAAACCAAGACACTTCAGCAAAAGGATTTAGTTTCTGAAACAGTCAAGCCAGGGGAGTTCTGTTTGAAATTTGCAAGTTATTAGAACTGAGAAAATTTAGGCTTTCTTGGATTCATGATAAGTTCACTTTAGCAGATTTGGAAAGGACTCATCAAATTGTCTCTGCAGTCCACAGGAAACAAACTTTTGAGGAGTCAGTTAAGTAGAACCCTAAGGAGTTGAGTTTGGGTGTTCAATTTCTCTAGACTTGAGTCTCTGAACATCTGAATAACAGTGTCAGGAAACAGTTGAAACTTGGTTTGTTTTGAGATCATTCTATCTGTTGTGTATATAGTATATTCACAATATATAAGATGTATATATGTAAGTTGTTTTGTATTCTATATTCCTCCTTTTGTGTAGTAGACTTCTGTTCTTTTGTTAAAGAAAATCTGCAACCTTATGTGGATGTGTTTTAATCTCGGACCACCACGTTAATGAACTAAATAAAAAAAAATTGTCAAACTAGATTCGTTCGGAGATTTGACTTGTCCAGTAGTACCATCATCTGGAATCAAAACAAATTGCAATCTTTTATACCATGTGGGAATGGTGAATACTGTGTGGGGAAAATACAGTCATTGGAAATATCTTAAAGAGAAGTCCCTCACATAATTTCCGAGAACATGATCCAAGCCTGGATTAGTTCAAGTCATATGTGGAAAATACCTACAATCCATAAAAGCTGTACAAGCTAGGTAATCTTTCTTTTTAACTACTGAACATTAAATGGCATGGGAAAACAAGGTCTGCTTAATGTTTGGCTACTCATTCAGATGGAATTGAGAACTGTCTGAGGTTTTCTTTTAACTTACACATGGAGGCTATGAAATATAACTTGGGATTTGAGCTACAACCTTGCATAATAGCTTCATTCTGCATAACTTAACTGAATCCAGTATACTTTTGCTGCCCTTGAGGTAGCTCCCGAGTTGAGTTTTCTAAAAATCTCATTTGAAACTGGTCTGGTACAAGTTAAATATCAGGAAGTTAGGATTAAGAGGGGAAGCTTGGCAGGCATTTCGTAGAATTGTGGGTGGGGGAGGGGATGGCATGTTTTACACAAAAAAAGACAGAAGGATTTCTGGCAGAAGCTTTCATGGAATGGTTGCAATCTACAGCCCAGAAGGAGGGCATTTAGCTCATCATCTCCTTAGTGGCTGTCTGTAACAGTAGCCCAGTTAGTTTCACTCCCTATCGTTTGCCCATAACCCCTCAGATATTTGCTCTTCAGATAATTAACCAATTTACTTCTGAAAGCTGCAGTTGAAGCTAATTCCAATAAATGATCATGAAGTGCATTTTAAATTCTCGTTACTTGTTTTGTGAAAATAAAAGATTTTGATCATGTAACCTTTGGTGTTTTGCCATTTACCTTTAAATTAGTGTTCTCTTGTTTCTCAATCTTCCACCATTACGAACAGTTTCTCCTTGATTACATGTTCAGACCCCTTACGATTTGCACACCCCTATAAAGCCTCCACTCTACCTTATTTTCTTGAGAAGAATGATCCCAGCTATTCCAACCTATCCATGTAACTGAAATTCTTCATTACTGCAATCATCCTTGTAAGTCTTTTCTGCAGTCCCTCTAATGCGTTTGGATTCTTTCTAAAGTAGAGCAAACAGATTTGAAAGCAGTGCTGCAACTGAGACCAAACCACTGTTTTATATTTTTAAAAAATAGCCTTCTTGTTTTTTATGATCTCCATATCTTTGTTTTCCTACCAGTAATATCACTTCACACTTCTCTGCATTAAGCTTTATATGTTATTTGTCTGCCCATTTGACCAGCCTGTCTATGACCTTTTGAAGTCGAGTGGTATCCTCCTCACAGTTCATTATGATACCTTTAGGTTTTGTGTAATCTTCAAATTTTGCAATTGTACACTGTACACCCATTTCTGATGATGGGCTTATATCCGATTCTCCTGCTCCTCCAATGCTGCCTGACCTGCTGTGCTCTTCCAGCACCACACTCTTCGACCTAAATCATTTACAGATTGAGAAAGTGTGATCCTAAAACGTTGTCTTGAATAACCAACTATATACCTTCGTCTATTCTGAGAAACAACCATCCGTTGCTATTTTCCGTGCCGTGTATTCCATGGTCTTTAATTTTGTGGATAAAAGTCTATTATATGGCATTTTACTTGATGCTTTTGGAAATTCATCTCCAGAGTGAAGTAACCACATTACCCTTATTCATCCTCTTTGTTGCTTCATCAAAAAATTAAACCGAGTTAGATAAACATTATTTTAACCAGTTCATTGATGGTTTTCCTTAATTAATCAATATTTGTCCAAAGTGATTGTTAATTTTCTCCCAGATTATGATTTCTAAAGATTTCCCACCACTGACGTTGAGCTATAGTTGCTGGGTTTATCCTGAAATCTTTTTATGAACAAGAGTGTAACGTTGCAGTTTTCTAGTCCTTTTGCACCCTCGTAGATTCTAAAGAGGATGAAAGATTATGGTTTGTAACTCTGCAATCTCCGCCCTTTCTTCCTGTAGTGTCTTCAGATACATGTGAGCTCAATCTTGGTAACCAATCCAAAGTAAGTGCAGTAAACCATCTAATACTTCCTCTTTATCAATGTTTTGCCCTTCCAGTGTCTCAACGATCTTTTCTTTCAGTTGAGTTTTCACAGCCGGTTCTTCTTTGGTAAGGACAAATATAAAGTATTAATTCAGAATCTCAGCCTTTCTGAATAAATGCTCTATTTGATGCCTAGTTAGCTGCACTCATCTCTTTTTGACACTTGTTTTAAAAACAAGTATATAAATAGCAAAACTTACTATTTATATACTTTTGCATTGTCTTTGATGTTAGCTATCAGACTCTTTCCATAGTTTTGATTCTTCTCATTTCTTTTCTCCCTTACACTCTGACCTTTATGTTCAGGGTGGTGCTCACTAATGTTATCAATCCGACATCTCATCTATAATCTTTTCTGCTTCAGCGACTTCTCTATCTTTTTCATTGTCCAGGAAGCTCTGAAATTGTATGTCCTACTTTGCTCCATCATGGAAATGTATTTTGATTGTACCCAAGCTATCTCTATAAAGGCAGCCCAGTGTTTCATTAAAATTTTGCTGTCTCTTATTTTGAATTTACTTGGGCTAGATCTGTTTTTTTTTCCCATTTAAGTTGGCCCATTGCCACTTAATTATTTTTACTTTGGATTGCTGCTTGTCGTTTTCTGTATCTGATCAAAACCTGATGACACTATGATCACTGCCCTTTAAATGTTCCCCAATTGACACTTGATCTAAATTATTCACTGGAACCAGATGCGACAATTTCTTTTTCCTTGTTGAGTGGAAACATACCGAACTAGAAAATTCACAGAAATGCTTTCTCCTCTCTGCTCCTTACAACAGTACCACCCTAATCTTTATTAGGATAATTAAGTGTCCCCATTATAACTCATTTATTTGCCTGTAATTTCCTTGTAAGTTTGTACCTGTGTTTGCATTCCGCCCTCACTTAGTGGCTTATAGACTACACCCAGCAGTGTAATGCTATGTACCTTGTTTTGTTCTGTCCCTGACACCTTTAGGACATCTCTTTCAGGGTAAAAAAAAAGATGGATAGTCTAAATAAGCCTATGAGATTGCATTTTTGTAGAGAGAACAAATGGAGGAGTTTGCTAAAGAAGGAATGTAGGTGGACATAGCAGATAGGTAAGATGATGGGTTTGTTCAGCCAATGGCTTTATTCCTGTACTTAACCATTCATTTTGAGTTATCTATTCTTAACTCCAAGGTATCTGAAGTGCAAATCATTCATTTAAAAATAATCTGTTTTGATCTTGCCATGATCTTGTCGGTACACACAATTATTGGAACTGGTACTATTTTGCTCTCCAGCAAAAATTCAATTCAGGTGCATTCAGAGAGATTAATTTACATCCTCTTGCCCTTAAATTATTGTAAGGAACAGTTAAAGAGTGCTGTTCTAAAAGATTAGACAAAATTTTACAGCACAAAGGGAAGTACCAACTTAGTAATAAACAATGCTGCTGTGATCATTATGGACAAAAAGATTTTAAGCAGCTTTGAAATGTGAGATACAACAATTTAAGATTGAATTTCAGGAGATGAAAGTAATTTAATACAGTGGCATTGTATTATCTCCTTGTCTTAGAAGCAAGTCCTTCAGCTGCATTTGTGCCAAGCCAAACTTACAACAAATTGTATTATGAAGTGAATAAATTGGAATTTAGTACCTGCAGAAACTAATTGAATTTTTAAACCATATTTCATGTGAAAGAAGTGTTTGTTTTTAATGGATGTACCTAATGCTCAAATATTAAATTATTTGGAATTGAATCTGCCTTAGTACCCCCTTGTGAGCTGGGAGCCCGTAAATCAAACATTGTCTTGATGTAATCTGGATGATGACCATCTTAGTCATACTGTTGAAAAAGTCATTGCAGTGGCAAAAAATTCTGACACTCATTTCTTCTGTCTGTGAGGCATGTGACTAGCGACAATCAGTAACTTTTCCTTTTGTTTTTGCAGTGTGGGAACTTTGCAGTTCTGGTGGATCTTCACATTTTGCCTCGAGGAACAAGTAAAGACACCAGCTGGTTTACTGAACACCACAAGGAGGTACAACAAATCTACTTTCTACTTCAAAAAAAAAGCAGATTGCCGCAGGGGGAAGAACAGAACTACAATGATGTATTTATATCCAAGGCATTGTTAGGAAGGTGGTATTATGAGTTGCACCTGAATTCTCAACAATTTCTGTGATATTTGAAACCTGTGATATGTTTTATTTCATTGGATCCCTTGAAGCTTTTCTTAATTGGTTTTAATATTTTTGCAAACTATCAAAAGAAGTGGCAGTGTTTAACTTATCTAACTAATAAATTTGTTAAAATAATTGGCCTACCTGCATATAGTGAACTGCAGTGACTTGAAAAACCTTTGCTGGAAAGAGGCATCCAGCACCTCCCTTGTTCAACTTGATTGTGCACATTTAGGTCATAATACTTTCTGGCAAAGTTGCTGAAAAGGCAGGGATTATTTAAATAGAGAGAGATTGAAGATCTTAGATCCTGGTACTAAGGAATTGCAAAAAATTAGTATGGTGATAAAGCAAGCGATTAGGAAGACAAAAAGAAGGTTATGCACTCTGATGGGTCAAGGCATTGTCATATGATCTGCCAGTCTTTGGGATGTGTCACCCATCTGCCTAACATAACACTGGCACTAAAATTTAATATCACATTCATTTGTGAGATAGGTAGAACATCACAAATACCATGCCTACAATAGGTATGGTAATGACAATCACCACTGGTTCGTGCTTGTAAAACTCTAAACATGCTGTCCTATTAGATGTGTTTCTATGAATGGACATCATCTACTAAATATTCCTGAATGTGCTAGGAGTAAAGCTGAATGACCAGGTTAAAATTGTCAGTTGGTGTGGGTGTTAGGGTGTAGCATGCATCTGTATACTGGAAAATGCGCACATTAATGCACAGTGTCCTATTCCTTGCAGACAAAAAGAGCATTGTGTCTGTTTCGACCAAACAAACAGGCGATGCCTTGATCAGTCAGTGTCAACCTGCCTAGCTGAAATTTAAACAAAGTTTGGCAGTTAGTTGTCATAGAGATGTACAATATGGAAACAGACCCTTCGGTCCAACTCATCCATGCCGACCAGATATCCTAAATTAATCTATTCCTGTTTACCAGCATTTGGCCCATTTCCCTCTAAAGCCTTCAATTTAGGTACCCATCCAGATGCCTTTTAAAAGTTATAATTGTATCAGTCTCCACCACCACCTCTGACAGCTCATTCCATACACGCACCATCCTCTGCATGAAAAAGTTGCCCTTGTCAGTCATGATTGAGCTGGTGCATTCTCCATGGCAGCTAACCAATCTGCACTCTTTTCGTTCAACAAAAGTACATTATTCCCTTTATGTTGGTATTTTGCCTGTAATATTCTGATGAGTGCAAGACAAAAAGCTTTGAAAATTTTTTTTTCAGCAATACTCAAGTTTCCTATTACCAAATAACAAATTACCAAGTTGATGATAGGGTAGTTACAATGTTGCCTCTGAACGTTTGGCTGTGTCTCTGCAAATCAATCTCTAATGTCCCAAAAACAGGTTGTTTTCCTTGAAGATGTGTGCATGTGCACCCAGATGACAATCTTAAAGGGACCATGCAGAGCCACAAACAGACTGTTCAGAAAAAGAGATACTGGAGAAGTCATTTTTTACTTGCAGGTCTTGGGGCAGTTAGTGTGCAAATGTAGTAGCTCTGTGGTGTACAGGGAAGGTTAAAGTGAAACATTCCTTTAATAAAGGTGAAGACAGAGTGGTACAATCGATCAGCAACTCATGATTCTCAAATTCAGAGGATATCTCTTACTTTCTGCAAATTGCTGGATAGTTTGTGCACTAATAACTACGTGTTTTTTTAAGTTTATTATTACTTTTAGCAAAATCTGACACCATTATTTAAATCAAGTTCAACTGACTGTATTTTTGAAACTGAATTTATAATTATATGATAAATTCTTGGGTAGCTACTTTCAATCGACCTGTTCAGATGTGTTGCAGCATACTTCTAGCACAAATGGAACTTGACACTAAACTTCCTGCCCAGAGATAGGGACACTACTATCGTGCCACAAGAGCCCCCATACTCTTGGGTATGATTATCTCATGGTCCTGTTATTGGAGTAGTAATCCAGAAACTTGGGTTAATCATCCTGACAATTTGAATCAACTTGAAATTTGTTTGATGTAAAATGTGGGGCCAGTAAAAGGGACCATGAAATTGTTGGATTCTTTTAAAAACCCAGTTGGTTTATGTCTCATCTTTTAGGGAAGGAACTCTCTCAGCCTTATCTTATGGGACCTGAGTGTGACTCCAGTCCCCATACTAATGTGATTTACTATTAACTGCCTTCTGATTTTGGTGTATCAAACCATTGCATACATTTAAAGAAAGCTTCGCATCACCTTCGGAGTACAGCTAGGGTTGGATGATGATTATTGGCCATTCCAACATGACATGAGTGAGTAACAAAAAAAAAATTTCCTTCAATCGGGCTAGTCAAGTTTTGAAGTGTATGCTTTGCTACTTCAGTCTTGCGTGTACAAATTATTTTCTGATCAGTCAGAGTGAACCTTACATGAATCTTTTTAATAGTATTGAGTTGACAGTTTACAATAGCGTATGTCTTTGTTTCTCTTTAGAATTAAAGCACTTATTTCAAGATTTTAGCTTCAAATTTAAAACCTGTCACCTCCCAATTCCATGGCCATATTTCTTGTACCTCTCCCTCTCATACCTGTCGTAGAACCTGATATATAATCATAATCTCAATGTTGTTTATTCAGGCCACTATGATTGATGCAGTCTTGTTCCCTTGTAGACCTGAGAATCTGCATATTTACAGTATGAGGCTATATATAGTAATTCTGTCCTTGACTTCACTTACATTTGAGCAACTGGTGGCTATCTTCCTGCAGCTTGCAGAAAGAAGGTAAATCCTTTTGGCACTGATTTATCTCCAGGATTACACATCTGACAGAAATAGGACAGGGGTGTCCCATCTAGAGATTTGGAATTGTCTCTGTTTTGATGATGAGCTTGGAGAATTAACGATCTTGTTGTAGAGCCAATTGAAATTGAAGAAATAAAGGAGGAGAGGGTGCGGTGTTGAAGAAAATAAAGCATTAGGATGAGAATTTTAATTTTCAGGTTTTTGAAGATGAAGAGCCAATGATAAATGAATGGCATTTGATGTGAGGTAAGATTCATAATTTTGCATGAGTTGAGATTTACAGGTCATGGGACATAGACAGTCCAGACAAGCAAACATTGAAGTAGTAAGGTCTGGAAGAGACAATGGCATGAATGTGGATTCATTATCTACAAATGATTTTCCCAAAGAGTGGCACATATATTACAAGGAGAGGGCCAATGATAGATGTTTGGAGACTTCAGGTTAGTGGTGCACAGTGAGAAATGAAGTCATTGGGGGATTTGTTCTGCCTAAATTCAGATTGACAAGACTATTACAAAATGAGTGCAGTTCCACATCACTGGGTATTGGATGAGAAACTTTGAAGTTGGATGGTGTAGATAGCCATGTGAAAAATTATAGAGATTAAGGATGGGTGATGCACCGGTCACACAGGGTAACTTCGCGATTCAGATTCGGATTCGGATTGTTTTGGTGCTACGGCTGATCACTGTTTGTTTGGAGTATGCTGATTAGTACTCAGTTCAAACCATGTGAGTCACATCTGGAAGAAATTTGATTTAACTTGTACTTTTGGATTAATGTTACTTTTTACTCAGTTGCCTATGAAGTAAAAACAAATTTTGAACAGGATTCTTTTTTGTGAGCTTTAAATGTGATTCTTTGCCTTTCTTACAAGACTGAATTGTTTGGGTCATGCCATTGATTGAGCTTATTGTATCTGGTCTGTGGGAGCCTAATCTATGTCAGGAGTCAAGAGGGTATCATGAAGGCAGACTTTATTCATGTTATTTTTGAATCTTAGTACCTGTTGATTAATAGCTATGTAGGCTGGTTGGAATCAGTTTGATCCTACAGAGCCTGAGAGAAGTTGTTCTTGAGTTATCTGCAGTTGATTGTCATTGTTCCTTCTAAATAGTCCTACAAAACCATTTGTTCATGCAAACATTTTCTCTTGGTTGAGTGGTCTTGAGCTGTCTTCATTGCAAGATGTAAAGTGCAAAAATTCCTATTGATGCTGTATGTTTAAGGCTTCATATTACATTAATCCACCTTGGATATTTGCTGTGTCCTCTGCCATTTACATGGATGCCCTTGCTGTTACTATGCAGGGCATCCATGTAAAGCTGATGGTGCACAGGCTCTGAAACTAGGGTCTGACCTTGTGTCCCTAATCTAAGATCCCATGTTTACCTCTGACAACGTTATTGCCCTCACTATAGTATCATGTGTGAGAAACCCGAGACAGATTTCTGTGGACTAGTCAATGATACTTGAGTGAGGCTTTTTCCTAGTTGGACAGAGATGGAAGACCAATCACCTATTTCTTCTTGCTTTCTCCTCAGCAGTTTCTCACTATAGTACCTCTAGAGGAAGAGAAAATCATGATATTCTGTGGCTTTATTGTAGCTTGTAAAGTACTGATTCATGTTTCTTGCTATTGTGTTTGCACTCTCGAACTTGGCAATTGAAACTAAGTCAGGAAATCACTCTGGTTTTGACTTTTCATGTACTGTAGTAGCTATTGGGCCCAGAGAAAAGCTGCAGTTTTGGTTATTGCTAGTTCTAGAAAGATAACCAGAGAAGAGGAAATGAATTTAGAATTCAGTATCAATTGAAAAGGGGTCCATTGCCCAAAGCTCGGAATTTCCAGTGATAATAGGCCGTCTTCTCCTGTCAGAGTGGGAAAGAAGAATAAATGACTACAGCCTTTTAGTACAACATGTTGATACGTAGGATTATAAGGAGGTGCAGAGAAATGAAAATGGGTATGTGGTGCATTAGGCATGCTCACCTAGAACACACTGAAAGAAACTGCAACTTTGGTTCAGACTGCAGTCCTCTAGCACAGAGAATATAGAATGAAGGAGTACCACACATGAAAACCAAGGAAAGGTTACTGAAGCAAATAATGTACCTTGGTCACTCTGCTGACATGGTTAAACTTCACCTGTATTGTAAAGGAGCTCTGATGGACAAGTGGATGGCACTCATTGTACCAGTCTGTTGTTCCTCTTTTGTATATCCATTGAACATTCCAATCCAACTCATTAAAGTTCATTGCTCTTCCGTTTCATTTGGCTGTTGTACTTTCATTTTACCTAGTTAAAGCTTGTTCCACAGTTCTCATGACTCCTGAAGCAGTAACAAGTTTTACAGTTTGAATCAGCACTTCAGATTAGGCCTTCACGGTCAATTGGATCATTATCCTCTTGTGAACGTTTCAGAACTTTATTGTAGAAAGGGATGAAATCCTGCTGGATGAGCAGTAAATGTAAAGTCACCATAGGCCCAACCGACCAATGGGGCTTCTTTCCCATTGGAGAAATACAACTGGTTGTAAATTTAACTTGAAGGTCACCACACCTCAGGCAAGGGGAGAGGTTGGTGACGTCAGCCGGTGTGGGAATTGAACCCATGCTGTTGGCATGAGTCTGCATTACAATCCAACCTTCTAGTCAACTGATCCCCTGGACAAGGAGTATCCAGAATCAATCCTAAACATCTCCAGTGTCCATTCTTTGCTCTGCTAACTTATTCTGCGCAATCTAAATGAAAGTCTGTGTCTGGTACAAATCAAATGCAAATAATAATTTTTAAAAATGCAAAACTTCCCTGATTTATGTTGTGCGTAGATTTTTTTTGTCATAGTAGCTCTACTTGATATTGATATTGGTTTTGGATGTGATGCTTATATAATAATCTCTCACTTCAAAATGGTTGTATTGCAACCTTTCAACTGATTCAGCAATACGTAGTGTCTCAATAATTGGCTGATTTGGTGGCACAGTTGCTGTGATTTTACCAGGGGTGCTGAATGGATGAGGCACAGCATTGCCTCAAGACAGCAGCCACAAATTTATCTACTCTAGACATGCTGCTACTGGACTCTTGCACTCTATGTCCTGTGGAACCAGAATGCTGGGTGATAATGAAGTCTGCAAATTTCTGCCTCCGGCTTCTCTCAATCCAATTATCCAGCATGTTGAAGCTGGAAGAAGGAGTTTCTTTATAGATTGGAGTCCAAGGCCTCAATAGCAGCAAGCTTAATGTTTGTGAGCAATGCTCCCACTGTGCTTTGCATCACAAAGAGCTCTGCTGCTGTAGATGATGGAGTCTTCCAAATGCCTGACCAGATTTATGTTCAAGTGCCATCTTGTTAAATGTTTATTTAAAAACTGTCAAGTTTAGCTAACACAGAAGGGAACATATTACCCTGTTACTCCTCCAGCCCATTCTGTTTGTCATCATTAACATAGGCTGACTTGCAATGAATCCTTGGGTTGCTTACTGTATTTCTCCCATGTTGTGAGAGGGCAGTGCTTGATAGCATTAAGTGTTCTGCCTGGCCTTATAGCTGTGCTGCATAAAATAAACTTCTATTATTTCTAGATGTTCATCACAAAATTACCTACCAATTATAAGGGTGTATTTTGCAGCTAATCCTTCTGATCTCAATGTTTGAAATATTAAACTGCACTTAAGGCAGTTTTACTGGCTGCTTTTTTTGACACCACTGATTTGTGGAAATTATTTATTCTGTCTGCTATTTGTTCCCAAATTTGTTTGCAAACCTGCCAGACTATCAGGATAAAGATTTTAAAGATTCATATCAAATCATCCTGTTGCTCATACCTCTTGTACCAATGATTCCACTGTCTAATTGTCAAAATAGCTCTGGTGTATTCTGGATGTCTGTAATTTACAAAACTCTTGCTAAGTAAACTCCATGCCCGGTCTTTCTGCAGTTGGAAATTTTAAATGCCTTCTTAATACAGTTGCCAACTGTTGGGCCTCATTGTAGCTTCTATAGTTTTATTGATGAATCTGCTGTGCTGAAACAGTGTTGGGTTAATGGGCATCAATAAATTTTTCCAGAAACCTTTAGTGAGCCACAATTAACTACCGGGTAGGACACCAACAGCCATCTCATAATTATCATATTAAACAAATTAGAATCATGATCACAGTTTATTCATTTTTCTTTTTTTGATTCCACAATGGTAAATTACAATATTTTTAAAAATCAATTGACGTTGTGAAAATTGCAAGTAATGGTACTTCATTGCATATGAGCTTTTTACAATTTTGAGCTATGTAATGAGATTCATAAATTTTTGTTCTGTTATAATTCTGTCAGTGTCATCATACCTTTGAGACATGCTCATGACATAATCACTGTAGAACAGTATGTAACTTAAAAGTATAAAGATCACACAGCCCATCTTAATTCATGATTTGGAGATGCTGGTGTTGGACTGGGGTGTATAAAGTTAAAAATCATGCAACACCAGATTATAGTCCTACAGGCTTAATTGAAAGCACTAGCTTTCGGAGAGCTGTTCCTTCATCAGGTAGTTGTGGAGTACACCAGGTACATTGACGACATTTTCTTCCTCTAGACCGGTGGCAAGGAGTCACTGATAAAACTACACAGTGATATCAACAAGTTTCATCCCACCTTCAAACTCACTTTCTACTATCTGTCTCATTCTTGGACACATGCATCTCCATCAAGGATGGGCACCTCAGCACCTCACTCTACTGCAAACCCACAGTTAACCTCGCAATGCTACACTTTTCCAGGTTCAACCCAAAACGTATTAAAACAGTCATCCCGTATGGACAAGCCATATGCATACACAGGATCTGTTCAGATGAGGAGGAACGTGACTGGCACCTGGAAGTACTCAGGGAGGCCGTCATAAGAACGGGGTACGATCATCATCAACTCATCAACTGCCAGTTCTGACGTGCCACAGTAAGGAACTGTAATGATCTCCTCAGGAGACAGACATGAGCTGCAACTGACAGGGTGCCCTTCATTGTCCAGTACTTCCCAGGAGCTGCAAAACTATACCGTGTTCTTCACAGCCTGCAACACCTTATCAATGAGGATGAGCACCTCGTCAAAACCTTCCCCGCAACTCCGCTTATCACCTTTAAACAACCACCAAGCCTCAAACAAATCATTGTTCGTAGCAAACGGCCTGGCTTTTAGGACAACTCCATATAACCCTGCCAGGGTTGACACTGCAAGACGTGTCAGAGTGTCGACATGGATACCACCATTATGTGTGGGGACACCTCCCACCATGTGCGTGACAGGTACTCATGCGACTCAGTCAGCGTTGTCTATCTCATACGTTGCATGCAAGGATGCTCTGAGGCATAGTACATTGGGGAAACCGAGCAGAGGCTACGACAATGGATGAATGGGCACCACACAATAATCAACAGACAGGAATGCTCCATTCCAGTTGGTGAACACTTCAACAGTCTGGGACATTCGACCTCGGACCTTCGGGTGACCATCCTCCAAGGAGGACTTCAGGACAGGCAGCAGTGAAAAGTGGCTGAGCAGAGGCTGATAGTTAACTTCAGTACCCATAGAGATGGCCTCAACCAGGACCTTGGGTTCATGTCACATGACAGGTGACCCCATTGCACTATACACACAGGCACTCATATACACACACACACATTTCGTATATGCACGCACATGCACTCCTTTATATACACACACACACCTACTCACACGCACACATGCAAACTCCCACAGAGTTACATTGTACTTTGTCAAAAACTGCATGAATCCATGTAAGATTCTGTTAATTCATTTCTTCGATTAGAATCAGTCTAAACATTATGGCACACAGAGGTGCTAATACCTAAGACATTATCTGGGCTAACACCAATTATTAAAGTTCACTTGAGAATGTAACTTTTATTTAAAAAGTTTTGTGATTTACATATGAAAGAAATGAAACTAACATGGTCATTCTAACAGATGAGAGATTTAGCAAACAATCAAGGTATGTTTCGATGTATAATTTTAGTTACATCACACAGTAAACTTTTGCTATAAATTCTGTGTCTTACAATCATGTATTCCATAACCACATGATGAAGGAGCAGCGCTCCGAAAGCTGGTGCTTCCAATTAAACCTGTTGCACTATAATCTGGTGTTGTGTGATTTTCATCTTAATTCAGAGTACTTGTAGCATGACAGGTTATTGACGCATGCTTTCAGTTGTAATCTAATAGTTAAAATGTTAGCGCAGGCACTGAGAGTGGCTGAGAGTGTAATGTTTGTGTATAATAGTGGCCATAATGAATGTCTGTTGGATTCTTCAATAGCATTTAGTTTGTTAGGTTTTGAGGGACAACATAAGTATTGCTACATGAGGTGCAATATCCCTATGGAAACAAAACCCACAGCAAGTTCTTTTCTGTTATTTTTCTCCGTCCTCTTTTACTTCATAACTTTCTGTTCCTTTCCTTGAAATTCTATACATTTTCTTTTTAAAATCTTTCAGGTCCTATACATAATTGAATGAAAGCTGTAAACCAATGCTTTGTTGGATTAAAACAAATCTGCTCATTTTCAAAGACACATTATTTTAATTATAGTGATTCTGAAATTTGCAAATTGACAATTGTCTAACTTTCACTATGTGGACTTAGGTGACCATGATGTTATCCTATAATTGGCAAGCAAATTATGCCGCTGCTAACTGGCAAAGTTAAGAAGTGTCTGTCATTAGTGTTCTTAGTGTTATGAAGTTGAAGATGTATACTGTACCTTTAAGAGAGAGTGAAGATTGTTTGGCAATGAGACTTTGCAGGCAGCTGTCATGTGACTGGATAGCAGTCTCAGAGTGTATTGGAAAATTGAAAATATGTAACATTTGGCTGTAAACTAGATACCTTAGTTGCTTTGACCACCATTTGAACATAACCAATCAGTGTAAATTATGCCCCAGGATAATGAGATGATCCGATGTTTGGGATATAAAGTAGCTGGCGGTTTGAGAGTTAGCCAGAGAGAGAGAACGGCAAACTGCCATCTAGAGAGAGACTGCTATCCAAAACACCCTCTATCAAAGGTACCTTTTTCATATGAAACATCTTTGCAACAAAAGACCAAAGACTACCCAGGGAGATCTACAGCCAGAGGATGACAGCCACTGTCTGGTTTTGAAAATTAAGTTGCTGAAATTTTATTGGATCATTATATTATTATAGAATTGGAGGTAGATAACAGACCTTTGAGAGAAAGGAGACTGAGAGTTTGTAAATAGTTGTTACTTAATGTTCACTTTTAAAGTTAAAGAATAAAATTGATATCTTTCTTTAAATTGTGGAGTTCGGGTAGTTTTCTGTCACTCATACTTTAACGGATTACAAGGTGAGGTGAGGGTGTGTTTGGTTTAATTAGCAGAAAGCTTCACTGCAGTGTCGTAACATTAGTATCAATTCAAAGTTATTACCATTCCAAAGTTACAGACATCCTGTTCCTTATTCCAAGCTTGTTTCCAATTTGAGATATCTAGCAAAAAACCAAGGTCCACAATACAGATCATTCCCAAGGACTAAATAACAAAAAAAATTTTAAGCTGGAAAGTCAAATTGGGTTTTATCAAGCAGATGTTTAAAAGCCTAAAGATTACATCAAGAAGAAAGGACAGTAGACGGGAAAGTAGGCCATTGTTTTAAGGCAGCAAGAAAGAAGCATTTCAGGTTGAAGATGGATGTTGCATTAAGTCTTGATGGCAAGAAGAAAGCCCGTGTGGGGCAGCATGATTACAGCTTAGGACGAATGATTTCAAGGCTCAGAGTCGAGGTTCAAGATGTTAAGAGGCTAGGAAGACTGCAAGGTAAGAGCGATTTAAGATAATTATTATTCCACTGCATGTCAGAGTTGTCACCAGACGTTTAAGGTATCAAGCATTATGTGCTGTTGTCGAGAGCACAGCACGGTGTGTTTTAAATGCAGTTTGTTGAGGCCAATGACCCCCGATGCAATCAAGTTTTACCGTTTCTTGATTTAACAGGTAAAACACACCAACACCTCTATAAAGTTTCAAGGTGGAAGGAAACTATTGTAAGTAGTAGTCCAAATATGTTGTAAATCCAATATGTGCAGCTTTTGGAAAAAGAGAGTTAGAGAAATTTTACTGAAACTACCCTGACAATAATTGTCCCACTGAAGGAGATAATGTACAATAGACTTGAACTGACCTGAAGTTCCAAATGTTTTGTTATTAATTGATCAAGGAAAGTTGAGGAAGAACGTAAAAGGAGGAACAAATTATATAACAAATTTCACTGTTTTAAAATGTTGCTGTATATTTTCCAGCTATTACTTTTGAAATGCAGCAGTTAATTTATACACAGAAAGCTGCCATAATTAAAGAAATAAATAAGTAATTACCCTTGTTTCAGATGTTAATCAAAGAATAAATATCGAGGATGATTCTCCTGCTCTCTTTCATCCACCTGGAAAAGCAACCAGAGCCTTGGTTTAATTTCTCAGCCAAAAGACACCACCTCTTACTACAGTGCTGGCTTAGAACTGCACTGGGGTTTCAGCCTAAACCATGTGCTCATTGTCTGTAGTAAGCATTGAACCTGCAACGTTTTGACTTACAGCTAGGAGTGTTGAAAGAAGGCTGAAACTTTGAAATTCATGAGAGAAGGGATTTAGTTCTAGCAGAGCATTGTGATAATTCAAGGTTTAATTTGAAAATGTTAGTGTAAATTTTGACACAACATGGCATCTGTATTTTTGAAATCAAACATTTGCTGGTAGTCTGGTAACTACAACCTCAGGGAAAATATTAGCTTTTTGTAATTTGGACTGTTCATTTTATTTTCAAATTTGTTCAGAATAATTAAGCAGAATTATATGAGGCACCCGAGAACTTAAGCAGGTAGACCTCTATGTTAGGGTGCTATGCCATCGGTGGTATCCCTACTGCTGACTGGCACCATCCCTAGCCCCACTGTGATTTTATAAGCCGTGGGGATATGTGTTGGGTGGGGTTACCCACCCATGGCCTTTTATAGGCTCTTTTAAGTGCACATCTAATACGCAAGTAAGGCCATTATTCTGCCTCTGCTCTGACTTATTTGGGGGTGGTAGTGCTTGGGAGAAATTGATGCTCAACCTGCAACCCTGCAGGCTTAACCATGCATGCTGGTGGCCACTTGGGACTGGAGGTGACTCTTGCCGAGACCCAGGTGTGAATTGGATACCTTCTCTGACAGTGTTGCCTCTCCATGTCCACTTGCCTTCACTGCCCAGTCCAATGTGCTCCCACCCCAGTCACTAGGGCCTTCTAGCCTGGTCCCAACCAGACCCTGGATATATCTGACTGTCCTGGTACACAGGAGCAGTCTCAGCTCTGACACTTAAATCAGAGTGGGCTGTTCGCTCTCAGCATTTAATCTATTTGATTCAAGTCTGTAGAAAATTTGCTAAATAAAAGTTTGTCAATGCTGATCTACAAAGTATCAAAATTAGACAATAATTTCAATTGTTAAAACTAAATTACAACCTTTAATTGAAAATATTGTCTAATTTTGATAAATTATTGATAGTGGATTTTTATTTTCAATTAAATTTTACTTTTAGTTTTAATTGAACAATTATATGCAGTCATTGAAGTCTTAATTGGCTCTCTATTACCTTAATTATTCTGGACACCTCAATAGCAATATTATTCCTGACTGCACATGTTGTTTTTAGAAGTATTCATGATAGAATATAAATCGAATGTTATGTTTTCATCTTTAATATTTTAGGAGTAAATAGTCCAGGCCTTTTAACATGAAAATGGTGCACTGATAAGGCAAGGAGACAATGCATTAATGCTTTTACTCTGCAAAGAGTTCCCAGTTGTAATGGCATTGCTGTAGGAGGTGATGAATGAAGGGAAAATAGCAACGTGGAAAGAAATGGCTGAAGTTATTGTTGGAATATTTCTTCTTGTTGCTTCAGAGTAATAATGTAATTTACTTGGGCACAGGTCACATTTCCATGTATCCAATTGCAGGTTGTGCAAAGCTTGGGAATATAAAAAGGAAAGTAAAATGAAATAAGAAAATGCTAGATTACTGACATCCTAAGCTCTAGTAGCAGATGTAGGCTATTCGCCCCATCAGGTCGCCTCTTCCACTTATTGAGATCATGGCTGATGTTACCCTACAACCCTTTTTACCTTCAGATTTAAAATCTGTCTATCTTGGCTTTGAATATACTCCTGAAGAAGGGCTTATGCCCGAAACATCGATTCTCCTGTTCCTTGGATGCTGCCTGACCTACTGCGCTTTTCCAGCAACACATTTTCAGCTTTGAATATACTCAACCTTGGAACCCCTCTACAATAAAGAATTTCATAGATTCATTATCCTGAGAGATGAAATTCCCTCTCCTCTCATCTTTAGATGAGCACCCCTTATTCTGAGATTATGCCCCTTGGTCCTAGACTCTCCCATAAGTGGGCCACCTCTCCGTATCTACCCTGTAAAACCTTTAATAATCTTCTATGTTTCATTAAGGTCACCTTCCATTCTTCTGAACTCTCGTAAAAAAAATCACTCCACTCGGAACGACCGTAATAGCCTCCTCTTCACTGTCTCCAATGCCAGTCTTTCCTTTCTTGGGCAAGGGAACCAGAACTGTTCACACCATTCTACCTGTGGTCTGACTAGTGCCCTCTATGGTTTTGAAAATACTGCCCTATTTTTATGTTCCATTCTCTTTGAAATAAAGGCTGACAGTTCATTTGCATTTACTGGATTAGTGGTGCTAGAAGAGCACAGCAGTTCAGGCAGCATCCAAAGAGCAGCGAAATCGACATTTTGGGCAAAAGCCCTTCATCAGGAATATTCCTGATTCCAGTATTCCTGATGAAGGGCTTTTGCCCGAAACGTCGATTTCGCTGCTCGTTGGATGCTGCCTGAACTGCTGTGCTCTTCCAGCACCACTAATCCAGTATTTGGTTTTCAGCATCTGCAGTCATTGTTTTTACCTAGTTCATTTGCATTCCCTATTACTTGCTGAACCTGGATGCTAGCTTTTTGTGATTCATGTACAAGGACCTCCAGGTTCCTCCAAACTACTGCTTTCTGCAGTTTTGTTGCATCAAAATAATAATCAATTCTTATATTGATTTAACACAAATCTGCTGGGAATAATGCTGATCAGGAATTTGGTCATTGATATCAGCGGACTTAATAGAGTTTCTGGTCTTCATGCCTGAAATCCTGACGTACGTTGAACTCCTTGCCCGGTGCATGAGGTCAGAAAATCAATTTTGTTTTTTTTTCTCTCTCTTCATCTGAAAGACTCAAAAAGAAAATTTGAAGAGTAAAAGTCAAATTTGAAATTCTGCATTTTTAGGATTTCTATCAGGTAAAATTAGTATCAACTAAGAACAAAGAATTTGAATAATTTTAAAATGTAATTATATTGATTTTTATTTTTTTTTGTAGGAGGTTAGTGCACTTGTAAAGGAAGATGTTGATCTTAGGATAAAACAGTACCTTGAAATGAGAAAACAGCGTGGTAACGTGCAATCTAAACTCAACAAAGAATTGACACCCAGTAACCCGCTGTGTCGTAAAGGTAAGAAATTCTTTAAATTTGTGACAATGAGACTAAAATCTACTGTGAAATCATTGAAATATATGCAGCATTAAAATGTTGAACAAATGAGGGAGAGATGTAGATTTTGAGTGAACATATTAGCCAATGATAGAGATTTGGCTATAGGTTGGAGCAATATATGCTAGGTTATGACAGCAACAACTACTGCATTTATATAACACCTTTAATATACAAACACAAAGGCAATTCACAGTAGCATTGTCAAATAAAATTAACATTAAGTCACATAAGCCATATGAGCACAGAGGACCCAAAATCTTGATCTTTGAGGTATGTTTTTCAGGAGGAGAGAGAGAAAAATGTTTAATGAGGAATTTACAGATCTTTAAGACTCTAGTCATTGAGGGTATGGCTGCCATCTCTTCCACTTCCATTGTCACCCCATTGTTATTGTCATCCACTCTTGAAAATATCCACCGAATATGATTCATAGATCTGTGGGATAGATTATCTGTACCTGATGTGGAGGTGCCACTGTTGGACTGAAGCAGACAAAGTCAACAATCACACGATGTCGGGTTATAGCCCAACAGCTTTATTTGAAACCGCAAGTTTTTGGAGTCCCCACTCCTTCCTCAGGCAGCTAGCATGCAGTTTCAAATAAATGCATTGGATTATAACCTGGTGCCTTGTGATTTTTGACTCTATCTATCCCTAAACATGAAGCACTCTTCTGCAAAACACAATACTGTACAGTGGAGACTTTTTCTCTTGCAATGCATTCACTGACTGGTTTAACCAATATATTTATTTACAACAAACTTATTGATAAGTGTTTTGGTATAGAGGAGCAATGTTAATTCAGAACTTGATAATAGTCAATGGTCCTCAATGGTGTAGTGATTATTCCATTCTAAAATACAAGTCCACATTTTGCATACTACTTTATTCTCTGAAAATAATGACCTAAGTTCACGCTTGAGTTTAGAAGGCTGAGAGGGGATATGATTAAGACATATAAGATTATAAAAGGATTGGACACTCTGGAGGCAGGAAGTATGTTTCCGCTGATGGGTGAGTCCCGAACCAGAGGACACAGTTTAAAAATAAGAGGTAGACCACTTGGAACAGAGTTGAGGAGAAACTTCTTCACCCAGAGAGTGGTGGGTGTATGGAATGCTCTGCCCCAGAAGGCTGTGGAGGCCAAGTCTCTGGATACTTTCAAGGAAGAGTTGGATAGAGCTCTTAAGGATAGTGGAATCAAGGGTTATGGGGATAAGGCAGGTACAGGATATTGATTGAGGATGATCAGCCATGATAATAATGAATGGTTGTGCTGGCTCAAAGGGCACAATGGCCTACTCCTGCACCTCTTGTCTATAAGATGTGGTAGAACTGCTGTAGGATTGCAACTCATAACATTTTCTCGATGTCATGTCCACTTGTCTGATTCCAAGTATATATTGGTAATGCCCAGTTCTATCTCTACCACCGCTTCAGTCAACTCATTTACTGTCTCTGATTTTCCACTCCACTTGGAGAAGTAGAAATTTGTTCCGTTTAACTATTGCAAATACTGAAACCACTAGTTTCTGTGTCCATCACAAGCTGTGTTGTCTAGCTATTGACTCCATCGTCTTTCCTTGTCACTGTCTTGAGCCTGAATCAACTGTTGGAATTTTGCACCATGCTTAATCCCAAACCAGGCCTCTGATCTCATAAACTGTCCTTCACCAAGATTGTATGTTTCCACTTGTGCAATATTGCTCAACTCTGTCCCTGCTGCAGCACATTTATTGCTGAGACCACATCCATTCCTTCTTTAACTTCTGTCTTAGCTATTCTAACGTTCCTTTAGCCCACCTTACATTCACCACCCTCGTACTCTTGAAATTTCAAAATCTCACACCTGTATCATAACATGCAGCTATCCCAATCTAACACCATTCCAGTGCTCGCTGATCCATGCTGACTTTTAATGCAGCAATGCCTCAATTTTCAAGGGTTTATCTTTATGTTAAAATCCCTCCAAGTCTTTTCCCCTCTTTGCCTTTATTACCCCCTTCAGCCCTAGGGTTTTCTGCATTTCTCCAACTCTTCTAACCTGGCCTTTTGCCCATTCCCAATTTTCAGTGCTTCACCATTGACAAATTTGCCTCATCATACAATCATGTAATATCAGAGCAAAAGTGGGCCATGCAGCCCCCTGTCTGTCATTAACATTAGATCATGGCTGATCTGTTTGGGTTTCAAGTTGTACATTTTCATTTACCTATATAACCCTTAATTCCCCTGCCTAGCAAGAATCTGTCATCCTCATCTTAAAATATTCAATGACCCGCACGTGCACCCTCTTCTGAAACAGAGGGTTCCAAAGTCACACAACCATCTGAGTTCATAATAATCCTTTTCTTCTCTATCCCAAAAGGGTGAACCCTTATTTTATAGCAATGACTCCTAATCTGGACTGGCCCACAAGAGGAAACATCCTTTCCATCCCCACCTTGTTGATACTATTTAGAGACAGCAACATAAGTTGCTTATTAAAACCTATACCTTTTACCAAGTTATTTGATGACATGTCCTGTGTGGCTTTGTGAGCAAGTTTTTTTTTGTAGATACTCCTGTGAAATGTCTTCAAATGCTTTTGCTATATTGTCGAAATGCCAGTTCTTCTTGTTATCATGAGGCCAAGTGTCAATCTGGAAAGCAATTAATATATTTTTATTTTGCTAGGTACTGGAGGAAAGTTAGTTTGTACTTTTAATTACATCTTTTAAAGTGTAGATATTATTTCCTTTGGGAATTTGGCAAATTAAAACAAAAACACTTAAACAAAATAAGCAACAGTTTGTTCTTTGCATAATAGAATTGCAGCATGTTCACTCCACCCACACAAATTCCCTCCAGATCAGAAATTAACGTGGGTGGCCCACTTTTCAAGCTGCTATGTCTGTTCAGATGTGACTAATACGCAATAGAACCAAGGCACAACAGGACCTACACAAAGTGAAAATCATCAACTTTGCACTGTTTAGGAAAGCTCTGGCACTCCATGACATCAGAGTGGCTGTACATTCATCACAGAATCCTTTCCCTGAGCTTACTGACTCTAATCCACATAGGTCCCTTTGTTTCACTGTCTGTGACAACTATGATGTTGAGGTGCCAGTGTTGGACTGGAGTGGACAAAGTTAAAAAAATCACACAATACCAGGTTATAGTCCAGCAGGTTCATTTGGATGTAGTAGCTCTTGAATGCATTGTCTGAGCTAAGATGTCCCCTTTTTTAAATAAAACCATAAGTTATCTTAAGAATATGACTTGGAAGAAGTTCTGGTTTTTACATATTAATGAACCAAAACCAAATCGATTCTAAACGATGAAAGACTTAACATCAGTCTAGGTTTTTTCAATATATCGTTTCAGTTGCGTGACACTGTGATCTTTTGCTATAAATTCTGTGTTTTATGATCCTGCTGCATGGCTACCTCATGACAAAGCAGCGCTCCGAAAGCTAGTACTTCCAAATAAACCTGTTGGTCTATAACCTGTTGTTGGGTGATTTTTAACTGACAGCTATGATATGGCCACAGCATTTGGTTTCAAATTGAATTTTCATGTTGATATATCAAGTGACAAAGATTTGAGGACCTGATTTAAGTACACTATTTATAAATTACATTTGTGTTATGCAATGCAAAATACCTACTTGACTATATCTTCCCTAATTCCATAGGTTTTGCTGTTCTTTGATGCATTAGCTGCACATGTTATATAATTTTTCATCGTGTTGTCGCATCGTTTTCACCCTCCTTTCCAGAGTTTACTGAAGAGGGCTCAATTCTTTAATCCTGCCTGTCTAACTGTGTTAAATGGAAAATACTTTTTCCCTATTGTATCACACAGAATGAGTATAAAAATAGGGATGCTACCTGACCTGCTGTGCTTTTCCAGCACCACACACTCGACTCTGATCTCCAGCATCTGCACTCCTCACTTTTCTCCTCTAAAAATAGGGAAGTCTTGTTAAAACTATAGTCATACCTCACCTAGAAAACTGTGAACATTTTTGTTTCCCTTATCTAAGGAAGGATATACTGGTATTGGAGGAATTTCAGAGAAGGGTCATTGGGTTGATTTCAGACATTTAAGGATGGGGGTACTCTTCTTGTCAGGAGAAGTGTTGCCTGTACTCAATGGAGATTAGAAAAATGAGTGAGACTTTATTGAAGCATTCAAGATTCTTGGGGGCGTTGATAGGGTAGATGCTGAAAAGTGGTTTTCCCATGTGGGATGGTGCAGGGCCAGGGAGTATAATCCAGCAAAAGATGCCACACAGTTAGGAGATAGATGAGGAATTTCTTCCCTCAGTGGGTAGTCAGCTGTGAAACACATTACAACAAAGGACTGTGGAGGTTGGATCATTGAGTATATTCAAGGGTGAGATAGATAGATGTTTTAGTCAGTGAGGAAATTGAGACTTGTAGGCAAAAGGAAGGAGAATGGAGTTGAGGGTTACCAGATCAGCCATAGTGTCACTGAATGGTGAAGCAGTCAGTGGGTCAAATGGTCTGCTTTTGCTATGTCTTATAGCTTTTCTAACAACTTCTTTCGATTTTTAGTTAGTATATTATGCTTGGGTAATCATTTCTGAATTCCATCAATGTTATGATTTTTAGTGTTCATTCTTTTAAATTCTCGCGACTTTTAAGTAAATAATGGATTAAAACACTGGCTACACGTGGCCCTTTCTTCTGCTATACACCACATCATTTTTTTGTTTCTTCTTTGCATCTTTACATTGTGCAAGAACATTTTAGTAAGGGAGTGAGTTTTATAAAATTGTTCATCAGTCTATATGATTAGATTACTTACAGTGTGGAAACAGGCCCTTCGGCCCAACAAGTCCATACAAGACCCTCCGCAGAGCAACCCACCCAGACCCACTCCCCCACATTTACCCCTTCACCTAACACCACAGGCAATTTAGCATGGCCAATTCACTAACCTGCCCATTTTTGGACTGTGGGAGGAAACCGGAGCACCCAGAGAAAACCAGTGCAGACACAGGGAGAATGTGCAAACTCCACACAGGCAGTTGCCTGAGGCGGGAATTGAACCCGGGTCTCTGGTGCTGTGAGGCAGCAGTGCTAACCACTGTTCCACTGTGCTGCCCAATATAAATACACTCTCTCCAGTATTTTTGCATCTATAGATGTAAAATCTGATTCACATCTTTAAAGGAACAATTGATCAGATTTCAATGCTGATTATATTTGCGTGAGTAACAGCAGATAACGATAGCCTTGGGAGTGATGATGAGGGAACAAGGGCAAACTGAATGCAGGGGAATTTGAGAGTCGTGGTCAGACCTGTTATTGGAAATTGAAGTGTAAATGTTTACTGCAACATTTCTAATAAAAAGGAGAGAAACTAGGAGTAAGCAATTGATTGTGATGGGATTTCCCTGTTGAATAACTTTATCTCTTAAGCCTTTTTCATGGTTTGTGATACCTGTGTCCACTGTTTGTTGGGCTGTGATGTGGGAGATTGGTAAGATCTAACACTGCCACAAGTCTTTCAACTAACATTGACCCAGCTTCAATTGCTACTTGATCTGCTTTTACAGATGATCAGTTTGCAAATAAAAGCAAATAAATAGGAAGTTATCTTAGCAGTTAGCCATTTTTTTCCTTCTACTTTCAGTTTTAGCTATCTTCATGTCCTGGGTTTTCCCCTTCTCTCACCCAAGATAGGCCTTGGATTAAGTTATCCTTACTTCTGGTACTTAAGAATTTAAGCAACTAAAGGACTACACTTGAGCTTAATCAAAATTCTGGAAAGTGACTAAGAGTAGCCACTGCAGTGATTGAAGAACAGCAAGGCTTAGAACAGGTAAAGGTTTGTAAACTGTATGGTTCATCTTTTGTCCATGACATTCTTACTATGAATTATCAGAAAGATGTATTATATATGTGGACAGCAGATATTAAAAGAAGGCAAATCATGTACATCATGTCTTTCGATTTCTAATTACCTTCAAGCTTGTGTACTCAATATTAAAACTTCACTCATTTTATTAGAAAGTGTTGTTAATGTTTGAGACTGACGAAATTTTACACGCCAAAAATTTCAGTGCCTTAGCTCCTAAAGTAGTTTATGTCTACATTGGAGAAACCAAACGCAGACTGGGTGACTGCCTTAAAGAGCACCTTGGGTCTATGCGCAGGCATGACCCTGATCTTCCTGTAGCTGGTCATTTTAACACAGTGTCCTGTTTGCATGCCCACTTGTCTGTCCTCTGCATGCTGCAATGCTCCAGTGAATCACAGCACAAAGTGGAGGAACAACCTCTCCTTTTCAGTCTGGGCACTTTACAGTGTTCTGGACTTATATTGAATTTAACACCTTCAAATTGTGAACCAACTCCCATTCTTTCTTTTCTTTTAGCTTTGCTTATTACCTTCTCCCATTTCTTCCCTTTCTTTTAGCTTTACTTGTTACTTCTCTGTCACTGTGTCTTCCCTCCTCAATCCCTACCTCAGTGGGACTGTCAGCACATTCAAGCCAGCAGTTAGACACACAATTGTTCTGCCATTCTCATATTCTGATCACTTAATCTGAACTATCAACATCTTTTCTTCACCACCACTTTACACCCACTGCCCTCAACTGCAATTCTTACCCCCCCCCCCCCCCCCACCAGTCTTGCAAACTATAGCAGACATGTTGTCCCCTCCACACCTCACTTCAGCTCTGATGAAGAGTCATCTAGAATCAAAATGTTAGCTTGTGCCCTCTTTGGATTCTGTCTGACCTGCTGCAATCTCCAGCATTTCTTGTTTTCAGTGGTTTATGTCTCTCCTCACTGCTATCAACCAATCTATTTTTGCTATTTACAAGTAGATGGATAGAAAGAATGGAACGTAACCATAAAATAAATTGTTCAAAAGGGTTCTGATTTTATTCTGGCTCCAACACTTAAGAAAAAATAAATTTACGAAAAGTGCCAAAGAACCTCAGTATGTTTGGCAGTATCTGTGGAGGGAGGTACAGAATTAACGTTTCAAGTACAATATGATTGTTCGTTGGAGCTGTGTTTTCTGTTTTGTTTTTGATGTCCAGTATATAGTGTTTTGCATTTATAGAATTATATTGTTATATTAACTTATATAAGACTGGGCCAGGAGCATGAAAATAGGATTAGAATAGTTATGTGCTTGTTTTGATCGGCATGTTCTTGATGGGCTGAAGGACCTTTGCTGTGCCACAGACCTCTATGACTCTGACTCTGAAAATTAATACAAATATGTCTGTGATAAGGGAGACTACAGTTATTTTGTTCGTTCTTAAAAACAACTGGAGTTGCTAGCGATCTGAAACAAAAATAAATACATTTCTGGAGGGACTCACCAGATCTGGCAGCATCTGTGGAGAGAGAAAGAGTTAATATTTCAAGTCCAGTATTCTGAAAATGAGCGGCAATTCTCAGTATTTTGGCCAACATTCCTACCTCAAACAGTGTCAACCAAAAAGTATAATGAGATTAGCGGTCATTTATTTGCTGTTCTCAGGACCCTTGTAGGTGCAATTGGTTACCATCTTTACCTTTGTAACAATGCACTCTCCTTTCTATTTAGTTTTACTACTTTCTCTCAAACATCCAAGTAAACAAAGCCTTCAAAAGTTACCCTAATCCCTGAGTAGACAATTCAGCAAAATCGTAGTTTGCAATCTGCACTACTCAACTATAGTTAGTGATATTCCACCATTGAGAAAGTCAGAACGCAGCAAACATACTGTATGCACAAATGGCTGGGCAAAAAAAAATACTCTAACTGGAAAGGCAATCTTTCCAGTCTGTTCAATTTTAATTAGTTCCCAATCTGTGAGAACCAGCAGTTCTGAAGAGAGGGCTGCAGGACTCCAGGACTTGAGCACAAAAATCAAGCTGACAGTCCTGAGGGAGTGTTGCACTGTGGGATGTTTTTCACTGGAAACTATTTTGAAGAACAGCGGGGAACTTATCCCCCAGTCACAAAAACAGACAATCTGGGTTATTGCAGCATTGCTTTTGTGGAAACTTTGTGTGCCCTATATAAAAGAATGACCACATTTTAGAAATACTACTTTGGTTGTACAGTGCTTTGGGATTTCTGGTGGTTGTGAAAGGTGCTGTATAAATGCAAGCATTTTTTTCTGTGTAGATCTCTGTTGAAAAGTGTGTTTAGAAAATAATTTAGATAGCTGTAACTTGGATATCATTGGAGTAGATATTTTTAAGTAGTTTCTCGAGGTGGTTACCAGAATCATAGACCTCAGTGCTCCATAAGGAGCCACTGCACTTGTTGAAAGCCAGTGGAGAAACTGAGAATTGTTGAAAAACATGTTAGGCTGCATTGGAAAAATCCAATTCACAAAACTGTGTATCCAGAAACATGGTAACGGCAGAAAACATTAAACAATATAAAGATGGCAGTAGGGAAAGACTCCAAATGGCTTTAATTTGGAATCTTGCACTGCAGTTGTCCTAATATGCCTGAGGCAGAAAGTGTTTGCTATGGATTTCATACACTGGAGTGAAGTCCAGATAACGCTAAGGATTGTATTCAGGATTTAATTCTTGTGAGCTTGATATGTTATAGTACTTATTTTTAGCTTTGCATCTTAAGTCTGATTCTGCGTTCCTACTATTTCTGTTGTGACATCCTGCAGTTTCCAACAAGCAAGAGATTAGGCCTTGAATGAATCAGCTAGAAGAAACTTACTGTGGAGCTTTGATTATGGTTATGTTCAAAACAGAAAATATGATGTGTCATTTCATTTCATTGTTTACTATTGGTTTACACTAAAGATAGTTTGGATTGCAAAGAACAGCAAAATTTGGGATACAATGCAGATAACCAGTATTCCCCATTTGAACTCAGTAATGAATCCTCAACTGATGTAATTCAGCTTGATGAACAGGCATTGATAACAGATCGAGCCTATTGTCAGATGCTGAGTAGATGCAAGTTCAAACAGAAAAATTTACTACTCTGTCTTCACAGGAAGAGTTAACAGTACTCATGAGAGCTCATATCAAGCAAGAAATATTCCTCAGTTAGTGACTAAGGAGTTGGACGTGTTGGTTACACCAATCACGCCATCAGCGTGGACAAATGAAAACATAGACTTTCGGAGCAAATTGAAGTAGAGAAAACCTGCACACCAGCATTGATTTGCCAGAAGATTGAGAATAAAAGTCTGCTCCCACAACAAAGATGTGGTGCTTGCGACTCCGTGGACATTACCACTGAGATGGGATAACCAGTGTTCACAGGCTCATGATATTATCAAGAAAAAAACGATACCTTGTTTAAATATCCAGGATACTGCAAAAAAAACTTTCAACAGGTTAGCCAACCCCTGCAAAAAAAAATTCATAAGATTAAGACTTCTGTAGATATTACAATTGCCCTCTGTGAGATGTCCTCCATGGAGGAGATCGAAGGGATTAAAGATCCTCTACTTTAAAGGGACCCAGACACCTCACTTTGTTGAGAATGGAATCAAAGTCAACAGTCTTCAACAAGGAGACCTATAAATCTTCCTGAAGTGTTGATACAAGCGAGACTGGTTCATGTAGCACAGATCAAGAACAGAAATGAGTAGAAATTAGTCAGTGACCAATTTTGTGTATGAACTGGGTGATGTACCAAAATGTACACCCAATCCAAAAATCCCAGAGCCAAGTCAAAGTGTAACCTTAGGCCTCAGTTAAATAATCTAGGCAAACTGCAGATGTTTGTAACTGAATCACAGATGACTTCCCTTTATGCAGGGATGAATGCTGTTTGCCTTGCTGGCAGCACCCTTGGGAAAGCGCCATGGAAGTGTGGAGAACCAAGGCAGCACAGCTAATTGTCCTCAAGAGTGCTGTGGAGCCAGAAAATGGTCTCCTGCTCCTCCTCTTCCTCCTGCTGCTGCTCTTCCCCCTACTTCCTACATCAAACCTTAAGAAAATTTTTATTTCTCATGCTAATTGTTTTCTATACAGGATCTGTTGATTAACACATGGGTGGAGCAGGCCCCTGGCAGCCCATTTTTGAAGCTGATTTGCAGATGATTTGCATGTTCTAATGAAGAAATTAACACCTGCCCAGCCATGTGAGAGAGGCCCACTCCAATATTGGGTTGACCATCAATATTGGGTGTCCTTGAGCCATGGGATGTTGGTCCACAAAATTGCTCTATTTTGCATCTGTAAAATGGGTGCAAATATGGCCGCCATGAGCTCTAATGTCTAAAGCATGTTGTATTGAGGCATTGAAGGATAATCAACACCATTGTTGACCAAATTTTGCTCAAAATATCATGTAATAAATTTTTAAGACTCGTTAATAGAGCCAGCATTTATTGCTCATCCCTAGTTACCGTTGCAAAGGTGATGGTAAGCTGAAGTCTATTAGGTGTCAGTACCCCACAATGCTGTTAGGGTGGGAATTGCAGAAATCTGCCTCTGTGGTACTAAAGGAACGGTGATGCATTTCCAAGTCAGGTCTGTAAGTGGCTTGTAGTGGAACTTGCAGGTGGTAGTGACCTCTATATTTGCTGCTCTTGAGCTTCTAGATGGTACAGTATTGATCATGAGTTTGAAAGCTTTTGTCTAAGGAGCCTTGGTGAAATTCTGCAGTGCATCTTGTAGAGCTGCTGTGTATCAGTGGTGGAGGGAGTGAGTGCTTGTGGATGTGTTGCCAGCTGAAAGGGCTGCTTTGTCCTGATATTGTCAAGCTTTTTGGATGGTGTTCCGGCTGCACTTATCCAGGGTTTCTGTCACATTCCTGATTTGGTCCTTGCACATAGTGGACAGACTGTGGGGAAAGACAAGATTAGATTGCATTAGATTAGATTACTTAGTGTGGAAACAGGCTCTTCAGCCCAACCAGTCCACACCCACCCTTTGAAGAGCAACCCACCCAGACCCTTTCCCCACATTTACCCCTTCACCTACATTTACCCCTCACCTAACACTACTGGCAATTTAGCATGGCCAATTCACTTAACCTGCACATCTTTGTGACTGTGGGAGGAAACCCATGCAGACACTGGGAGAATGTGCAAACTCCACACAGACATTTACCTGAGGTGGGAACTGAACCCGGGTCTCTGGCGCTGTGAGGCAGCAGTGCTAACCACTGTGCCACCGTGCCACCCAGATAAGTTATTGTCTGCAGAATTCCTAGTCTAAGACCTGCTGTTGTAGCCATGGTATTTACAAAGGAACCTTGATTATCCGAATAAGATGGGCGGGCGCTATTTCATTCGGATGATTGATTCAATGCTTCTCCTCTGGGGGTTCGAAGTTTTTCAAAGTTTCCTTTTTCCTTGCTCTGCCTGCCTTGCTCCCTCTCTGTATCTCAGGGTTTGTTTATAAGCAGACACGCAGTTCTGTGAAAGGGACGTGCAGCATTGCTGAAGCCTACAGCATTCTACCCCCCATCCCCCAAAAAAAATCAGTTAGATGGGATTGACACAGCGAGTACTTGCTAAGGCAGCTCCCTGTTTGGGAGACTAGACAGCATCACACCGCGTTCAAGGCGCACCCCCCTCCCCCCCCCCCCACCCCCGGCCCTGTCCAACACCGCCTCCGCCTGCCCCCACCCACTGTCCTATTGGAAAGATGTTGTGAAACTTGAAAGGGTTCAGAAAAGATTTACAAGGATGTTACCAGGGTTGGAGGATCTGAGCTATAGGGAGAGGCTGAACAGGCTGGGGCTGTTTTACCTGGAGCGTTGGAGGCTGAGGGGTGACCTTATAGAGTTTTACAAAATTATGAGGGGCATGGTTAGGATAAGTAGACAAAGTCTTTTCCCTGGGGCCGGGGAGTCCAGAACTAGAGGGCCATAGGTTTAGGGTGAGAGGGGAAAGATATAAAAGAGACCTAAGGGGCAACGTTTTCACACAGAGAGTGGTACGTGTATGGAATGAGCTGCCAGAGGATGTGGTGGAGATTGGTACAATTGCAACATTTAAAAGGCATTTGGATGGGTTTATGAATAGGAAGGGTTTGGAGGGATATCGGCCGGGTGCTGGTATGTGGGACTAGATTGGGTTGGGATATCTGGTTGGACCGAAGGGTCTGTTTCCATGCTGTACATCTCTATGACTCTAAACAAAAGACACGATCAGTGTTGAAGCACCTCTTTGATGTAATGTTTCTATTGGGACTTTGAGATCTTCTTTGGATAATCCAAAATTCAGATAATTGATACTCACATAATTGAGGTTTCTCTGTATATGGCTAGTCCAGTTCACCTTCTGGATCAATGGTAACCCCCTACTAAGATGTTAGTGGCAGATTCAGCAATGGTAATGCCATTGAATTTTGAGGGGCAATGGTTAGATTTTTTTGTGGTGGAGATGGTGATTGGATTGTACCTGTTAATGTTACTTGCCAACCTATCAGCCCAAACCTGGATATTGTCTAAGTCTCACTGCATTTGAGCATAGACTGCTTCAGTGTCTGAGAAGTTGCATATAGTGCATAACCTTATACAACCATTGTCCCTGCTTCTGACCTTAAGATATAAATCAGACTATTGATGATTTAGTCTACATAATGAGCATCAGTACTTTGTTAGCAGAAGTGTTTCTAGACCAGAATAGTCTGTGGTACATCTGTTTCTGAGGATGCCCAAATTTGATCGGACGTTGTCACAGCCATGAATTCAGTGCAATTAATGCTGGCCCTGTACAGAATATTGTTTACACAAACTGAATACTTTTCCAGTCAGTCCTTGAATGGAAGCCATTTTCCAGTGGACATTGATGAAGCCTGGCTAAAACCTGGGGTTATTTAAGTGTTTGACATGCAAGATATTATTTCCCGATGAACAGCATTGCAACTTAAATTGCTCTCAATATTACACATGCTTCTAATATTGAAGGGAGATTAAAAACATGAACAAAACCTGTAGTATTGGCCTGCTTCAACCATCTACTTGTAACTGAGCCAGTTTCAACCATTTAGTTGCCATTTAAGGGATACCAAACCAATAGCATACCAGCATGTTCTGCATCCATGACAAGGAACCACAGTCATGAAGCATTTGATGTGATTATGCTAGTAAACTCCCCAGCTGTCCACAGGCTATTTGAGGTAGCTTTTAGAAAAGCAAATCTGCTTTATTTCTAAAATAACTTACTTATCTGGCTACATGAACTCTGCCTAAATAAGCTAGTTTAATTATCATGCACAATTTGATAAATGCAGTTTTGAGACCCTTCCTATTTCACACTGCCTTTCTATCTTACTCTTGCTTACATAAGCTGTTAATTAACTTTAAGGTAAATGTGAGTTACCTTTGTAACAGCTTGCAGTTGTGTTTAATGTACAGCTAATATGTTACCAACTTGCAAGATTAGTTATGTGATCTTGATTGAAAGGTTATCAAAAATTTTGAGAATGAAATGATTAAATTCCCTAGTTAAAATTGAAGTGTTACGTGAATTTGATTTTTTTTTTAAATTATGAGCTTATTTGTCATTTTGTAAGTAGCCAACAATGTGCCTCCTTTACTCTGAAATGCAGTTTATACAAAATGTTAGTGGTGAAGTTATGCAGGTGCCAGATTCCGCTGGGACAGGAACACCTGCCAGGCTGCTCCAGATAACTCAGCAGCTTTGAGGCATTTTCCCAGGCTCCCAGATGAATGGTCACTAATAGCCGTGGGAGAGGGCTTCCAGTGTCGCATAGTGTACCACATTCTCTACTTGGCACTGTTATGTAGCTAAAGTCTGTTTGGCTGTGATTGCAACTTTTCTTTTAAATAAGATGGAAGAAATATGCAGCTGAGTTTTTTTTTATTTTCATTTGGATAATTCTTAAGTTTAGTAAGCATAACAAAACACTCTAAATTTAAAGTTGGTAACTTTGAAATATAAGCAACTGTGGTATCTCCTAAAATGGTGTAACTTGATTACAGCCAGTGTATCAGATAAGTGCACGGCTGGAAAAGGCTGAAGGTAGCTGCCAAAAATGACTAAAAGTAATTGCACATCATTCTGCAGTCGGTGAAGTTATTTTGAAAGTTTACATGACTTGAAATGCTCAGACATACTTGACCACTTCCCAGCTTCAAGCAGAGACATGTAACTGTGCTATCTCCTGGGAAATAAAAAATTCACTGAAAACATTATTTGTAAAAACCAGTGTGGTCAGCAATCTGCTTGTTGTGTGGCTTAGAATTTTTTCACAAATAGATTCAAAAGTTTTGCGTTCATGCACTTTGATGGATTATTGCAGCTGATCATTTTATTAGCTATGCTGATATTCAATATTTGTAAGTTGACAGTTTCTTTCCTATTGAGTTGGATTCAGTTTCTCAACTTTGTATTTTGTTGAGAAAACCTGATATTGTAAAATGATGAGCATTATTAACATATAATAAAAGTTAGGAATTTTTTGCCGAAGCTACATCTATTGTTCATTATGATTTATCACAATGTGCCCACCATGATTTTAGCTTTCACTCTTCTTTTTCATCGATTATTATCGTTAACTTTATTTTATAGAAATTTGTTTGTTAGCTTGTTATTATTGGTCAGATGAGAAAAAAATTAGTTTTGCAGGCACACTTGTGAGAGTTCACCGTTCAGTCTTAAATCAAAAGATATTGATTACCCCTTGAGAAAAATGTCTCCTTGATTGATACAGTTCCAAACGGGGTTGACTGATAGGTGAGAGATTTTTAAACGTTTGTTCTCCTAGAATCCATTTGAAGAATATGAGATTCTAAGAATCCCTTGAGGCACCACTTCCTTAAACCTTACATGAATGCGTCTCTCTCTGGGAACAAGCTAACATAATCCGTTTGCTATAATAACTTAAGTTCTCTCTTACAGCAGGCTCACTTGACAAGGTGGCTAGATTTAACTCTGATTACTTCTATCAATGGGATCAATCCTAATTGCCATTGTAAGCTTTAGATTAGACAGGGCATTGAAATCTCCATCCTCACACCTAGTACTTTATTGAATGGAAGGGAAATGAGAGTGAACTTTGCATTGTAATACCTGATTTGAAAATGTGCATGTCCTTTTCTCATTTTTATGATTTTGTTTTGCATGTTCACTATTACCAAATGCCTAAGTGTTTTATCTTTCCAGTTAAGTGATCCATCTTGCCTTAATCAGTTGTACATTTATGGACACCACTATTTTCTATTGCGAATCTTTGAGGAGCACCTTTGGATAATGCAAAATGCTTTAAGATGTCAAAAGTTCAACATCAATCAATACTTTGATCCTCATGACCTTAGTGGGAAAAAGTGCACTGGCAATCAAGCCATGAATCATCCCGCGCATGAAATATGACCAATCTAATGTCCAGGGTGTATAATGCCTGACCACTATTTAAGATAAAATGAAACTGTACCAAGTCTCTTTAATGAACAAGAAAGCAAAACCTATTTATTTTAACTAACTATTCCTCTAACATGGGGCAATAAGCAGAATTTGTGTGGTCAATGTACACACTTAAGCTTAATATTCCTTTAAATCCAAGCACACACATGTCATTCATAAATGGGTTGGACAAGACAGATGAGAGAAACCTTTTTTAAGAAATATCGTGGGTGGAAAATATAAACACAAAGGCACAAAGTCTGTGGATCAGAGTCCAAACTAAAATGGGTGGGACGAAATGAGATGACTTGTTTTTTTTTTCGTTTTGATAGCATATAGTTGTCAATTGCAGTCATCCTAAATTTGGTAGCCAGTCAATTAGACCTAGGTCTTGGCTAGATTTAAAAGTTTTCTTTCTTTTTGCAAAGTCTTTGAGAGTTATTACTTGACATTCAGAGAGAGAGAGAGAGAGAGATTTCACTTATTGCCAGGCTTGAAGGTTTATGTCCTAACTGTTCTCTTTCCTCCTCAGTTCTGTGACAAACTGTTACTTATGACCAGTCCACAAGCTTTTGCCAGATAGTTACTTAGTTTTCAAAGATGTCTGGTGCTGGTGAATCCCACAAAACTATCAAAATCCTGTTTCCTTAAAAGAACACCACACAGTTCAACTTCTCCTTTGAGAAGTTTTAAAAAAAAGTGAACTTCCATTATCCTGTTTATATTGCCAAATAAATTATGTATGATCCTTATAGTCCTACATTTCAGCACTCATTACTTATGCTGTAAACCTTTTACTTATCAAGTTCTTTTGAAAATTTGCATTAGGTTACTACAATTCAATCTTTAAAAACCTAATGTTCATGCACATTTTCTGTCTGAGATTTTTCTTCCTGTGTCAACTTTTCACTTTACAACTTAAAATTAATGAAGCCTTCTAAGTGCAGACTACAGTTAAATCCCTTCCATCATTAATATTTGAGAATTTCAGCTAATTGACTTACCTCCTACTTCTCTTCCATTTTAACAACTCTTGGAGCAACCTATTATTTTGATTTTTTTTTACATTCTGTGGCACATTCTCTGGGCTGTGTTCACAACTTGTTTCTACATTTTATATCAAGTAATCTATTATAATTGGAATATATTCCTGAGACTAGGATTCTAAATTTAAATAAAGGAAAGTACAATAGTATGAAGTGTGAGCCAACTATGATAAATTGGTGATTGTTATTTCAAGAAATGATGGTAGATGGGTAATGGCAAACATTTAAAGAGTGCATAGATGAACTGCAAAATCTATTCATCTCAATCTGACATGAAAATAAGATGAGAAATATGGTCAATATGGCTAACAAGGGAGAAACTGGATCACTTAGAAGTATGTTCACCTGAGTTTAGAAGAATGTTGGGGTAGGGAGAGGGATGGTGGAGGGATTGTGGAGTACTTGGAGGTGCATCATAAAATCGGGCTGAGTTAACTGGCTTCATCAAGGGGAGGTCATGCTTGACCAATCTGTTAGAATTCTTTAAGGAAATATCAAGCAAATTAGACAAAAGAGAGCAAGTGGACATAGAACATAGAAAAATACAGCACAGAACAGGCTCTTTGGCCCACGGTGTTCTGCTGAGGTTTAATCCTAATGTAAAATATAATAACTTAACCTACGCACCTCTCAACTGACTGCTTTCCATGTGCATGTCCAGCAGTCGCTTAAATGTCCCTAATGACTCTTCTTCCACCACTACCGCTGGCAACACATTCCATGCAATCACAACTCTCTGCGTAAAGAACCTACCTCTGACGTCTCCTCTATACCTTTCTCCTAATATCTTAAAACTATGACCTGTCATACCAGTCAATCCTGCCTTGGGGAAAGGTCTCTGGCTATTGACTCTATCTATTCCTCTCATTGTCTTGTATACCTCGATCAGGTCTCCTCCTCCTCCTCCTCTCCAGAGAGAAAAGTCTGAGCTTATTCAACCTTTCTTCATAAGGCAAGCCCTCCAGTCCAGACAGCATTCTGGTAAACCTTCTTTGCATCCTCCCCAAAGCCTCTGTATATTTCCTATAGTAGGGTGACCAGAACTGGTCACATTATTCCAAGTGTGGTCTCACCAGGGCCTTGTGGAGCTGTAGCAAAATCTTGGGGTTCTTAAACTCGATCCCCCTGTTAATGAAAGCCAAAACACCACATGCTTTCTTAACAACCCTATCCACTTGGGTGACAACTTTGAGGGATCTATGTACTTGCACACCCAGATCCCTCTGTTCCTCCACACTGCTAAGAATCCTGTCTTTAATCCTATATTCAGCATTCGAGTTCGACCTTCCAAAATGCATCACTTTGCATTTATCCAGGTTGAACTCCATCTGCCATTTCTCAGGGCTTCTCGGATGCTGCCTGAACTGCTGTGCTTTTCCAGCACCACTCTAATCCAGAATCTGGTTTCCAGCATCTGCAGTCATTGTTTTTACCTAGTTGATTTTAACCCTACTGCGAATCCTCTTACAAGGATGCCTGCCTTGAAGAAGTTTTCCTCCTCTCTCTACAACAATCTCAGGGAGTCCCTCTCCCACTGCAACTCCCAGGTCATTTCCTCTGCCCTGAAGCTTTTTGACTCTTTGCTACCCTCCCCCATCCTCCTTTCTGACCTATCACCTCCATCCCCACCCCCATTCACCTATTGTACTCTATGCTACTTTCTCCCCACCCCCACCCTCCTCTCATTTATCTCTCCACCCTGCAGGCTCTCTGCCTCTATTCCTGATGAAGGGCTTTTGCCCGAAATGTCGATTTTCCTGCTCCTCGGATGCTGCCTGAACTGCTGTGCTTTTCCAGCACCACTGTAATCCAGAATCTGGTTTCCAGCATCTGCAGTCATTGTTTTTACCTGCCATTTCTCAGCCCAGCTCTGCATCCTGCCTATATCGCACTGCAGCCTTCAATGGCCCTCGATATTATTGACGGCACCTCCAACCTTTGTGCCATCTGCAAAGTTACTAACCCACCGCACAACCTCCTCATCCAAGTCATTTATAAAACCTACAAAGAGCAGAGGCCCAAAAACAGAGCCCTGCAGGACCCCAACTCAACACTGATCTCCAAGCAGAAAACTTTCCATCTACAACCATTCTCTGCCTTCAGTCAGTCAACCAGTTCTGAATCCAGAAGCCAAATTACCCTGTATTCCATACTTCCTGACTTTATGAATGCATCTACCATGGGGAACCTTATCAAATGCCTTGCTGAAGTCTATATACACCACATCCACTGCTTAACCTTCGTCGACCTGTCTTGTCACCTCTCAAAGAATTCAATAAGATTTGTGAGGCGTAACCCGCCCCTCACAAAGCCATGCTGACTGGCTTTGATCACGCTATGCTTTGCCAAATAGTCATAAATCCTATCCCTCAGAATTCTTTCCAAAACTTTGTTGACCACAGACCTAAGACTGACTGGTCTGTAATTGCCAGGAATTTCCCTAGCACTCTTCTTGAAAAGAGGAACAACATTCACCTCCTTGCAATCCTCTGGTATGGCTCCCTTGGAGAGTGAGGAGGCAAATATCCTCACCAGTGGCTTAGCAACCTCATTTCTTGCTTCCCGGAGCAGCCGAGGATAAATCTGGTCTGGTCCTGGGGAATTATCAATCTTAATGTTTGCCACAATTTCCAGCATATCAACTTCATTCACACCAAGGTCCCTTTCGTTAGTGAAAATCGAAGCAAAAAACTCATTTAGGGCTTCCCCTATCTGCTCAGACTCCACGCACAAGTCCCCTACGCTATCGCTGATCGGCCCTACCTTCTCCCTGATCATTCTCTTATTCCTCATGTATGAGTAAAATGCCTTTGTGTTCTCCCTAATCCTTCTTGCCAAGCCTTTTTCGTGCCTCCTCCTGGCTCTCCTCAGTCCATTTCTGAGCTCCTTTCTAGCAAGCCTGTAATCCTTAAAGCTGTACCAGATCCTTGCTTCCTCCACCTTACATAAGCTACCTTCTTCTTTTTGACGAGAAGCTCCTCTGTTCTCGTCATCCAAGGTTCCTTAATCTTACCCGTTCTCACCTGTCTCAGAGGAACACCCGCATCACCCGCAACAACTGCTCCTTAAATAGTCTCCACATGTCTGCTGTGCCCTTTCTGTGGAACAATTGCTCCCAGTCTGTACTTCCCAACTCCAGTCTGATAGCATCATAATTTCCTCTTCCCCAATTAAATATCTTCCCTCGGTACCTGCTCCTTTCCCTCTCCAAGGCTATGGTAAATGTGAGGCAGTTGTGATCACTGTCACCAAAGTGTTCTCCCACCGCGAGATCTGACACCTGTCCTGGCTCATTGCCGAGCACCAAATCCAAAATGGCCTCTCCCCTCATCGGTCTGTATGCATACTGAGTAGGGAAACCCTCCTGAACACACCTGACAAAAACTGATCCATCCAAACCATCTGCACTGAGGAGGTTCCAGTCGATATTGGGAAAGTTGAAATCACCCACAACAACAACCCTGCTAGATCTGCATTTTTCCAGAATCTGCCCATGATTTATTTGGATTTCTAGAAGGCCTTTGAGAAGGTGCTGCAGAGGAGGCTGCTAACTAAGATAAGAACCTGTTGTGTTACGGGTAAGGAACTAGCATGGATAGAGGATTGGCTGACTGGCAGAAGGCAGAGAGTGGGGATAAAGAAATCTTTTTTACAAAGGCAACCAGTGACTAATGCAGTTCTGCAGTGGTCGGTTTTGAGACCACAACTATTCACGTATTATTAACAATCTGGACAAAGGAACTGAGGGCATTGTTGCTAGGTTTGCAGATGACCCAAAGATAGGTGAAGGGACAGGTAACGTTGAAGTGGTGGAGAGGCTACAGATGGTTGAGTCATTCCTGATAAAGGGCTCCTGCCTGAAATGTTGATTTTCCTGCTCCTCGGATGCTGCCTGACCTGCTGTGCTTTTCCAGCACCACTCTAATCTTGACTGTAATCTGCAGTCCTCACTTTTGCCCTTCAGATATGGAGGCCAGCATTCCTTTCGTTTTCTTATCAATTTTCTGCATCTGTTCATGGCTATGCACCTGAATCCCCAAATCCCATCGGGGCATCCACTATATTTAACTTTGTGCTTTCTAATGCTTTCATTTGGCATTTGGGAAGGCAAATACAATGTTAGCATTCATTTTGAGAGGGCTAGAATGTACTGCAGAGGTTATGTGAGCATCCGGTCAGACCGCATTTGGAATATTGTGAGCAGTTTTGGGCCCCATATCTAAGGAAGAATGTGTGCTGGTCTTGCAGGGGGTCCGGAAAAAGTTTACCAGAATTATCCCAGGAATGAAGGGCTTGTCATATGAGTCGTGGTGAGGAATTGAAGAAGGATGAGGAGTGATCCCATTGAAACTTACAGGTACTGAGAAGCCTGCGTAGGATGTGGAGATGATTTTTCTATTCTGAGGAGAGACTAGGACCCAAGGGCATAGCTTCAGAGTGAAGGGATGACCCTTTAAGGGGATTTTTGTCACCCAGAGGATGCTAAATTTGTGGAACTCATTGTCACGGAAGGCCGTCGAGGCAAAGTCACTGTATTTAAGATAGAATACATTCTTGAATAGTAAGGGGATCAAAAGTTATGGGGAGAAGGCAGGAGGATGGGGTTGCGCAGTGTATCAGCCATAATCAAATGGTGGAGCAGACTCGATGGGCCAAATTACCTATTACACTCCTGGCACATAGAGTCATAGAGATGTAAAACATGGAAACAGACTCTTCGGTCCAACCCGTCCATGCCGACCAGATATCCCAACCCAATCTAGTCCCACCTTCCAGCACCCGGCCCATATCCCTCCTAACCCTTCCTATTCAACATCTTATGGTCTTATGGAACCTTTTCATCCAGTGAGTGGTAAGCCCGTGGATATCTCTACCATGGGAATCTATGAAAGTCATGAAAGACTTTCAAGAAAGATGTGGATATAGATCTTAAGGCTAAAGAATCAAAGAGTATGGATAGAAATCAGGAACAGAGTGCTGAGTTGGATGATCCGCCATGATCATACTGAATGGAAGTGCAGCTCAAAGGAACAGATGGCCTACTTCTGTTTTCTATGTGTCTGAGTTTTTGTTTATTTTGAGTATTCTGAAATATCCTCTTAAATGTCTGCTACTTTGTCTCTATTGAGCTATCCCCTAGCCTAGTATCAGTTCGCTTTAGCTAGCCCAGCTTTGATGCCTACATCATTGTCCTTGCTTAAGATTAAAATATGAGTCTTAGACCGAATCTTCTCCGTTTCAAATTGGATGTTAAATTCAATCATATTGTGGTTGCTGTAACCAAGGTTGCTTTAACTCTGTTATTAATTAGACCTGTTGCACAATATCACATCTAAAATAACTTATTTTCTGGTCAGTTCCAAAATATGCTGTTCTTAAAAAATAAAGTGATGTTGAAAGCATTCTATGAGCTCCACTTCCAGGCTGCTACTGCCAATCTGATTATTGCAAATTGTATGTAGATTAACATCACCCATATTTATTCATATCCCTTAATGGCAAGCACTTCATACTTTTTCTTGCAAATATTGTCCCATTTTCTCCCACATTGTGTTTACTATTAGGGGACTTGCAAACGACTTCCACTAATGACCTCTTTCCCTTACCATTCCTCATCTCCATCTGAAACAGTTCTACATCTTGATCCCCTAAACCAAGGTCATCTCTAACTATTGCTTAAAGGATCAACAGTGCTACCCCTACACCTTTACCCAGATTTCTATTTTTCTTCAATGTCACATACCCTCAATATTCAGGACACATCTGTTATCCTGAAGCTATGACTACATGTTAGTTGTCAAATTGTATTTATTACTTCAGAGTACTATGAATGCTATGAATATTCTGAGTCTTAGTTTTGTCTTTTTGCTTTCTTTGCAACATCTAGTCTTGATTTTATTATATTCCTTGGACATTTTTCTCTCTGCTCCTTCCAGACCCTCATTTTTTGTATTACTATTTTTCTGTCTTGCCTAAACTCTGTGCTAGGATAAGCCACATCTTTCCACATTTGATCCCTTGCCTCAAGTTTAGCTTTAGTTTGGTTTATTTAGTTTAAAACTCTCACTTTCATAGTTATGCAGTTCACAAGAAACTAACCCAAGCATTGTTCATGTGTAGACTGTCCTGGCAGTTTAGTCTCTTTTCCTCCGTACTGGTGCTAGTTCGCCTTCAAACTAGAACATATTTCCCCCGCAATAATTTTTGAGCAATGTGTATATCTTTTAAATTATATATATCGTACACCAGTTTTGATGTGGCTCAGGAAATAATTTAGAGATTATAACCTTTTTGAGGTTCTGCTTTTCAGTACCTAGTTCCTCACACTGTATATGTGAAACTTTGTTCCTGTTTCTACCTATGTCATCGTACCTACCTGGACCATGACTATCAAACCCCACCTCTGCCAACTGCATTCATTTCCAGTCGTGAGCAGGTTCATAGATTCATTCTGCACAAAAAAGGCCTTTCAACCCATCGAGTCTGCACCGACATAACTACCACTGAAAGTGTGCTTGTCCCAATTTTCTGCACTTGTTCCATATCCTTGAATGTTGTGATATTTGAAATGCACATCCAAATATCTTTTAAAGGTTGTAAAGTTTCCAGCCTCTTTGCTGCATCCTTGAACACAGGTGAGGACCCAAAGGTCTGGAGAATTGCCAATGTCCCCTTGTTTAAGAAGGGTAGCTAGGATAATCCAGGTAATTATAGACCGGTGAGCCTTGATGTCAGTGGTAGAGAAGCTGCTGGAGAAGATACTGAGGGAAAGGATCCATTTACGTTTGAAAGAAAATGGGCTTATCAGTGATGGGCAACATTGTTTTGTCAGGGAAGGTCATGGCTTACCAACTTAATAGAATTCTTTGAGGAAATGACAAAGTTGGTTGATGAGGGAAGGGCTGTAGGTGTCACATAAGGCATTTGATAAGGTTTACTAAGAGAAAGTAAGGAGTGCAGATGCTGGGGACCAGAGTTGAAAAGTGTGGTGCTGGAAAAACACAGCAGGCCAGGCAGCATTCGTGGAGCAGGAGAATCGACGTTTCAGGCATACGCCCTTCTTCAGGTTGATAAGGTTTCCCATGATAGGCTGATGGAAAAAGTGAAGTTGCATGGGGTCCAGGATGTACTGGCTAGATGGATAGAAAACTGGCTGGGCAGTAGGAGACAGAGTGGTAGTGGAAGGGAGTTTCTCAAAATGGAGAACTGTGACCAGTTGTGTTCCACAGGGATCCAAGTTGTTTGTGATATACATAAATGATCGGGAGGAAGGTATAGGTGGTCTGATTAGCAGATTTGCAGATAAATTTGCTGACACTAAGATTAGTGGAGTAGCAGATAATGAAGGGACTATCAGAGAATGCAGCAGAATATAGATAGATTGGAGAGTTGGGCAGAGAAATGGCAGATGGAGTTCAACCCCGGCAAATGTGAGATGATGCATTTTGAAAGATTCAATTCAAGAGTGAACTATATGGTAAATGGAAAAGCCCTGGGGAGTATTGATGTACAGAGAGTTCTCTGAGTGTTCAGGTCCATTGTACCCTAAAGGTAGTAACACAGGTCGATAGAGTGGTCAAGAAGGCATATGGCATGCTTCCCTTCATCGGATGGGGTACTGAGTACAAGGGTTGGCAGGTAATGTTACAGTTACATAGGACTTTGGTTCAGCCACATTTGGAACACTGCATACAATTCTGGTTGCCACATTACCAAAAGGATGTGGATGCTTTGGAGAGGGTGCAGAGGAGGTTCACCAGGATGTTGTCTGGTATGGAGGGTGCTAGCTATGAAGAGAGCTTGGGTAGATTAGGATTATTTTTATTAGAAAGACGAAATTTGAGGGGGGACCTGTTTGAGGTTTACAAAATCATGAGAGGTATAGACAGGGTGGATAGCTAGGCTTTTTTCCCCAGAGTGGGGGATTCAATTACTAAGGGTCACACGCACAAGGTGAGAGGGAGATATGCATGGAAAGTTCTTTACACAGAGGGTGGTAGGTGCCTGGAATGCTTTGCCAGCAGAGGTGGTAGAGGCAGACACGATAGTGACATTTAGGATGTATCTGGACAGATACGTGAATGGGCAGGGAGCAGAGGGATACAGAAAATAGGCGACAGGTTTAGACAGAGGATCTAGATAGGCGCAGGCTTAGAAGCCGAAGGGCCTGTTACTGTGCTGTAATTTTCTTTGTTCTCATTGCAGCCCTTTGGCTCCTCTTACTTGTCTCCGTCACAAACACACCCTTCTGTACCTGACTATCAGCAAATCTTGTCCTAAGTAGTGCATCAACCTCCTGATAGAAAGACTCCAGGTAAACTTCGCCTCTTTTGATGCCTCAGTGTCTGTATTTCAGTCTTCAGTCTAATTTCTGAGCCAAGTCTGCTCGAACGTCACTTACTGCAGATGTGTTTGCTATAGATTCTGCAGCCTGTTCGCATCAGCTGAACTTCTCATCTCAATGAGTTAAAATTCATTGAGAAAGCTAGTGCTTCTAATTAAACCTGTTGGACTATAACCTGGTGTTGTGTGATTTTTTAACTTTGTACATCCCAGTCCAACACCGGCACCTTCAAATCATCCTAATGAGGTTTAATTATGTATTGATCATTTACTTATGCTGCCTTTTATATATTTTATTGGTGTTACTGCCAATTTGTATGTTATGTAAAAATTTAAGAATAGAAAGATCTTAACCAGAGACTTATCAAATAGCAAGCTTCTTTCACTATAGTAGACTTAGAACCAATTCCAGTTAGCTTCACTGAGTCTCTGGCTACCTGCCTTTGTGTCCTAACCTCAACAGCCCCTGTCTGTTTTTGCTGAATCATGTTAGATTCTTCCCTTGCCATCTAATGTTGCTTCTCTTAATGATTGTATGTGCACATGCAATAACATGGTTGATTAACTAGCACAAAACAGAAAGTACCAGGAAGACCTCGGCAAATCTGGTAGTATCTGTAGAAAGAGAAACCAAGCTAACATTTTGAGTTCAGTTCAGCTCTTCTTCAGAACTTTAGCTTTTGTCACTGTATTTTTATGTGGCTTTTCTGGCATCCCAAAGCACTCATGGAAATTTTATCAAAGAAAATGACAATGAAGGCAATATTAGATGTGAGTGAAAACTTAGTCAGTGATTGGTTTTAAGGAAGGTGCTAAAGGTGAAGGGAGAGGTGTAGAGTTTTCAGTGGGGAATTAAAAGCCTGGGATTAACACAGCTGATAATGGTGATGCACACAAGGTGCCAAAGGCAGATAACTGGTAAACATTGCAAAGTTAGGGAAGGCGAAACTATCAGATTTAAAGATTAGAATTTTAAACTTGAGGCACACTAGCTAATTCTCTGAAGATCAGACAGCAGCTTATTTGTTTAGTTATTTGTACCAATGTTGTACAAATTTAATGTGTATGTAATAAGAACATAAATGCAAATATATGAATTACAAACAGAAGTAGGCAGTTTGGCCCCTCGAGCCTGCTCTTCCATTCAGTAAGATCATGGCTGATCTGATTATGACTTCAATATCACATTCCCACTTACCCAATAAGTTATGATGACTATGCACTTCAAAATATTGAATGACCTCGTCCCAACTGCTGTGGCAGGAGGAGAGTCCTAGAATATGTTTAAAGTTGAGATGGATAGATCTGATTGTAAATGGTGTAAAGAATTATGGGGATAAGTAAAAGGCATTGAAGTGTTTGATCATATTCAATGGCAGAGTTTTAATGGACTGAGTTTCCTGCTGTAGTTCCTAAGTTCCCAATAGAGTTCCAAAGATTCATGACTCTGTCAGAGAACTAATTCCTCTTCATCTCCAAATTAAGTGGAAGACTTAAAACTGTGTTCTTCACTCTAGTCGCTTGCATAAAGGGAAACCTACTTTCAGCATCCACCTTGTTTAGCCCTCTCGGAATCTTCTATGTGGGTAATGATGCCTCTTTAATAAACTAATGCAGGCATGATGGGTTGAATGCCCTTTTTCTGCACTGTAACATTTCTGAGATTCTGTGACCTGTCTCAATAAAATCACCTCTTATTATGACAAACTGCAATAGGATGTTGGCACCTGGTTATTCCTTGAATAGAACAGAGGATAACATGCCCCTTAAAATAGAGGAGGTCTCAAGGAACATTGTATGAAACATGACTAGGAGGTCAAGGTTTAAGGCCCACTTGTAGCAGAAGCGTGCTATAACATGTCCAAACAGTTTGATTGAAAATAATTTACTTGAAGTCCTTTAAAATTGAGTATACTATTGCACTTTATGTCAGGAAAAGGATGATGTTTTCCATTTTTTACATAGTATAAATTTTTATATATATATATATATTTTTTATATACATATATATATGTGTGTGTGAAGCAGCAGAAGCAATAGATGTTGAAATAAAATGATAATTGTGTTCTCGTGCGATCTCGTATTATAAAAGAATCACGCAATTTAAGCTAATGGGGCTGGAATCACGTTATAGCCAATACAACTGAGTAAAGTTTGTGTTCTACCAATAACAGTCTAAATTCTTCAACCGCGTTAAAACCAATTTGTTTTGAAGAAATAAGTGTTATGGCAGAACTGACTGTATTGCATATTTTGCCATTACAGGGGAGGACTGCACCCATGTTTATGGGCTGAACATTTGAGGAGGTGTGATTATCTAAAAGCAAGAATCTTTAAAGAACAGAAGGGCTTTTTTTGTATCCACCTGACATACCTAAAGTACAGTGAACTGGGGGAGAGATATTGCCATCTGAAGTTCCACCTTTCTTAATCCCAGCTAATGAAAACTATGCCTGAATGATGTTGGCATTTTTACTCAGCCACCACAGCAGTCAGGATCTGATGCTAGTTTTCTGAAAGAGGTCAAACACCTTTTGTTAACAAAAGTTGGCAACAAAAAAATGCAGCACTTGTTTAATAATCCATTGATTGGCCAACTTTTCCATTGGAGCACCATGTTGCCAGTCTGATATTCCTGTGGGATTGAAATTCAGGGGCTGGTATGGGTGCTGAATCCCTTTTTAAATTAATCCACTCCAAGATTCACCTTAGTGGTTAAAAACATTAATTTTGGGACAACTTTAATATTCTCTTGGAAATATGTTGCTGGAGGTGTGGAGACCCTCGGGTTAAACCACCACTAGTTGTCCCTCTCCAATGGGAGAGCAGTCTTTTGGCTCAATAGGACAATAACAACTTTCCCTTCAATGCTGTGACAGTACAAACAGTCTTGCTGCACCACAATACTGGCAGAACAGGTGTGGAGTACTTGAGCCCTTTAATATTTAGATGGTGCATTGGTGAAGTTGAATGGCATATATTGAGATTTAATTGACTCTTTTTGCCTTGTTTATTTTTTTCTTTTGTTAATCCAGACTCAGAGGAATAAATTCAATAATCCTGCTTATGTTTCTTATGCCTGGAACCAGTCTCTGAGAGGCAGCACCTCATTCACAGGAGACTCAACAAACCATGGAGCCTTAGGCACTCAAAGAATGCAGCTCCTTAGGTCCCTAGTTTATCATGTAATATAGCCATTAAGGGAAGCATAGGAGTAGGAACACCTCAATGCAGCGGCAAAGGATATGATTCAGCCACAAGTTAATCTAGAAACATTGCATACAAATGAAGTAGGTGTCATGTTAGCAGTTAGTGATATGAAATGAAAAATGTTTCTGCAATGCACTTACTGTCGGGTGATTTAATTTTGTAGGTCAAACTTTTCGTCTTGCTGCTTACTTTATGAAGAGACATATGAACTTGAGATGTGTCACACAGCAGAACTATTGTGGTATGTACATATTTCAGAATGGTTAGAAGATTAATCACATTTCAACTTGAAAAGATTTTTTATAGATTGCATACCTACAAGTAATTGAATTAGCTAAAAATGTTGCATATAATTAAAGTGCAGCTTTGAATATGAATGCTTCAGTTTTCAACTGAATGTCTTTGATGTAATTTTCATGATGTATATTTGCTTGGGTTTTCTATCCTATGTTTTACTGTGCAAACAAAAATAATTAGACCAGGAGTGGATTAGAATATGACAAGAAAGAGAATAGCCATTGAATAATCCCAAATTCTAAACCCATTGTCGGTCACATCGCTGACAGATAGGCAGCATCCCAGAGTGGTTCCATAAGAAACAAGAAGATGCTTTTATGTTGGGCCAAGAATTGCTTCAGAGACACTCAACACCATAAAGCTACATTATAAATGGGAAATCTGCCATTTAGAGGCCATTAATGACTGTAGGGCAGATTTGGGTTGAATCCCAACATATGGCAGAAGTTTTAAATGACTACTTTGCATCACTCCTTAGAAGTGAAGATGATGCCAAGTTAATAATGCTGCAATATATAGCTGGTACTAAAATTATAAGTGTAAAAGTGAATATGGAAACAGTCCTTGCTGGAACAAAATTAAAATTAATTGGGTAATGTTACATTGGCTCATTAATGTAGTGGATTAAAAATTCACGTTGCTCAGGTGAAACCACCACCACAGGGTACGGGCCTGCAACATGCCCATGTTTAAAAAGGACAATGAAGAGTTCCAGGAAACTGCAAGTCAATTTTATTCTTAAGACTTCTATACTTAATTTGTACTTTCCCTCCCTCCTGATCCAACTATTTTGCATTGCTGATCTGCAGTTTTATTTGACAATTTGTACTTTCACTTAATGTGGGCAAGATACATTTTCATGTTGCTTTTTTTTAGTCAAATGTTTTTGTCCTCTCTGTTTTTAGTCCTGTTCTTAAACTAATCCTAAATATATTGTGGTCACTATTTGAGGACTCTTCCCTACTTTCTCCTTTTCATTAACCAGATTAGGTCAAGTAGAATTTTCTTACTCCTTGAATTATCAGCAAGTTAATTGAGGTAACAGTTTTGTGTACATAGCATTTTTTTTAATCCACAAACATTTTGTCTAACAGAGCATATTTTTGAATAATTAGAATTTTCTCCTAGTTATTTTATTGAATTCTACATTATATTTGCACTAGAAAACAAAATAAAGTAATGCTAAAAGCCACTGCTACCTCAGGCTAGACTTTAAAAAGTTAGAGTAGACAACCTCGGTTAAGCCTGATACTCAGAATAGTTCTTGTTCTTCTACCAGATGTTGTTGTCTGGGGTTTAGAGCCAAGAATGATCTGCAGTTAGCTGAGTCTGTACGGACTCCAAGCAAGCAAGCCATTTTCCTTTGCCTGCGCAGTAGTAGGTCAAACTCCCACAGTATGTTAAATATGTGGAATACAAGAAAATAATATGACTTATCTTTAGGGGCTTCCTCATTCTTCTAACTGTTCTTCACATACCAAAGTGCATGCCCCCTTCCCCCTTTGGAACTGATTGTATATATTTAGACCACATTTCATTTTCTGCTCACTGTGAGGAATGATTTGTACATCAGCAGTTTCACCCAGAAATAAAGGTGTTCTTACAGTTAAAATAATTTTGAACGGACTGTATGCACATCTGAAGATGGAAAATAATTCATCCCCTATCGTGTCCTCTCCACTTTCCTTCCCCACTAAATCAGAGTTATCTTTGAAAGGATTCAAATATCTGGATAATCCCAGTTTTCCAGAATGGGATTGAACCTTTTGAAGACTCCTGTCAATGTTGTAATGTCTGATTTATACAGAGTAAGGAAGGAAGAGTATGTGGAAATATCAGAAAAATCCCACCAAGCATGTTGTTTGGCACAGAAGATTTGTTGAGAATGATTGATTGGTCTGTGGCACTGCACTAATACAACTACTAAAATTAAATATTACTTTTGAAGTAACATAACCTCCCAGACTTCTTCACAGGATTATTATCAAACAAAATTTGACACCAAGCAACATAAGCTGATATTGGAGCTTGGTCAGAAAGGTAGCAAATGCACAAGAGGCCAGAAATTGAGGAGCCAGAGATCTTGGGATGGTGAAGAGAGAGAATGGGTGAGATATAGCAAATGTACGTCTGGAGGAGATTACAAAGATATGGAGGGGATAGCAACTGGATATTGGGAAGCTTTTGAGGAGAGATAATGAAAAGCTGCATTCACTTTTGCGTACTTCTTAACAATGCCCTGGTTCTATAAAGGAAACATTTTACTTTCCTTCCTTCCCCCTCTTTCCGATTGTGATTCCATATAATTACTGTCCTACTCCTCTTGCATTTGGCATTGCCAAGTTCAGTGTTGAAAGTTGTTTTTGCTAACCTAAGAACCACGAATTTGTACATTTTAAAGGCAAACTTGTTTTCAAGGCTAGTGTGCCAAACATTCTTCTGTCATATCCCACAATTAAGCAGAGCTTTGGTCATAAATTTTTAGTAATCAACCATATTGTCGTCTTTGAGTGGATTGAAAGTGTTTTAAAAAGTCAATGATTGTCCGAAAACTTTCATAATTTGACATACATGCTAAATTTTTATTTTTGTAGAATCTTTTATAGGAGATAATTCAAATGATTTTTAAAAGTTAATTGTATTTAAATATGTTGAAATGGATAAGTTATTTGTAGTTCCAGGTTAGTGAAATGTTTTTCCTGTTCTTAAAATGTCGTCTTCCCACTCCTACTTCATTTTTGTGAGCCCTTCATAATACTGCTAACATTGGTAAGTTTGTTGGAAATTTGTGTGAAAGCATCAAGTGAAAACTTTAATCTTTTCCCATTTAGGACTTTACATATTCCCTGAACGTTTTGTGGTTTGTATAACTCCATGTGAAACTGGTCCAAAAAGAGGAATTGCTGAGGAACAGATTACTGTACGTATTTTATGGAAAATTATTAAGTCAATTTTAACCTAGTTTTGTTACTTCTACAACAATCGGCTAACATTTTAACTTTTAAAACAAGCTGCAAACTCAGTAACGTGGTTTAGTTGCACTATACATTGGGGAATAAAAATACAAGATCTGCTCTCATCTTGCTCCTTGCTGGGTGTGAAGTGCTGTAGCACTGTAGGGCTGCTCTCTGCAAACCAGCATTCCCATCAGCTAAGGATTAAAGTCCTTTAAAATGTCTTCCTTTTTATAACTTTCTATTTAGGTTTTTGGCTTATTGGAACTGGAAACTGGGCATCATAAATGACTTCTAATTTAAATCTAGATATAATGTTATTTCAGGTATTATTTTAAGTGTTATTAATTTAAAATTATAGCTCTGTGAAGAAATGCTTTTTTCCATCCTGGGGAATGGAAAACAGCAGGTTTTGTGGTTTATCACAAATCAAAGGCTAAGTGGGTATGTTAGTAGCAGGTAAATTAATGTCACAAACACTGAGGTGCAAAATTTATCTACTTAACAATTCCTTGATGATCCTTTTGTGTGAGGAACTGCATGTCCTACACTTTTTGTATTTGCTCTATTTATAAACTTCTAAACAGGAAGTTACAATGACCTATGTGATGTGAAAGCAAAAGAATGTTATGTCTTGAATAGAGACAGCTGTCCCCATATATTTGTGACACATGTAATGCTTGATAAATTGAAGGTGTTCAATCTTCCTTCCATAATGGAAGAGCATATTTCACAACATTCACCAAAGATCTATGAATGATAATCTCCTTACGATTTATAGAAAATAATGAAATGCTCATGTTGAATAAAGCAGAAATTTTGAGGGTTTAAATAAATGACTAGGTGAATTTTTTTTAATAATCTTTCTGTACACAATGGAGGTGTATAATTTATGTTTAAACAGAATTGCAAAATCAACAATCATTTTAAACTAATCCTGTTTTCTACTCTGGTTGTAATATATTATTTTGGTGGCTGTAGTGGCAGCTTGTTGCTAATATATGTTACAATATGACTGTGTTCTGATTTCCTGTTTAAATCATCTTACTAAATGTATATTCATTTTGTGATTAATTGAATTTCAGCATTTTACTAGATAGAAAAAGGAAGCAAGTTTTCCATACACACTGAAACTCAATGCACCTAACGTTAAATTTGTGCCATTGTAAATTGGATGTTGATAGAAAAAAGTACATAATCTGAGATTAGAACTTCAAAAGGAATTACATTTCATTTGCAGAGAAATTATTTACAACAAGCCTTACATAAGTAAAATATTTTAAAATTAATTGGCCAATCTATAACCAGGAAAAAGTGAGGATTGCAGAAACTGGAGATCCGAGTTGAGAGTGTGGTGCTGGAAAAACACAGCAGGTCAGGCAGCATTCAAGGAGCAGGAGGATTGACGTTTCAGGCATAAGCCCTTCATCAGGAATCACTATTCCTGGTGAAGTGCTTATGGCCGAAACGTCGATCCTCCTCCTCGGATGCTGCCAGACCTCCTGTGTTTTTCCAGCACCACACACTCAAATTATAACCAGTCTGCTTTCTGAATTGAGCGGCAAATGTAAATTTTACTTATAAGGTACAGTCAAAGTAGTTCATTGAAACGTTTTTAAAAAAGGCCCTACAACTAATGTAATCTCCTACATCTCTGATGTATTTGTTTGTTTGGCCATTCAAATGTAGCTTTCTAAGGCATGGATAGTTTGCATCGCCAGTGGATATCAACAGTTGTTTGGTACTATTTGAATTATCTCCCTCAAAATAGTCATAACAAACAACTCAACATTATAATCTTGTTGAATTTATTTAGAAATGTTATTTTAAAATTATTTTTGAAAGCGCTTTACTTTCAGATGTCCGGTTTTAGCTCAGTTCTGCAGTGTGCTCGAATGGTTGAGTTTATCATATCAAATTTGTGCAACTTAAACTGGGATGATTGTGAAAACTGTACCACTGGTCTACCTTGGTTCTCAGACAACGGGCCTGGCGGTATTTAAACAGGAGAGTTTCTTTCAAAACATCGATGATAACTAAATACTAGCATTAGCAAATTGCCTTATGATCTCTCTCCAACTTCAAAAGGCCCCTCAAGACATACTTTATAATTTCCGTCAGATATTTCCAGTATTTTTTTCCTTCAGTTTCTCATTTGTGTTGACAATATCCAATAAAGCACTGTGGAATATTTAGTTACATGAAATATGTCAAACATTTATAAACAGCCATCAAAGTATTGTTTTAACAATGCTGCAGTTTTGAGTAACAGAAAAGAAATGGATACTCCATTTTTTTTATCTTGTCCCCAGTCTCCTCATTTTTTTCTTTTTAATCCATTCACAGGGATGTCGGCATCATTGGCTAGGTCAGCATTTATTGCCCAGCCCTAATTGCCCAGAGGGCAGTTTAAGAGTCAACCACATTGCTGTGGGTCTGGAGTCACATGTAAGCCAGACCAGGTACGGATGGCAGTTTCCTTTGCTAAACGGCATTAGTGAACCATTTTTCCAACAATTAACAATAGTTTCATGGTCATCCTAAGACCGTTAACTCTGTTGGATTCAAATTCCACCATCTACCATAGTGGGATTTGAATCCAGATTCTCAGAACATTACCTGGATTTCTGGATTGATAGCCTTGTGGTAATACCACCAGGCCATCACTTCCCCTAAAAAATGAAGTGCATTCTGCTAGTATCAGTTGCCGCTTGATGCCTTGTCCAAATGACCGTTTTTCATGTCTGAACTCACATAGTGAATAGCAGCAGGCTATTGGGCTGTGGTACCATCATAGTTGAGCCTACTTCTGTCCTCAGACAGATGACTAACCTTTGATGTTTGTCTTTCACTTTGGCTCTTGAAACATCACGTAATACTTGGTTAAAAGAGAAGGCAAGAAAATGGCTTTTAGCCTTCTACTCAAGAGTCATACAGGATTCAGCATTAACTGTGTTTCTCTTTCCAAAGGTGCTGCCATACTTTCTCCAGCACTTTCTATTTGTATTTCAGATTTCCAGCATCTGCAGTACTTTGCCTTTGTTCTACTAATACTGCTATTGAATGACCAAGTTGTAGCAGTGTGAGAACTGCATTGAGTTATTCCCCTGACAATTTGTCTTCCTTCCTCCATGCAGACATTCTTTGAATGCTTTATACAAAGCTGGGAAATTGCTGGGTGGATAATTTATCAAAGACCTGTGACCTATCACCTGTTGACAACTTTCATTAATATTTTTGGATTCATATCTGATTATGTATCTACAGCTTTGGTGAACAGTGATCCAGACATTCATTTTCATTTGCTTGATCTTGTTATGTAAAGAACACTTACCAGTATTTTGACCATGTTTAATTGCAGACTATCCACAAGAATATGTTTTAGCAGATTTCTTCCTTGATCCAAATGTTTATCTTGGGTCATGTTGGTCCTGAATGTCTCTTTGGGAGAAGTAATTAGCAGAGGGCCTTTTTAGTCAGTAGCTGTTTGAGGAGCAGAGCTATCAGATCTATTAACTGGAGTGCTGTGTTGCCTTTCTTACTTTTGAACCCATTTTTTTAAAAAAACTCGCGATTAAGCCAATGTTTTTGAGAACAGACAAAACCACGATGATATTTTATTGAACAAGCAAACCAAAATGTGTTTGCTATTACTCTGAGCTTAGTCAGAGCATTTTTAAATGGTACCTCATGAAGAACAGTTGTAGTTATAGCCAGCCATTTTGTAAAAAGGTTAACAGGGAGTTAAATTTGTTCAATAACATTGTGACCATACTACTCCAAATAGACTAACTCTCCTATCAACCCTTATGTTATCTCTCATCTCCAACAATTTTTTTTACCCTACAGAAGATCAGACAGCCTATTGTTAAAAATAAATGGGTTTGCAGATTAATTACCTGGGCAACTATGATTTTTCAGAATACTCACCTGACATTCTTCATCTGTTTAAACTACCTTGATTAAAAACCCATCCTGATTACACTGATTGTGTTGAAGCTTTTTATACTTTGTGAATCTTCTTATCTAGATGTTACTGTTACCAAGATTTCACTATATGAAAATGTGTATCTCTGGAGCTGGGCTAAATTATGTGCTAAATTGGAATTTCTCACCACACTTCTTAGGCAGTAAATGGCTAATTCACCTGTACACAGCTCAGTCAGAAACCCTTTTGGTGAAGATGATAGGGTTGGGGGAGAATTAGAGTCTGAAATAGGTGACAGTCAGTGAGTAATCAGTGTACCTGCCTATAAGGAAGTGTGTTGAATGCCATTTTGGTAAAGTGGTGATACATATAAGTGACTTGGATGAAAACGTAGATGGGTGAGTTAGTAAGTTTGCAGATGATACAAAAATTGGTTGTGGATAATGTCAGTGAGTAATCAGTATACCTGCACAAGGCCTGAGCCAAATTCAGCACTGGACTTTGTCTGTATTGAGCTAGCAAGTTGTTGAGGCAGGGGGTTGGAGGGGTGGGGGTGTGGAAATCTATCTGAAGTTAACATTGGCTCTCTCAGGTGGTTGTTGGTAAGGGGGAATAGGGAGGAATTATATTAAGAGTGGTTAAGCAGTGGCTGCCAGCAGAGAGCAGTGCAAATAATGGAATCCAGCATGGTGGGAACTTTGTCCACTACGAACCTTATCAACCTTAAGGATCAAAAGAAACATATGAGCTTTGCTGATTCCGAAACTAGTCAGACTGTAACAGCACGCTATATTTGCTTTCCTGGTTTCTCCTCTAAATGCATTGTGATCATATGGAGCTTACATAATCACTTACAGCAGTAGAATAATGCAGTTGTCCTTGTGCAAGAACAATAAAAATTTGAAATATGGGTATGAAGATATATATTAAAAATTCCATATACAAGCCAAGTAATTGCAATTGTAAGAGTAAAAAAGCTTTAAAAAGAGGCAAAGAGAAAGATAGAAAATGTCATCCTTTTGATCAGAGTTGGAAGCTGCAGAAATCCCTACGAGAGGGCAAAGTGAAGGGCTGCAGAAAGAGGTGCACTTGTCATAGTGTGGACTGAGCCTAGTGGATATGTGAAGATGGTGCAAGGTAAACATAGCATGGCATACTGTGACATCAGGCAGGAGCAATTCTAAGCAGTAGTGTTGGACTCCACCAACTTTACTGCAAATCTTAGTGCATTTTATTTCCACTTGGTTATCTTTTTTTGTGTGTATGTAATCAGAAATAATGTACCAAAGATTATCAGTACTATTTCTGATCTTGCTTTCCTTCTTCATACATATGTATATATTATGTGGAAGTGTGTTGAATGCCATTTTGGTAAAGTGGTAATACATATAAGTGACTTGGATGAAAATGTAGATGGGTGAGTTAGTAAGTTTGCAGATGATACAAAAATTGATAGAGTTGTGGATAATGTAGAAGGTTGTCAAAGGATACAGTAGAATATGGATCAGTTGCAGATATAGTCAGAAAAATGGCAGATGGAGTTTAATCTGGGTAAGTGTGAGGTATTGTGCGTTGGGAGATCAAATGTTAAGGAAATGGCAGGATTCTGAACACCAGTGATGTACAGAAGGATCTTGGGGTTCAAGTCCATAGCTCCCTGAAAATGGCCATACAAGTAAATATGATGGTACAGAAGGCATAAGGCATGCTTGCCTTCATTGGTTGGCAAATTGAGTTCAAGAAAAAGTGAGGACTGCAGATGCTGGAGATCAGAGTAGAGAGTATGTGGCGCTGGAAAAGCACACCATGTCATGCAGCATCCAAGAAGCAGGAGAATCAACGTTTTGGGCAGGAGCCCTTCATCAGGAATGAGGCTGGGAGCTTTGGGGGTGGAGAGATAAATGGGAGGTGGGTGGGGCTGTGGAGAAGGTAGCTGAGAGGGCAATAGGTGGATGGAGGTGGGGGTGAAGGTGATAGTTCGGAGTGGAGGGTGGAGCAGATGGGTGGGAAGGAAGATTGACAAGTGGAACAGGTCATCGGTACAGTGCTGAACTGGAAGTTTAGAACTGTGGTAAGGTAGGGGGAGGCTACATCTTCTGCCTTGTGACCCTATAACCCCAGGGCATCAATGTGACTCCTCATCTTCTGCCTTGGGATCCTTCAACCCCAGGGCATCAATGTGATGCTTCATCTTCCACCTCAGGACCCTATAACCCCAGGGCGACAATGTGGACTTCACCACTTTCCTCATTTCCCCTCCTCCCACTTTGCCCCAGTTCCAACCTTCCCGCTCAGCACCGTCCCCTTGACCTGTCTCACCTGTTAATCTTCCTTCCCACCTATCCGCTCCACCCTCCTCTCCAACCTATCATCTTCGCACCTACTTCCATCCAATTATTGCCCTCTCAGCTACCTTCTCCCCCGTCCCACCACCTCCTATTTATCTCTCCACCCCTGAGGCTCCCAGCCTCATTCCTGATGAAGGGCTCCTGCCCAAACCATCGATTCTCCCCCTCGGGTGCTGCATGACCTGCTGTGCTTTTCCAGCACCACATATTCTCAAAATTGAGTACAAGAGTCAGGATGTCATGTTAAATTACAGGAAGGATGTGGAGGCTTTGCAGAGAGTGCAGAAGAGGTTTACCAAGATGCTGCCTTGATTGGAGGATACGAGCTATAAGGAGAGGCTAGAAACTCAGGTTGTTTTCTCTGGAGTAGTGGAGGCTGAGGGGAGACTTGATAGAAGATCCTTAAATTATTAAATGCAGGGATAGGGTTGGCGGTCAGAACCTTTTTCCCAGAATTGAAGTGTCTAACACCAGGAGGCATGCATTTCAGGTGGGAGGGGAGAAGTTCAAAGGAGATGTGAGGGGCAGGTGTTTTACACAGAGAGTGGTCAGAGTCCGGAATGCGCTGCCAGAGGTGGTGGTGATGGAGACAAAAATACTGCAGATACTGGAATCCAAGGTAGACAAGCAGGAGACAAACCAGGCAGCATCGGGGGTGGAGAAGTCAACATTTCGGGTGTTACCCTTCTTCAGGGTTGGCGGTGGAGGCAGACACGGTAAGGGAATTTAAGGGCCTTTTTGGTAAGTTTAGAGGAACCTCGATTATCCGAATGACACGAGTGGGGAGTATTTTGTTCGGATAATCGAATGTCAGATAACACAGTCTAGCCAAGCATCGGGACCTTGTGATTGTGTCCGGACAATTTGAAATACGGATAATTGAGTGCCGGATAATCGAGGTAAACAGAACAGAATAGCCTTTATCGTCACATATACTCAATGTGTATAGTGCAAAGTTTATATGTCACTAATTATAGTGCCAACATGAATATACCAGGAGTGGAAGGATATGGACCAAGAGCAGGCAGAATGGATTAGTTTCATTTGGCGTCATATTTGGTGCAACATCTTGGGCTGTACTGTTGTGTGTTCTCACACTCCTTACTTTTACATAGAGTAACTTAACTTCTTTTTGTTGCCAACATAAAAATAAATTAAAAATGAGACCGTGCAGTTAGTCCAATTTATCTATACACACCTTAACAATGCATTAAACTAGAATTGCACTAATCACCCATGTTCGTTCCCCTTGTTTCTGTCTTCTGTGTGCCTTTGTCTGTTCTGGTGTTCCTAAGAGTTTTTTCTCCAGTAATTGTAGCATGGGTGACGTATTCTGCCCTTTAATTGAGGAGACTGCGGTTGGCCTTGGAGGATGACCTCAAACAGCTCTGGCACTTGAGGGCCCAACTTCAAACTGTACCACCTGGACCTGGGCTGCAGATGTCTGGGCTGGCTGGCTGACTAACATACAGCAGCAAGGGCATTTTCAGAGTGATAGGAGTGGGAGCAGGAATTCTGGCATCCTGAGAGAAGCCATCTAGTTCCATTTTCTCAGAGCTGTGCCTTAGCATTCGTGTTGATGTATTGGAGGACAGATTAACGAGTGGCTATGAAATCCTGGAACCCCTTTCAAAGAGCCGCATTCTGAGCCATCAAGGATGTAGACTGATTTTCGTTGACGATAGTTTGAGATCCCACTGGAGCCCTCAGACCTTTGAAGCACAAAATCTGTTTGTGCTTCAGCAGAAGCATTGATTAGCCATCAAGTACTGAATCATGGTAGGTTCTACTAGGGAGCTTATGGAAGTGACCATGTATCCAAAAATTAGACTCCAAATTTGCTCAAAGTCCTGTACCTGCTGGACATCTTTCACTGTTGCACTTGCAGATTTTCTGTTAAGTTTTCCAGAAAGCATTTGCTTATGTACACATATCAGCCTTCTATAGTCTAAACCATCAATGCCCTTATGTGACTCACCTCTCCCACCTCTCCCCCCCCCCGCCCCTTAACCTGGCACATGCCATTCTTTCTCTCTGTCGTGGCAGCTATGCATTTGTGGCTGGCACCTCATCACATGCAGATCTTTCTCAGCCTCTGAAATAATGTTGTCCCAGTGGTTGTGAGTGTGCTATAGAACTACAGCATCTCCTCATCTTCATTCTCTGACTCGGCAGATTCCAGCTCTTGGGTATTTGAAATGAAAAAGCGAGGTGTGGTGCCTCGTGAAGTGAGGAAAGAAAATAAGAATTGTGTGCTTATCTGCACTCTAGAGGGAGAAAAAATTAGTGAATGAAACAGAGGTGGGTAGAGAGAAAGAGGATTAAGTATGCAAGTAGCCTGCGTATTGATCCCTCCAATGGCTACACCGTAGCATGTGTATACGACTTGTGGGTGTGTGCTTAGGATAAACAAATGAATTGAACCATGGGTGAGGCTACTGTTGCAATTGGTACAACGTGGCATTTGAAGATGGTTAACCTTGATAACTCATCTTGGATTGGTAAATTTCTTTATGCATTGCCTCCATGTTCTTGGAGCTACACTCTGATCTCTATTGCTTATTTTTATTTAGTGTACGTAAATCCCCCAAATCCAAGCAATAGCTTCCTCACTTACTGAACATAAGATGATTAATCTCTAAAGGGCACAAGTCTTTGGCAATGTGTTGTGTTTCTGCATAAGGATGTAGAGGATTTGTACCAAAGCCCCAGTGGTGTAGATTGGCTGCCCAGGGTCCTTGTCCTGGCTTGAACCTGTTCAGCAAGAGCCAGTTATGCCGTGTTAGTTCAAACCCTGCGATTGGACAGATGAAGGTTGTCACACGTTTGTTAGTGACTTCCTGAACTTCCCATTCCTTGATCCAAAGGGTGGCTGATTGATCTTGCTCAGGAAAGTAGCTCTGTATGGGGTACCAAGGTAGAAGGTGGGCATCAGTGAATTGAGCATGTTATTCCAAGGTGGTAAGTAAGTTCCATCACAGATGGTTTCACCAGTTTGTAAGTTTTGGTCAAATTGGCAGGTGTAATGTTCACATCCAAATCATTTCTATAAATGACGAAAAGTCGTGGACTCAGCACTGATCCTTGTGGCACTCCACTGGTCTCAGGCCTCCAGTCTGAAAAACAACCCTCCACCGCCACTCTCTGTCTTCTACCTTTGAGCCAGTTCTATATCCAAATGGCTAGTTCTCCCTGTATTCTGAGATCTAACCTTGCTAACTGGTCTCCCATGGGGAATCTTGTAAATTCAGCCAGTTTAATTAGTTCATCTCACTGCTGCATGTGCAGAATGTCTCTCGGTGTTTTGCATGAAGACCTCCAGACCATTATTAGAAAATCTTGATGTATGGTGTTGTGTGAGTTGATCTGCCTTTTCTTAAAAAGAAAATTTCAAAAGCTTCAAATAAACATTTTGACACCACTTTGGACAACAAACCACATACCTTCTGTTTTAAGAGATGTGGGTTACCTTCTAAGTAACACTAACCAATCACGGCACTGAACTGTCTGTCAATGCATGCAGCCGTGAACAGCATGGGTAGCGCAGTTTGCTCACTGAAATTCTCAAGCGGCACAAATGTGGCATTCTGCATGCACCATGAGCAGGTTAATGACTTCTAAATCTGTGTTCAGCCTTATCCAATTCTCACTCTATTGTGTTTCACATTTGGAAAAATAACCAGTGCTGGACACTGAGTGCTATTTAAGTAGCCACAATGTCTGTTAGTATTGCAAAGACCTTTTGAGGGGGTTGAAACAAAATAATACTCCTTGACTGATGTGTTAATTGAAGTCATCGGTGTTTTATAAGGTAAGACACTAAGATGTTGCTTGCCCTGCGTGGAGAATCTAGAACACAGCGAAACAGATTTCTGAAAACAACAAGCAATGCTTATTGAAGGTCCTCTTTTAACATTTTTAACAATTACAATGTAATAACATACATTGCTGTAGGTGCCCATATTTGCATTGCATATTTCAATAATTACAATTACTTAATTAAATATTGTCTATTTGCTGTGTCAACTCTGAAACTTACAGATTATGGCAGTGACACACCTTGGCTTGCTCGTATGAATATTAAATATTGTACCTAAGGCCTGTCTATTTCTTGTTAATGCAGCATATTTTCTATTTTACTGTGTATTATCAGTTACAGATTAGGCAGTTTTCTACCTTTGTACATTATACAGTGCATTTCCAGTTTAAAGGAACATTATTAGTTTTCTAACCTTCCAAAGCTAATGGCCAGTCCATAGTTTTATGAATAGATATTAGAATTTTGGAGGGGCAGAAAGTGCCTTTTCCCTATAGGCCCAGTGGGAAATACATCAGGATTAATTTCTTGAACCTATACTGCAACAATATTGGGATCTAA